>NC_044919.1:31045467-31304923 GCF_003576645.1 Ipomoea triloba | reverse complement strand
AAAAAAAAAAAAAAAAAAAAAAAAAAAAAAAAACGAATTCTACCTGTCATCAGTTGCATCGCTTTCAGAACTTTAGTCTGAGGCGTCACGGTGATGAGCTTGTTCTGCAAAATAGTTTATGCGTTATTCTTCTTATGCAGGTAGGTTTACGGATGTTTACACACACGCCACGTGCGACATCAATTGCTTAAGATTTCGGTGAAATGGAGTAGAAAGTTTACCTCTTCAGTCATGATATCGCCAACCTTTGTTGATTTAGATGATCTTCCCTGAACTATGATTTTCCTTAGATAATCTGGTGGAGGAAATAAAGATATGATCAACCATATGTATAAGGCTGCAGCCCAGAAAATACACTGCTAAAATTACATGGATCTCGGAGATGAAGTAGAACTCTATAGCTTGGAACTTAGTAGGTATGTGGATTATTCTATCCAGATATCGACACAACTAGAATCACTGAGGATTATTTGATGCGTGGGGTGTAAGGGAAAAAAGCTCGGGGTTAGAAGTTTCACGTGAATCCTGTGGCACTAAGATTGTAAAATGCTTCTAAAAAATGTGAGAAAGTTTATATATATACATATATATATATATATATATATATATATATATATATATATATATAGTATAAACTTGATTAGATTGTAATGATATCCTAATGCTAGAGGTCTAAAAACAGAGAGATCAAAGACATCTTTTAGAATAATTCAGCGTAATTAGATACCTCTCTCGGTGATAATTCCAGCAATAGACTTATCTCCCTCGGGTTTTACCACCACCAAGGCTCCTACATTGTGTTGTGTCATCTGCAAGCGTCATAATTAGTGGGATTTTCAGCTCCATAGTCATCAAAAGTAAAACACAATTTTACTTTTGCCTCAAATTTAATATGGACATTATGACAGTAAATATTAAATAAAACCTCACTTTACATTGGTATGTTTATACATATACATATGCATATATAACTAAGCTGTGTATAGTATGTAAGTGACGAGTTAAATTAGAGACAAAGAGACAGAAGACTCACAGACTTCACAGCATCATAAACAGTGTCCTCTGTTGTGCACCATAGCCATGACCCATCCGCACTTTTGCCCTTTGATTTCATAATGTCAGATATGGTTGTGCTCTCGAAACCATGCTCTTCCATACGAGCAGCTGAAGTTGACTCGAGGCGCACAGCAAGTGGCCGCATTACTGGGCTGGCCAAGCGGACATGTCTCAGAACGGCAGCCTTGAGGACATTGCCGTGAGAAAAGAGCGTTTGCATTCCCCTTTGCATTTTGCCTACAAAGAGAAACGATTCTTGTTTTAGAGTCCAGAAAACCTCATAAGGATACCTACCATGTAGTTTTTCGCTTTAAACCACAACCCCCAAACCGCTGGTAATATGATTATTCTACAGATTACAAAACTCTATACAGACTCGATTTACAAAGATGTAAAGTCAGAACTCAGAATTGAAGTTCAACAGTCTGTCTAAAGTAATATTCTTAAAGAGCAACCTCTATTATTTCAACACAAATGTTTCACCAATGTTTGACAACAATGAACACAGAACACAGTAAAGAAAACATCATATTAAACAACAACAAAAAAACACCAGATTAAAGCCTTAAAGAGCAAATGAGGGGCATACTAACAGCCTAATATCCTACAAAATTGATAACACCAGATTAAAGCCTTTTGGGTTCCAAGTTCAACTCCCCGGGGAGCAGCCTAATGGCCTCAGGTAGAGCTGGTCAACTATGAGCAACTTAGGCTAGTTTGCGTATCAATCAGCTATGAGCAACTAGACTGATTTACCTTCTTGAGATTCTTTACGGGCTAGTGTAACTCCTCAGGGTCCTTTGCCTACTAGGGTGTTGGTACTATATGAGCAATCTAAGCCGATTTACCTAGGTGAAATCTTTGCCAGATAAAATGACAAGACAGGGTTTACCTAGTGCACACACCCAGTGTAGTGGCAGGAGGTTTTCTCATCATCCAAAAAATGGAAGCTGATTATAGGAACACTTAGCACATACAGTGATACAGAACAACAAATTCAATTCCTTAAAAAAAAACCCAAAAGTTTTGCTTTAGATTTGTGCTACTGCAGTCCTGCATAGCCTCTCTGATCTTTACAGAACTAGTTTAGTCACCACTCACCAGTAAACTCAAAAAAAAAATTCTCAGTTATTCCCCAAAATATCTGAGCTTTTACAGGAAACCATCTTTCCAAACACCCTAAATCCTCAAAAGATTTGATACCCATGCTTCCACAGACCAAACGAATCAAGATTCAATAAATATTTCCCTGACCCTTCACTCCTAACCCCTCCGGAACCACATAAAGATTCGGATAAACAGACAAGACCCAGTAAAGAATCAAGAGTAACAGCAAAAGCCCAGAAGGCAGAAGCTAACCTGGGCAGATTAGATCCAAGAGCACAGAGCTGAGCTACAGAGATGAGAAGGAGAGAAGCAAAAAGCTGCAGGCTCTTCAGAAAAAACTACTCCTTAAAAAAACCTCGGCACCATACTAAGTAATATGGAGTAGTATTTGTGTGTATTATTGCGCATTTGTCGCAAGAGTGTCATCCATGTAAAATATTTTTACACAATCTTATTAATCAAGTTGTTTTTTTGTTTTTTTGTTTTCAAAAAATAAGTTGTTTTTTTTTTAAGGAATCAAGTTGTTAATTTAATACTCCGTAGAAATTATTAATTTAATAATCATAAAATTATAAATTGAATTCTAATTTAATAATTACAAAATTATAAATTCGACACTCAAAATGACAATATAAATTAATCAATTATAAACAACTTAAATTGACTATCAATTTTTCTCGTCATTCAAAAAATACTATTTTCACAATAAGATAATGGCAATATGGCATATTGGTACTATTTAATAATAAGATAATATATTAATATTAGTACCTTATCTTAACGCATCTGCTGCCTGGAGAAATTAAACTTACTCGCCCTGTGATTTAGGTAATAATAATAATTTCTTAAACTTTAATTAATGAATTGTGAATTTTTTAAATAAAAAATAAAAAGCATGCGAAGGTTGTCTGGAGAAGTGTAGTGGATAAGATCACAAGATAAAGGGGACCACCGCAGGCGCAGCGGTGATGCAACAGCTGAGTCATCTTCCACTTGGAGCATATCACAACGCTTCTGCCCCCACGGAATCTTTTCATGATGCGATAACACTACTTAATTACTATATTTATCATTTTTTATAAAATATATTTTAATTATAATATTATTTAACTAATTATTACATTATGCGAGTAATTAGTTTCCACCTGCCGCCGTGTTTTTGAGGGTTTTTAAAAAAAAATAAAAATAAAAAATACTTGGTATACTCCTACTTTATACTCCTAATTTGTACCCTCTCACATGCTTTTAATGTATATATTTTTCAATCTCTGTTTACCACTTAGAAAGTAGAATTTAAGAGTATGTATAGTAGAACTTTTTTTTTTTCACCATGGAGGCAGGTAGGTACAGCGGGTCGTTATCCGTACCATCCTCATCAATCTTAATCAAACACGGTACGACTCCCTTTTTTTTTTTTTTTTTCTTAACTACCATTCCAACAATTTCAACGAATTTCGACTACTCACAGACACTTCTTTCGCCCAAAATAAATAAATAAATAAATGCTCCCAACAAATAAAATTCCTGCTGCATATTTAAATTATAATCGGAACATATCAAGTCAACGTAAAAATATGAAATAAAAAATGATACATACACAATATTATTCTTTTCACAATTCTTAAAAACCATATGCACCTAGCTCCAATTTTGAAGCATATGGTAACCAGTTCAATTGAATTGGTCACACAACTAGCTTAATAACTATATAGTTCTAAATTTAACTTTTCATAGGAATAGTCTATTAACCAACTAAAATTACAAGACATTTCATTCAAAAAATCAAAACACATCTTTTGGTAGCAACTAAAAGTTTGCCCATAAATCAAAATTTTGAAGTATGTTCATAATCCTTTAATTTATTTTAATAGCTAAAATATCATGCGTTAAGAGAATATCAATGATTAGAGAAGGCTGCTATCAACACACAATAGAGATAACCCATTGAGGGGGCCGACACAAGTTGGGAGAGCCCACTGATTTGTATGCATCCATAAATCCATGGGCTGCTAAGTCGACCTTACGAATACTAGGAAATATTAAATGTTATCAACGTCACATCGGAATCCTATCTTCAAACACACACACAAGTCTTTTCTGGTTCACCACCATCAACAGCAACCTGTGCTTTTAATTCACAGTTGCATACAAATGTATAGAAGCCAGAATAGGCATTCTTTTAAATTATAGAGAAGATTGATTCTACAGCGCTATAAACTGGGATCTAATTTCTCCAAAACTGCAAAATCAACACTGGTGCTAGTTGTTGCGCAGCTGGAGCCTTTAACAGGGGGTCAATCAATAGAAAAGTACAAAACTTGTCACTTTGATTCTAATGAAAAACGGAAAAAAAGAATCACCAATCAAAAGACACTCACTCCCACCATTCAGCTCAAGTATTTGGGTGATGAATGACGAAACATCTAAAAGCCTCACATTTCTATTCTCCTACTGTAAGCCCAAAACCAAACTTGTAATCTTTCTTTTTATGATCAACCTGCAGGCCATAATATATGCGCACATCAGAACATTATTTGAAAGCACAGACTGGATTCTTTCGTGGAGATTCATAATCATACAGTTGTCTTGCTTGGCACCCATAAAAAAAAAACCATATTTTCGATTGGCAACTGATATGAATGATGTTAACTATATGGAGCAGAAAAGTAGAGAACGGGTACCTCTGCAGAGAGGATAAAATTCACACCCATGTTCAATCGCTCTTCCAAGAAAGCAGCAACACAGCCGGTGGAATCAATCTTCCCCCTCAGACGACACTGCCATTGAAACCAATGATTTAGAGATTGTGAATAGTTTGCAAGTGTCTTATCAACAATGCATGCTGCCAAATGCAACAAAAAGAATTGTATCACAATAGTCTGTCAGGATGGAATACACATGATTGGGATTATTTTATGAGTATGCTTATGAAAAAGCATTTCGTATCAAGTGGGGTTCATTTTTCTTTTATTATTATTTCTCCTTCAGAATTTTCAAAAAAGTCACATTTTCAGCAAGATAGACTTAGCCTTGCAGATTTGCCTTTGAAAACATTTAGTTGAGAAAATTTTGGCAGCCAGGCATAATATTGCACAGAAATAATTCATTCTTTCAAGACTTACATCTTCTATCACCAGTTGAAAAAGGAAAGTTATAAAAGATGCAAGTCCCAAGCTCGTAAAAGTTTCACATAAAGTGGGGCAGAACAGCTCTTTCATTTTTCCTCAGATGTCTTTCCCAGGCAAGTAATGGATTTCTTTTACTTATATTAGCTTTGTTATTTCTCTCTGCCAGTTCCTGATGTTGCAAGTACATATTGTTGGAAAGTACTATGCAATTCAATCACCTTAAGAGAGTGAAAAATGGTTTTAAAAAGAAATATTAAAGATCAGTCTATCCAAACTTTTCAAAGCGAAAAAGCGCACTGAAGCGACAAGCCCGGACTTCGCTTTAAAGCGAAAGTGCAAAGCGACGCTTTATAAAATATATATATATATATAGTCAAATAGTAATGCAAAATAACATAAATAGTAATAAATTGATAACCTCATAAACTTATAATTCAATAATAAAGCTTGATTGAATTAAATGTAAATTGAATTTTAAGATTTTAATTATAACAATTTCAAAACTTAATTTAATAAAAAAAATGGAAACAAAAAAAAAAAAAACAAATCAAAACGTGTACTGTGTTTTCAAAATAAAATAAAACGTGTACACTAAACTGTGAAGTGTAAACTATGCCAAGTGTCCAACCAAGACTCCAACTCTATTCCTATTTAACATTTTAACCTTAGAACTCAGTCATCTTCAACGTAGAAGAAGAAGAAGAAGAAGAAGAAGAAGAAGAAAAGAGTGAGAAGCAGCTGCAATTTACTTCTCGATGATGGTAGAGGAAGAAAGCAGTGATGGACAGAGGGGGTGAGCAGAGGACGGAGATCTGGGGGTGAGGCAAAAGTTTTTTTCACGACTTATGGTTAAGGTTAGCTAGAATTTAGTTCCGTTAATTTTTTTTGGCCGTTGACTATGGTTAAGCATCGCTTTTCTCTGCTTCACCGCTTCGTCGCCTCGCCGGAAGCGATCTCAGGCGCACGCTTTTTCACATAGCTGTGCCTTGCCTAGGCGGAGCGACACCTCGTCGCTCGCCTCGCTTTTGCTATTTAAGCATAAAAGCGAGCACTTTTAACAAGTTTGAGTCTATCATTTATGTATGTGGATGAAAAGGTCCAACATCATGAAAATATATTGAGGTTTCCTGTTCCAGACATACAAAAAACTATTACACTAGCACATGATTGGATTGGGATTTGAAAATTACTTTGGCAAGATCAGCGTTGCTGACTTCTAACAATGCTTATGTGAAGAAATATGGCCAAGGCATATCCAAGAACAATGTTGACGTGTTTAATCATAAAAAATCATTATTCTTAACAATTAATAATCAATACCAGAGATAATTCCAACGATTCCAAAGGGGTGGAGTACTAGTAAAAATCAAAGGGAAAAAAGTGCAGGACCATGACAGAGTTGTTTTAGAAGATTTGCAAGAGTACAAATTACCTGCCGAAGAATATAATCATAACCAACACTTGCTGTGACATCTCCAGAAATGTAGTTGTACATAAAATCTGTTGCTAGAGAAACCTGCATTGAAGAAATGCCTTAATGTAAGTGCATGACCAGGACAGACATGAGACATCTGCATAAGATGTCATAGCTTTACCTTCTCGGAAACTTTTTGAACATAGTTTAATGCAACAAGTCCAGTGCTAGCAACTTGTCCTGTGGCAACCTGTAGGCAGAATGACAAACAATACTAGATATATAAATGCTGAATCAACTTAATATAATCCCAATTCCCATCTATCCAGGAAAAAAAATAGGTTCAATTACAAACAACACATGCAAACAACCAAACAGAAAATAAATAAAGACAAGTAAAAACCATAAAACTAGCCCTATTGTTTCTTTCAACAAACTAGCCCTAGTCACTAAACCACAGAATGCATACTATGTAAGTGATAATGGAACAAACACTTTAAAAAGGTCTGGCAATACCATCTTATCTGTGTTGTACCGAGCAGCATAACCAATGCCTGATTTGCGATGCTGTCCAGCCCAGAATACTTCACCACCCAGAGATAAATGTTGAGTCACACTCTGTAAAAGAATATCAATTTTTTTTAAAGATTGATGGATAAGGAGAGATGAAGGAATAGAATCCAAAATCATCAGGTCATTATCAAAGCATACCATATCAGCAATGTATTTCCAAACATAGTAGTTGGAGAAGAAAAAGCTGAGGAATAAATACATGTGTATGTGTGTAACACATCTCCATTGCAATTGTCTAAGTGGGGATATGATGATACCTAGTTGATCACAATCCCCACAAATGTAGTAACTAATGCAAAGAGTTGAGGGGATCCAAGGGAAAATTCAATGATTAAAAGTGGCAGAAAATATTACCATGGGCTTTTAAATCTCTTGCTATGAAATACAAAGGACAGGATAAGGCAAAATTTACCGAATCAGTAATATTAATCTCCAAATATAGTGGTTGGAGAAAAAAAATACACAAATGTATATGTGGGGTGGGAGAGAGAGAGAGCACAACTCCACTACACTTTTCTAAGGCTCCTTTTGGTAGTGGTCAGATTAGAGCAATTAGAACAGTGATGGTGAGATTGGACTAATTGGATAGCTCCAATTCCACTCATCCCACCCTTACCCATCCAATTGAAATTTCTACAATTGGAGTGGTAGACCGCTCCAACAGTCCAACCACTATATCAAACACGCCCTAAGTGAAATATTAAGATAACTAGTTGATCTCTAGTCCCAAGAATATGGTAACTAATGCAATGAATTAAGGAATCCAGAGCAATCCCTCTTATTAATCAGAAATTCCACGCACTTGCAGACTATTCCTAGAGTAGTAATTCAGAAACTTCATGATCAGATAATCTAGTGCAAATGTGTAATGCAATATTAAATTTGAGGAGTCCTTTATGTTAGACTTCAGGATACACAAGCAAACTGATCAACCTATTCATTAAATAGGGAACTCTCAATGAAGGTAACTTCTACAGATTCATGGTCAAGTTCACCGAATCTCTCTCTTATGTCAGTTATTAGGCAACTCACTCAAGCTGGATGATTTGCATGATATTTTCATTCAATTATGTTATCCTTAAGACAAACAACAATGTTCATGCACCTTACACTCTCATTAGGGATTATAGTCAATCATCTGAACAAACAAGATACTGTGCACAAAAGATATTTCAAGCATGTTGCAGACTGCAAAGGTCAGAACACCTTGAACTTTAACCCGAATTTATGTATGTATATGCATATGTGTGTTTAAATAATTGAATAAAAAATTTATTCACTCTCTTGGGACAAGAAATCTGTCTAAAGTAAGCATAAGAAGACTTGATCATTCACCTGAATGTAATTGGCTCCAAGCAATCCACCATTCCCTAGTTGAAATTGAGACCTATAGTCTTTTCCCTGAGTATAATTGTAGAAACCTATTATCATCTTGACTTCACCCAGTCCAGAGCATACACATGTAAAACATTAAATTACAATAACAATTGTACCATGGCAAAGCCAGGTAGACATAGATAAGATGGTTATCAGGTTATGTAGCAAAAGAACAAGAATTATTTAAATGCAAGCATAAAACCAATCCTACTAGTGCAAGGGCATTACCTTGTAGTCAAAATTGACCATCCCTTGGGACATATGTGGCTCATTTGAGAGCTGGTAAGAAAACAGAACAAGAGTCATCTAGGCATTCTTGTAGAAATAATAGCTGCATCAACAATTTCAGACAATAAAGATAAAACTATAAAGATCTTATATTTTACTTGAGCATTGGCCTTCAAAGAAAGATTTTCAGACAAATCACACTTCACCCTAGCATTAAGCCTCCCATCCGTCATCAACCTCCCAAGAAGCATCAACTGTAACAAACATGCAGCATTCACAAAATAAGATTGTTGCAAGATGTCCAAATAGTTCAGAAAGGAGTACTCCAACTACACACCTTCGGATCTATGAAGTTTGCACCAAACTCATAATTAGAGGTTGGAATTTTTATTGTTTCTGTCGACTGAGAAGGAATTTCTGTGGGTCCCATGAACACACTGATTAAAAGGAAAACCAACCATGTCAAACACAATACAAGTGCATAGCAGTTTCCCCTTCCTTGGATAAAAGGAAGGTATCCAGTGAAAACCAAGCATCTTCCACTGAAAATATATATATACATATATAATTGTACCTATGACTAAGTGAAAATCTCTGATTAAGTGCTTTTGTAAAGTCAAACCGCATGCCTTCGAAAAGTTCTGGCTTCAAGGACACTATCAAGATAGTAAAAAAAGAATTAAAATTGTTGGATTGGAATGATTCAAACCCTAATTTAACATCACAAAAACTTCCATGAAACCAGTGAATAACCAAATGGTTCATAACTACCCAAAAAAGTAACGGTAATGAGATTATGATGACAACTAATAATAATAACAGACCTGCAGGACATTGTGAGTGTATTACATGATGATAACATGCAGCTAAGATTGTCTACATGCTTAGCCTAAACAGTAAACATTACGTGCTCATTATTTTAAAGGCCATGCACGTTGAATATGAACTATAGATATTCAGACAGTGTAACTTATTGTCTTCAACAAATCATATTCTTCAAATTTTCTTCCTAGAAATAATCGCCAAGAAGCTCTCAGAAGAAATAAGCATTTGATAACACGGAGTACTGTATTAAAAGTTCGAAATGAAGTCCAAGGTTTTAAGAACTGAATTCACAGTAATAAAATTGAAATAAACTAATAAAGCAACTAGCATTCCTGTATTCCATTTCAAGCAAGGCCATCAAACTCCATAGAATCCAGGTGAAGGTAACAAGTCCAAATGAAAAATAAAAACAAAGATAAAAGCAATGAGATCAAAAGCGAATAGCTATAAAAATACTGACTAAAAGCTTCGCGGTGGATTTCCTCATAGGGAATAGGGCAAGGCAGGTTCATATAATCGACTTTTTCCGGTGCCGCCGGCTTTGAATCCGCAGGTGGAGCTGCGGCGGCAGGGGGAGGGACAAAGGCAGCCATTGCTGATTTGATTCTGGCCTGGCTTCGGATTCAACTGCGACTAGTAAGGAAAAAGGAGAGGGTGTGAGAGAGAGAGAGTATGAAAAACCCTTCCCAGGGACTCAAAAGTACCGAAAACCCCTAAAATCTGCTTGGTCTGTAACCCGACCCGTTTTATCTACGGGCGCATGCTTGGAATTTCTTTGTGGGCGATTATAGCATAATACCGGGTCCACTTGTAATGTACCTCAAGTTCATATTCACAATTTTAGAATTTTATGTTCATAATTTAAAATTCTATATACAAAATTACATTACTCAATTTTTACAATTTTTGAACTCTATATTCACAATTTTGTTATATAGATTCAAAATTTGTGTTACACTGTTGAACATAGAGTTATGATAACGTTGAACATAGAGTTATGAAATTATGAACATATAGTTATGAAACTGTGAGCATCGAGTTATGAAATTGTGAACATGGATTTAAGAAACTGTGAACATCGAGTTATGAAATTATGAACATTGACTCGGGGTCCACCTTGCAAGGTGGACCCGAGCCCATGGCATAACAACCGGACGATTATGGAATGGGCAATTCCAACCGAATTAACTGTTATAACTAAAATGTTACAACTTTAATTTTCTGTGAAAATTATCTATTAATTTTTTTAGTTTAAGTTGGTTTGATTTTTTACGGGCTAAAATTGTAAACTTTTCTATAAATTAAAGTTTACACTATGTTGAATAGTACACACTAACAATTGTCACCATTAAGGCCTTTAGGCATTCCTCAATAGTGTAGATTTAGGTGTGATTTTTGAGTAATTTTTATAAATGTGATTATAAAAGAGAAAATGGGAGTAGAGAAAAAAAAAACAAAACAAAATAAAAACTGAGAAAACAATAAAAAAAAATAAAAATTAAGGCCTCACACACGTAGATTTAGGGTTGCACCTTGCGCATCACGCACGTGAGGCGCAACTCTCAATTCAAATGGTGGGTCCCATGCTATCTTAAAGAACTCCATATTTGCGGGAGGTATCAATGCACTCTCTCTTCTAACCCTCTCTTTTCCAAGTTGACATTTTTTGCCTAAAAACCTATGAAAAAACTATCAATGGGGATGACCTTACAAATAGAAGATTTTGCACAATTTGTGAGAAAAGAAACGCCACCATAGAAGAAAGAGAAGGTTACAAGTCTTATTGCAAATTTGAAGTTTTTTTTTAGAATTATGGGGCCACAAATGAGAAAGATAGTTGCACCACACCTGCAAAATCTTCTCAAAAACCTCACACTATTAAGGATAGCCTTAGTGATTTTTGGATCAAATTTTGAGGCAAAAATGAATGAGGTGGATGAGAGAAAGGAATGGGAGATAAATTTGGAGGCTTCACTGCAAATATAGGAGTTTTGTCAAAGCTGCAATTTTCTCGTGTGAAGCTTAGACATGCGCCGCACTATACACGCCCGCTTGGCGCATGTCACACGATTTTCTATTTTTATTTAAAAAAACAGTGTTTTTGTTTTTCTGATTGATATGATTTGGGGTGATTGATCTTTTACCATAATATGGTTGTTCTTCCACCTATATATACTCTTGTACCTGTCATTCTCTTCCATGTAAATCAACTATTCCATTATTCTATCCGTAACTAATATATATTGAGGGTATATTGTTTGGTTAAACAAGAGGGAGTTTTCTAGTGTGTTGAATTGAAAACTTGCTAAAGTACTTCAAGCTTAAATGAGAACCTCACGCAAGCTTGATAATGAATTAAATAATTGTTTGTATGGACAGCTCAATTGGTCACATGTGTTAAATTTGAAAAGAAAATAAAAATAAATTAATAGTACAACATTTTATCCATTTTAGACTGAATTAAACACGTTAAGACAACTATTCATCAACATTGGTAATATGCCCACTTGCCATCTATATGAAAAAATCACATGCATATTTTGACCAATCGTTCTATAGCGGCTTCACAATGCGCATGGTGAAACTTAGTCCACAATACACATCCACGATATAATTTGTTTATTTTGGCACTAGTTTGCCTTTAGTATTTAACTGTATCACTGCATGTATAACCAATGTGAAACGTTATGGGATAATTCTGCAATTACTGTGCATAGTTCAATTCATCAACTAAGAAGCAACTTCAAGAGTACAACCAGGTGATCCACAATAGGAGGATGCAGTTTTCACACAAGAAAATGTTACAGAGAAGGCCTGAAGGGTGATGTCTTTATTCCAGTCCAAGTGATCCTCATCTGAATAACAGTTCCGTGTTATCAGATTCAAGGCTGGGCGTGCTTGACAGTCTCATACACAGCTGAAAAGTCGAGGTCACCCAAGCCCAAGCTCCTGGCCTTCTTGAATGCCTAGCAGCAAATAACATGCCAGAACGAGAAATAAATTTAGAATGTGCAACAAAAACCCGAAAGGACGACCCCAAGTAAAACGGTAAAGCAAAAAATTTCAATGCATGCAGACTGTCATGATTACAAGATCATTTGATGAATGTCCTACCTCGTTTGCAGCAGCTGCCACGGGCATTGAGACTGCGTTTTCGTCCCCAAGAGCAAGGGCCAGCCTCATGTCCTTCTGCTGATGTTTCAGAGGAAATGCGGGGGAATAATTATTTTTTATCATGGAAGGTCCTTTCATCTTGAACATTGGGTTAGCAACTGCTGCAAGATCCTGCCAGAAGAAATTTTCAAAATTTTAGTCTTAAATAGCCAGGTTATTTATATAGAAACATGTAACCAATTTGCCCACCAACACATCAAGGAGAGTTTGCTGTTCCAATCCACTTTTGTCAGCCAGCACAAGTCCTTCTGAAAATGCATTCATCATGCTGCAGAATAGAGAATAGCAAAGTCAATTCAGCAAATCATTAACTTTGTTTAATTGAATCTACAAATTGCATCCTTTAAATGCATATCTAAGAGGGGATTTGTTTATACATTTACAAAAAAATGAAAATAAGAACTTGGCAAAGGACATGCATGCCTTTTCTCTTTTACTGATTTAAGCTCTCCTTTAGTTTTATTCTTTTGGGAGGGTAAATGGAGAAACTAAGAGCCATTGGCTACTTTTGAGAATCAAAGCACACCATTATACATATAGTACTACCTAGAACACTGAAAAACAAGAATAGTGAACATGGATTTGGAAGAGGAAAGAATTTCTCAATCGTATGGGATAAAAGAAAACAAACTTTTAGTTATATAGCTTAAAAGAGCATACAATTTCTCGAATACCATTGTCCACTACATCCACACATCTTGTTAAAAAAAAAATGGAAACAATTGTAGCAATAATACAAGCACCACGTGTTACCTGCCCATTACCATGTTAACAACAAGTTTCATTTTTGCACCATTCCCCACCTGTCCCAGGAAAAAGGATTTCTTTCCCAAGACATCAAAAGCAGGAAGTACTTGATCATATAAAGCCTACGGTAAACAGGAAAAAAAAAGTATTATGAATTCAAAAAAATCAGAAGAAATGCACCATAGGATAATGGTATAGATACCATGCAGACATGTATGCTTACCTTATCTCCAGCAGATAGGATAACTAACTGCCCATCTTCGGCGGGCTTTTTGCTGCCTGAAACTGGGGCTTCAAGGAAACTACCACCTTTAGAGATAATTGCCTGCAAGAGTCATAGTAAAAAAAATTAGCCACTCAACTTTCCATTATTTTCTCTACCCTCACCTCCTTTCATCTATTTTACAACATAGATAAGCTGCAATCCCTAAAATTATGCAGAGGAGCATCCTAAATCAAGCAAATATGCAATGATGTGCACAACAGTGTAACGCGCATCTCTGTGTATGTTTTCTTCGATTTCACAAATGTCATGGAATTTCTTTTGTAAGATACTAATTATTTTGTTTGGATAATGTCTGATTCTCCTATTGCAAATAAATACTGATTATGGAGTATTAATTAATATTACAAACTACTCTAACAGTCTAACAAGAAGTAGATGGTTTCACATACAAGTGAAGTGAAACCAGTATTTTATAGGACAAAAAACCTTGTGATGGAGAAGCACGGTTGGGAATCTAGTTCAGACCTCATTGATTTTTGAAGAAGTATCAGCATCAACAGTTGACATGTCAATATAACCCTTTCCATCACATATTTGCTCAAGAACACCATTTTTGTCGAAAACCACCTAAGCAACAATCAAACATGAGTAAGGTCCTGAATTTTAGAATATCAAAACTATAAATGCCAATCAGGATGTTGAATTCTTGACTAACTGAAAGAGCTGCAGGAGGGTCAGACAACATTCCGATTGTATACTTGCATTTCTTTACTACTGCTGCAGGAGTTTCCCCAACAGAAGCCCCATGTTCAACTAGCTCATCACACTGCATCCATGAAAAGATCTTGATGAATATGCATTCCTTGGCTTGGTAGCATGTATTTTATTTTCAATGAACGACATAGTAGGCAAGACTTGCTGGCATGTAAATAATCACTAGTTCCATCATTGTAAATGAAAGACATAAATAACATCTGGATCATCATGCAAGGCAAACCATTAAGAAGTCAACTTTTTTTTTTTGAAACAAACAATGATTCATTAATTAGTACAGAGTAGTAATATCCAAGTTTAGAACATCCCAAATAATAGAGGGAGGGTTATGGAACCACTCCACACAATCAGACCAAGAGACTGATCCCCTAGCTAAGACATGGGCGACTTGGTTTGCAGACCGTTTAACACGAAAAATTTTAGGCGGTTAAACAACCTAGCCATTTCTTTTATATCATTCACTATATCATTAATTAATAAGTCAACTTAAGAACCAGTATTTGTAAAACTTCCAAATTCCTATAGTAAATTTGGAGGGGGGAATGATAAAAAAAGCTACCTTTCCAATAATTTGAAAGTGAAATTTTAAACTGATTATCACTTATCAGCAAGTAAACATAATCCAATACGGAGTATATGACGCTATAACCAGGACAATGAATATTATCATCAGTTCAAATGTAAAGTTAAGTCGATGTTTGCATTCATACCACAGACAAATATAATTCCATTCTATGGATTTTTTATTTTTTATTTTAAATTTAGTTTTCCCTACTGCTTTCTATCACAGATTCAACCACATCAGTCAGTCATCACTAGTCAGTAACCATTCCAACAACTTATATCAAAACGAGATAGATCTTCAAATCATCAATAACAATATATGTGCACATAACCATATTCATCTATGCAAAAATCTGTTTAACAAAGAGAGTTTACCCGAGAAAGAGTGCGATTCCAAACAGTGACCTTAAAGCCATGGCGGAGCAAGTTCATAGCCATAGCTTTCCCCATTATCCCCATCCCTAAAAACCCTATCTCCTCCATTTTCCTCTCTCTCTCTCTCTCTTACTGCGTTCACTGTCAATGGGGGGCTGAATGCTCGCTCTCTGCTTTGCTCTTTCTCCACTCAATACTCGCTCTATTTATTGAATTTTTTTAACTAAAATAAGAGCAACAATTTGCATTGCAAATGACGTCATTGTTGAATTTACTTTTTTTTAGCCTGTAAATGTTACCGAGTATTTGGAGTTTTGGATCAATAGTATGGAGGCCTTTTTACTCTTTTTTATTTTTTTTAAATCAATAAAAATTTCAATCATTGTATTTTTTTTTTTTGAGTACTACTAACTCTGTTATAATGTATCTCCACTGAGATAGGCTCGAACACACTCCCATCATTCATGTGGGAGTATAAACCGGGACACTATGTGCCACTAGACCACAAATTTTTTGACAAATTTCAATCATTATATGAAAGTGTGTATAAAATAAACTTGTCCATGTTACAATGTAAAGTTTTGATTATTACACAGTATAATATTTTTATAGTAGTACTAACTATGTTACAATATAGTATCTGTAATATACGGTATAATTTTATTATTAGCTTTTGTTAATTAAGATTCTTTATAATAACAGCAATTTTGTTCAATTATTCAACAAAATGATAAAATTGTCATTTTATTGTTAATTTAATAATCAGAATTGGTGACTTTTGATAACATAATGGCTTAGTTTGCTATTACGTTATAACTCATGAATTAAACGTGTAAGTTTTTATTTATTTAAACGATAAAATTGTTGGCAAATAAACATAAGTAACCCAACATATATTGTTTATATCTTACCAGTCAAAATTAATAAAATTATGATTACTAAGTCAACAATTTGATAAATTTGGATGTGTTTTTTCTTTATTTACATTATTTCTAATTTGATAAGTAGTGAATTATACGGAATCATGTCAATGTATGAAGATATATTTTAATCCAATGAGGTAGCTCAAGTGGCAAGTGAGTTCTCTTTGTGGGAAAGAATATCGGGAGAACCCAAGTGACGGGTGATGATTCCCCTTGAGCCATCGAAGCGTGGGTGAATCAAAAGAAAAATGAAGATATATTTCATACTGGCAAATATAGGGATGTGCTTGAGTACATATTATTAGTTTTTTTTTTTTTTTTTTTGAAATGTATGTGTGGTGACAAATGGTTACTTATAAGAGGACTACCTAGATTGTGAGTTGTATAAAATGAATTGCTATTAATACAATCATACGTCAACTTCATAGTAGATTATAATTTAATATTTAAACTTGAAATGTTTTTTTTTTCTCGTGTTGAATGAGTATTTTGAATTTACTTCAAATTTCAAGTTAGACTCTTGATAATATAATTTTAATTTTAATTTAAAACCATGTCATTTTCTTTGTGAATGTAACAATTAATGGTGACAATTGTATTGAAAAAGAGTGACAAAGTAAGTTAAACATTATTCTCATACAATAATTTCATAATTTGATTTTGTTAATATCTTCTTAGTTAAATTTAGTATACCCAATTGTATCCAATTGACTAAGCTCGTAGCACAAAATTTGGTAAAATACTTGATTACTTTCTATAATAGTGACAATTACTTTATTTTTTGCAGTCAATTCTTTATTTTTTAATCTAAAATCGTTCTCAACAAATATTTAAAACTGTAAGAATACTGAATACTTGGATATCATAACCTATGCGTCTTATCTGTTTGTTTTGTTTGACGATTGGCCGGTCGATTTCCGCCACGTCACCGTATGTCTCTTCCACTCGTCTTCATCGTTTAGGATTCGTCGGATTTTGCCTGGGTGTTTATTGTTTCCGTGAGATATCGATACAGTGTGCGCGGGTTCACGGAGGACCTCACACCTAAATGGGCTTTGCAGTTGGGCCGTGACAATATTATGTTGGTTATAGGCGCGTGAAACTTTCAAATGTCTAGCCCAGCCCATTAAAAATATAAGATAAAAAAAAAAAAAAGTTTCACTAAATGTGACCCTAAACCAAAGCATTACAAATGAAATGATGGTTTGAAAAAGACTCAATATAACCAATCACAAAAGGAGATTGAAACATGCAAAAAGTGATTACAAAAATCTTTAATGTCAAGTATAAATTAAAATTAAAGGATTTTAGTTGATTCCATGAAGAACGTGAAATACATTTGTTTCTACTTGAATATGATCCATGTTAAAAGCTTTTAATAATTGGCCGTTTTATGAGCTGAGAGAAGCCCATTCCATGGAACACATTCGGCTACTTTGAAAGCTTTATATTCAACTTTTAATTAGAACCCAACCGAAATCCATTTAACAACCCCAACATCTATAGTTTCATCAAAGATTAGTTTTGACCATTCAACTTGAAACTTTTTCTATTTCTCAATATTTTTTAACATGTTTGAGAATCAAATAGTGTGCTTGTTAAAGAATTAAAGAAGGGAGAGCTCATAAGTGGACATATGAGTTAGAATTACACACAATTTTGTTTATTCCCATCCTCATTTACTCTATGTTCCTCATACCCAAATGCTCACATAAACACATACTTAATACTTTAGTATTGGTCTCAAACTGTTTTATTGTTTATCGCATACATAAGTTTTAAGAAGAGTGAAGGGGGATTTTTTTTTGGTTATCATACTGTTTTAATCAATTGAATCTAATACACTTGCCATATTCAAGCTATAATAACAGTTCAAACCGAAAAGTTTAAGTTTGTTAAATATGTGTGCCATGTTGCATTTAGTGGACCATGCATAGAATTGTTTTGCATCACAATATGTGATGCATCACCTTTGAGTCATTGGCAATTAATTGTGTTTAGATGGGCGCTTAAGATAAAAATAAAAATAAAAAACAAAAAGAAAAAAGAAAAAAAAAAGCGGGTGGTTGCCAGTTAACGAGTTAACTAATCGATTTCGTTATTTTGATCAATTAATAGTATTAACTGATTATAGAAAATGTGTTTGATAAATTAGTTGTTTAATTTTAAATATAGTTTATTACCGAAATGGTCCCTCGACTATTACGAAATTACCAATTTGGTCCTCGACAATTTTTCGTGCCCAATTAAGTCCCTCGACTTTGAAAATTTTAACCAATTTGGTCCTCCGTTTATTTTGCCGTTAAAATTGGGACCAAATTGGTAATTTTGCTATAGTCAAGGGACCAAATTGGTAATTTTTCTATAGTTAAGATACCAAATTTGTAGTTAATTTTTTACTGAAATGGTCCATTGACTACAGTAAATTTACCAATTTGGTCCCTTAACTATAGCAAAATTACCAATTTGGTCCCGATTTTAACGGCAAAATAAACAGAGGACCAAATTGGTTAAAATTTTCAAAGTCAAGGGACTTAATTGGGCACAAAAAATTATCGATGACCAAATTGATAATTTCGCAATAATTGATGGGCCATTTCAGTAATAAACTCTTTTAAATATAAAATGACATATGATGGTATAAGCTAACCCCATCCTTGCCAATCCCATATTGGCAATCCCATGTGGCACCTATTTGATATTTTTTTTAATTGCTTATGTGGTTGCATCCGTACAAAAAGCTGTTGGCATCCTACTTTTTTTTTTTAATAGTTTATTTCTTTTGTTTATTGAGAAAAATATATTAATTTTTTAAAGTGATGTGAAATTGGAACTCACTTTTTAGAGTTGATTAGATTTGTAAGGATATAGTGTGAATAGTAAATGAATAGCAAATTGGGTGATGTGAAAGTGGGGCTCATTCTTGAGGGTGTGAGAGATTTGCAGGGATATGATTAGCCTAACTATATTGTACTATTCACTTAACTCTTAAATTACTTTTACAATTTATTGTTGTTACTAAGCATTATAACTATTCGTTTGTTTTATTATCAATGATGTTGTAATTATAAAGAAATAGTCAATCGTTGATAATAATCCAGTATTAAATAAATAAATAAATAAATTATATATATATATATATATATATATATATATTAAGATAAAAATAATAAACATAAGTTGTTAATAATAATTCAATATAAAGGGTAACACACAAAAGTGTCGGCCAATAATCAATTCAAATGTCAAGTTTTAGGCTTTCTTGATGATGTTTTTTTTTAAACCTTCTTGATGATGGTATAAAATGTAAATTTGATTAAAAGTTGAATAAATTAAATAAATATACATAAATAATAAAATAACCAACAACTATTAATGGTAAAGTATACTTTTAAAATGAAAATGCAACAAACTTATATCTAGTTATCCGTCCTTAAGTTTGGACTTCATATAACCCGTCCGCAAATCCACGAAGAGGTAAGCCAAGTCAATCTAGTTTTGAGATTCAACATTGAACGGTAAACTTTTAAGCTTTTTTTTTTTTTTTTTTGAAAAAGAATGGAATAGTATTAATCAAAGAGATAAACTCACAAGACAGAGAAGAGGGGAATAGCAAGAACGCTACCACCCAAAGCCAGACTGAGAGCCCGTAACATATGATACAACATAGTTACCAGGTTCGCTGACAAAACAAACAATAAAAGTAAACTAAGGCAATATAACAGATTAGCAAAGATTAAAACAATGCCTAATAAATAATACGCTACACACCAGCTTGATCAGTGCTCCTTTGACGAGAAGCTCCCATTTGTTTCCATGTAGCAAATTGACACATAGCAGCAGTCCTCACCTCACCAGGATCCCAAACAGTATTACTCCAAATTAACTCATTTCTACGTTTCCAAATATTCCAAGCCAAAAAGAAAGCTTGCACCTTAGCATTATCATCCAAGTCACGTAGAAAACTCTCAAAAATCATATTAATGGAGGCACCATGATTAATACAATTTTGCATGGCCTGCGAATTCCAAACGGGTGCTACCTTTGGGCAAAAGAATAAGATATGGCTTATGGACTCATGATTAACCGAACACAACGGACACACATCCACCACATCAACTCCTCTATATTTTAACTGCGTTCGGACAGGAATGATGCCATGAACACAACGCCATATAAAATTTTTCACTTTTGGTGGCGCTGCTAAACCCCAAAGCTTATTCCAATCCGCAAAATTATCCATCGGCGAATGTTGACTTTCTTCCATCAACTTCTCATAACCACCTTTCACCGTATATAAACCGTTTACAGCACTCTTCCAAACCCAAGTATCCACATGTCCCGGACAAATATTAGTGTTCTTGATCAACTCAACATCCCTGGGATTGAAAATATCATCAAGCAGGTCATCATCCCATGTTGGCTCATCAACATTAAACAGCTGGTTAACTGTAGCACCCTCAAGTTGTGGTATAGGATCAATGGAGATGTAAGGATTGGACTCAGATGGCAACCATGGCACTCCCCAAATTCTCGTATTCCTCCCGTCACCTAACCTCCACATCGCACCGGACTTAACCAGATTCTGGGCAGCATGGATACTACGCCAGACATAGCTTGGATTGCTCCCCAAATTAGCATCCAGAAAAGAGCTACTCGGAAAGTATCGTGCTTTGTAAACCCGGGCAGCTAAAGAATTTGGTTCAGATAGGAACCTCCATCCCTGTTTAGCTAGCAATGCCAAATTGAACTCATGTAATCTTCGAAAACCAAGTCCCCCTTTACATTTAGGGACACACATACGAGACCATGCCATCTCACGCTCTAAATGCTCACACATAGTCTTAGGGATTAGGAACACGCTCATCGTGAAAGTTGGAAGTGCTTGTGCTATGCTTTTGAGGAGTACCTCCTTTCCTGCACGGGAAAGAAGTTTTTTCTGCCACCCATTAACCCGTTGACGAATACGCTGACACAAGTAGTCGAAACAGCTTTCTTATTTCTTCCAACCCATGCTGGCAAACCCAAGTACTTACCCAGATCATCTCTTCTCTGGACATCAAAAATAGAGCATATATTGTCAGCATCCAATTGAGTTGTATTAGAACTGAAGGTGGCACATGACTTCGTGTAATTAATTATTTGGCCTGAAGCCTGTTCATATAAATCCAAACATTTCTTAACTGCTCTACCTTCATCCTCCTGGGCTCTGAAAAATAGCAGACTATCATCTGCAAAAAATAGATGAGATAATGAAGGAGCCCCACGGGCCACTGAACAACCCCGAAATTGTCTCTTACATTCTGCGTCCATGAGTAATGCAGTCAATCCCTCAGCACATAAGATGAAAAGATATGGAGACAATGGGTCCCCTTGACGTAATCCTCGCGATGGTGTAACCGAACCAACTACTCTCCCATCCATTGTAATATTATATTTAACGGAGGTGACACAAATCATAATATTTGAAGCCCAACACAAATCGAATTGAAACAACCTATAATATTTGTAACATAAAGCCAACCCTCTAGACTATGACAAATTATTTTCAAATAATGTACTTTTAATATATTAAAAATGTCTTCTTTTTTTTTTATTTATGGTCCAAAAATGTACCATAGTCGATGTGATAATGATTGCTAGACTGCCTAGAAGTGTGCCAATTCTACGTTTGCATGGTTCCAATTCTACGTTTGCATGCTACTTAAGCTGTGATAATGAATGCACACGTCAAACGTGGTAAAACAACGCACGCAGGATCGTTGATGCAATGATGCTCCACTCGGTGCATGTTTTCACGTTAACAGAAAGAAATGCAAATAAAAAGTCGGATCACGTCCACGCTCGTCTTACAATTTCGACACTTCAAACGAAAATCCATATACGTTCCTTCTTTCTCCAGCCATTTTCTAGATTGTTTCAAGGTTCGTGGACTCCATATTCAATTCCTTTCAACCTTTTTTCTCACAAACAGCTTACGCCGAGCGAGGAATGTGCGAAGAGCGAGCGAGCGAGCGAGCGAGCAGTGTTTCTGAATTCGATTGTGTTTGCTGCGGTACAAAATGGGCGGGGAGGATGAAGACTCGTTGGCGTACTCGCCGACGTGGGTGGTGGCCGCCGTCTGCACTCTCATCATCGCCATTTCCCTCTCCGTCGAACGTCTCATGCACTTCACCGGATCGGTTAGTTCGTGCTCTTCATATAACGTGCAATTTTTCCAATCACGATTGCGTTTTTTCTCGCACGCCTTGTTGCTCTAAACGAAGCGGCGCGGTTATCTTTTGTTTGCTGATTAGCTTTTGATGTGGGGATCCGTGAAAGAATTTTTCGTTTTCTGTTTGAATTGGATTAACAATCCGTTATATTTGAAATGAAATCAACATTATTTTTCCTTTTCGCTCCGGCGGGGATTGTTGGAATTGATTTAATCTGCTAACAATTTTGTTCAGTATCTGAAGAGGAAGAATAAGAGGCCGCTATACGAAGCTCTCCATAAAGTTGAAGAAGGTTCATAACTCCTCCCTCTTCCTCTCTGAAAACCTACTTATATTTGAGATCGGACATTCACAATCCTAGCTAAGTTGATATAACTGTTAATTTGATTTGATGTGGTAGAATCTAAACTTATTTACTTTTTTTTTGATTGAGGATTTAATTAGTGCATACATTCTGGTAGTGTTATGATTTCCTTGTAACTCAAAAAATAAGAAATTAAATAGGAGGATGTATTCATGAACTGATAACCAAATGTGTGGGCGCAGAGTTGATGCTGTTGGGGTTTATATCATTGCTGTTGGCTGTGTTTCAAGATCGCATAAACAAAATCTGCATGCCTCCGAAGTCGATGCGTCAAATGCTTCCGTGTACGGCGTCTCCGGAAAAAGTCGCTGTGGAGTCTGAAATGGCTCCTGTTTACCCAGGCGCGGAGTTCCATAATCAGCCAGCGCCGCCTCCAATGCTCAGATTCCACGGAGAAGGCGCTACTTACTGCGCTAAGAAGGTAATATAGTTTCTTCCTATTCTTCTACTCCCAAAAAGTTAATCCCAATCTCAATCTCAAGATTCTCCACACTCTAACCCGTCAAAGTATGTCAGAAGATAAAAATTATGATAATTCAGTGGCTCTGCAGACATCATTAAATGTTAGTGCTCACAAGAGATCTTAGATTACAGGATGACATTATTTTTGGAGTAACATGAAAATCGTAACCACTATGGTGTGCACGTAATAAATCTCGCATTGTGACCATAGTTGGTAAAAAACCAAAGATCATTCTAGGTTGACTCTACTCAAATCAAGAATGCCTATAAACCGCTCTTGCTGAGAGTGGAACTTGAAACTCGTAACCTTGTGGTTACCAATTCAAGACTAACTTGACTGTGGTTGCCTTTTATGTGAGGGCGTTTTATTTATCAGTTGACCTGGTTAATCTAGGTCTAAGAATACTGTCTATCCTTAGTCTGGAAGACAGATTCTAACAGTATATACATACCTATTTTTGCAGAATAAGGTGCCAATACTATCTGTCGAAGCCTTGCATCACCTGCACATCTTTATCTTTGTCTTGGCAACCGTGCACGTTACATCTACCCTCCTTACCATTATATTTGGAGGAGTGAAGGTCAGTTCAACTTTCAAGAACTACTTTGATTGCACATTGATATTATGTTGCAGTGTTCTGTTTCTGAAATGATTGGCATTGATATGTTAACTCATGGTGTAGATACGGCAATGGATGAACTGGGAGGATGAAATTGCAAAATCTAGTTATGAGAATTTATCTGGTATGGATTCTTCTTATCTAATTCTTTAGTGGATCAATCCTGGACCTCGTATAGTTTTTGCTATTTAATTTTTTGGCCTTCCTTTTATTACACCTTCAAGTAGTGGAACAATTTTGTGCTTGCCCTTTCTGTATGCTCATTATATAATTCTAGATGATTGTTAAGAGGAAATTCATACTGTCAATAAAAACTTAAAACAAAAGGGCAGCAAACAATGAAGGATTGATACAAGCTAGGCCTGATTATGCTCTTAGGGCCATTTTCTGGTTTATTTCTGTTGTGAACTTGTGATACATCTTTGTCTGAATTTCCTAGATGGTAATAATTATTGATTTGTAAAGAATAATACTTTCTGATGATTTAATTCATTATTCATAAAGTGTTAGATGTACATTTGTTATTAAATCTAGTTATGAATACCGGTGCTTCTCTGCTGTTATGCAAATAGGGGTCACTGATGTCCAACAGCATGATTTCATTAAGTCTCGATTTAAGGGCATTGGTAAACGTTCAGCTATCGTGGGTTGGTTGGTATGCTGCTATTCTCTATATTCTTTCTTGCTGCTTAAAAATGGAAAAGAAATGCTAAATCCTTGCTTTTCCTTTACATGATTGGAACAAAAATAATTTAGATTTACCTTCCCTTTTGTTGAGCTTTGCAGCACTCCTTCGCTAAGCAGTTTTATGGTTCTGTCACCAAGACAGATTATATGGCACTTCGTTTGGGATTCATTATGGTAACTATTTCCAAATGTCTATTAGTTTTGATACATTGGCTTCTCGCTTTACATGCTGCAGAGTTGCTTGCTGCTGTGTTTACAGTAACTTTCCTTCACAGACACATTGCAGAGGAAATCCAAAGTTCAATTTTCACAAGTACATGATTCGTGCGTTGGAAGATGATTTCAAGAAAGTTGTTGGAATTAGGCAAGTGATAATGAGAAGTTCATAATAACATGTTAAAACCGTCATTTTATAATCTTCTCTTGCTTTCAGTAACCAGTTGCAGCTCTTTCACTGTCATGATTTTAAGTATCTTTTATGTTTTTACAGTTGGTATTTGTGGGTATTTGTCATTCTCTTCTTGTTGCTGAATGTTCACAGTACGTAACTTCAAGCTCTTCATCCTGCAATTACCATTGCATCCTTTCATGTCCATTAAAGTATTCAGATTACTTTCTGTTGCAGTCTGTTTCCTGTGTGAAACAGCATATGATACTGGAGAAACTTTTTTTTTTTTTTTTCTATCTCTGCAATTCTTTTCATTTGATTACATTTATTCGGTAATGCAGATTGGCATACATATTTTTGGGTATCATTAATTCATTTTGGAGTAAGTGACGGTATTTATTTATTTATTTATTTTGGTGGTTAATACTATATGATATCATGCTGCTGACCTTTAAAAGGGATACATGCAACTCCTGTAATCCTGAAGTAGGATCATGAGAAGCAAGCAGATGGTTTTTGAATCTTTTTATTGGAAAATGACATATTTGGTCCCTTAGTTATACCACAAGTATATACTCAATTCTTAAATTATTGTCGTGTCTGTTGGTTGTCACTCAATTATTCTTAGAGTGACGTTTTGGTCTTTTGTTTTTTTTTGTTGATGTTACATTAATAAAAGAAACTTAAATGACAGGTTAAATATGATAATTTGATTTTTCCTTTTAAGAGAAACATTCCCAGTGTTGCCATTGTTCCCTATAAGGAGGAGGAAGAGAAATCAAATTTCTATGCTTACCTGCCATTTAATAGTAACGAAAATTACCAAAAATGTCACTTCAGGAATAACTGAGTGCCAAAAATAGATACAACAATAACTAAGGGATTATGTCTATACCGGCAGTATAACTTGGAAACCAAATATGTCATTTTGGGGAATAAAAAGTTATCTGGTGCCAGTCCGGCTTGATTTGTATTGCCTTTTTGGGGTTAATTTCTTAATGTTTTTCACAATTTCGTTCTGTGTTTCCAGCTTGTTCTTGCTGTAGGTACTAAGCTGCAGCATGTGATTATACAATTGGCTCATGAGGTTGCTGAGAAGCATGCTGCCATAGAGGGTGAATTGGTTGTGCAACCTTCAGATGATCACTTCTGGTTTCACCGCCCCAGAATTATTCTGTATTTCTTACACTTCATTCTCTTCCAAAATGCTTTTGAAATAGCATTCTTCTTCTTGATATGGGTAAGCAAAACTGACTGTGCCTTGGTGGTCTTGCTTGTTCCTGCATTTACATTCGCGGTGTAGATTTAATCCCTTTTGCAGATGGAATATGGCATTCATTCCTGCATAATGGAGCAATCCAAGTACTTTGTGCCTAGGCTCGTCATAGGGTATGATCACTAACTCCCTCTGATATGCCCCTGATGTTGTTGTTATTCTAAAATGACCACTTTTTCAATACATGAGTAGTCATGCTCGCTATAGAAATGACAAATAATAGGTAGTTTAAGTTAGTAATCTATATCATCATGTATAAATAATTAAATATCTAGATTTTTTAAAACTTGTGGTCATTTAATTGTTGTGATATTTTCACATATAGTCCTTTGACTATCATTTAAACAAAGTCATGTCTTCTATATTTTTTTGGAGTTTCAATTATTACTCCAAGTATAACAATCTATTACAACCTTTTGGATTGTAACATCATCTAATACACCCACGATACTGTTGTTGTTGTTGTTGTAAAATGACCATTTTTAACACATTTTTATGAGTAGCTATACTCATATAGAAATGATAGGTAATAGGTAGTTTAGGAGGTTTTTTCACTTTTGATCGGTTGACATTTGTGTCATTTGCACATATAGTCCTCAACTATCATTTAAACATTGTCATGTCTTCTCTATTTTTTGGAGTTTCGACTATCACTCGAAATATAACAAACTATTACAACCTCCGTAACTGTAACATCCTCCCTGTCCACAAAACTACTCCCTCCCCGTCCCGGGGCCTTCCCTTGTTTCTCCCTGAGTAAATTTTAGGGTGCGTTTGGTTCGCACATGGGAATCGGAATCGGAATGGGTATCAAATACTTGGTAAGGGTAATGGGTTTTGGTGAAAGTATTTAGCATGTTTGGTAGTTGGGTGGAATGGGAATGATTATTAATAGTTGGGGAAGAAATGATGGAGGAAGATGAAACCCTTATTTAATAAGGGTATGGGTTTTGTCATTAATGGGGTATTCCAAACCCATAGTAGCATTCACAAAACCTATCAACCAAACACTAACAATCACTTTGATACCCATATCTTATGCCTAAACCCCCCAACCAAACACACCCTTAGTTGTGAGATGTTGTTTGCAGGGTTATCATTCAGATACTTTGCAGCTACAGCACATTGCCACTGTATGCCATTGTTACACAGGCAAGTTCTGCAATCTGCACCAAACCATTCCTGAACAGCTCCTTTCCTTGTTATCTTTTGTTGATCTATGGGATGTGCAGATGGGAACCCACTTCAAGCAGTCGATATTCGAGGATCATATACGAGCCAGCCTCGTGGACTGGGCTCAAACGGCGAAGCGGAAGCATGAGGAAAAAGCTGCTGCAATGGCAGACTCCTCTGCTGCTGCAAATGCTACACCAAATGCTGGAGATGAAGGTTCATCATCCACAGCCACAGGCGTGCAGATGGGAGAGATTCGGCCAGCCAACCAGGACCAGACAACCATTGATATTCACCGTGCTTGATAGGGATCTGCCTTAAAGAATCCTTTGCAGATTGCAATGCCCGTTTTGTCTCCAACTTCCAACTCTTTGCTGCTCAGGCTCAGGATCATTTGTGTATATAGGTGATGGTGAGTCCCCCGCGCTCACTGTACTAAATTTTGTATCATGTAATGTGGTTTAAGAGTACTATAGTAAATTTTGTATCATATAATGTGGTTTAAGATTAATATGTGAGTCTAGTTTTATTGTAATGGATGAATATGTAAGATCACGATATTTATCACGAGCTTTATTATATGGTATAATATTTACTTTATAAATTTAGTTGAAATAATGTTTTTTTTTTAATTTACGAGAAATCTCATATATGTTGCTTAAATGTGAGTTCTAAGTGAAATACTGCCCTAGCTAACTGACTCAAACAAAAAAGACCAATAAAAAGTTCTTACAAGCAGGGAATGTCAGATTATTTGCCACATGGAGTAGCTCAAAAAAAAAAAAAAAGAGAGAGAAGATTTNATGGAGTAGCTCAAAAAAAAAAAAAAAGAGAGAGAAGATTTAGATTTTCTATAGAATTTTTTTGGGATTTATGTCAGATTATTTGCCACATGAAAGATAGAGAAAATAAGAGAGAGAATGGTGGTAGGGATGGCAACGGGGCGTGGCGGGTCTCCAAAACCCCCGACCCCGTCCCCGGCGGAAAATGGAAAATAGTCCCCAACCCGTCCCCGTGGAAAATTAAGCGGGGACGGGGATTCCCCGTCCCCGGTCAATTCTTAGTCAACATTTTAATATTAATAAATAAATATATATATATATATATATATATATATATATATATATATATATATATATATATATATATATATATATATATATATTATAATTCTTAATTATAATAATTATTCGGGGATGGAGCGGGATATCCCCGTCCTCGTCCTCGTCCGAATTGAAAAAATTTCCCATTCCCGTCCCCGTTTCAGACAAGGATTGGAATCCCTGGCAGGGACGGAGCACATTACAATCCCTTATGGTCCCAAGAAAAAAAAAATAAAGTAATAACTGTGCACGAAACGCACCTAGCAGGGCCCAGCAGGCGCGCCAGGCAGATATTTTCTCTTTCCTAATCACACTTACAAAAACTTCTCAAAAATCGTAAAAAAATCCATTGATAAGGATGCTCTTGTAACTTGTGATTCAATGTATTAAAAAGTTATAACTAACACAATCCATTATTAGCTATTAGTCAACACAATCAACTATTAGCTATACAACTTAGTTGGTTATTATGTAATAGATTATGGACAATAATATACAATCGAAATATGACAAAAATTTACATTTATTATTTGAGTCGGGATATGGTCATATGAATTAATTACTTATTTAATATCGTTATAAAAATTATAATTACAATTAATATTTTTTATTATATTTAAATTAAACATGTCAAAATTAAAATAAATTTAAATTTTCAATTCTAATAATCAAAATTATATACTACATTTATATTTTGTGTTCAAACTTTAAAAATTTATCAAAAAAAGTTAAAAATTACATAAACTAGAAAGAAAGTAACAAAAAAATTTAAAAAAAAGGCTTGGTCGTTACCGTAGCAACAGCCAAAACAAATTCAGAAAAAGAAACAAAACTAAAACAATCAGAAGCGCCCCAGCGCTTGCCACCTATTTTTCTTTTCCTGATAATATTCAAGCATTTGCATGATGAAGCTTTTGTCCATTATCTCCTCTCCACATCAATTTTGGATCATCACTTTGTATCATCACTATTCCAATATCCACCTTTGATCCATTGATGGTGTTGCTCTTACTATAATACCCAAATTGAGAGCAAAAATGAAAAGAGAACTTTTAAATGACTAAATTAAGAGCAATGATACTATGTTAAAAAAGAGGGGTTAAAGTTTGATTATAGCAAAACATAAGCGGATAAGGAAGGGTTCTGTTCTTGTTCGGATGAGCTGTGCCATATATTCCATAAATTCCTACTTTCAAACCCACTGTTTAGCGGGAAAAAGAAAACCATCTCTGCTCACAATACGAGCCCACCGCCACCGTTCGCCGCCGAAAATCACATCTATGGACGGCGGCGGCGCGAGGAGAAGGCACGCTGTTGCCTCGAAACCGAACAAGAGGCCTCGGCGGAGCTCCGAAGCAAGGCTCAAAAAGGAAGTTCCCGCCTGCGGGGGAGACATAGAGGATACCCTCGCTTTCACCGGAGAAGAAACCATAAAAATTAGGGCTTCTTTGTTGCACTGGTACGATCGGAATCGCAGGGACCTTCCTTGGAGAAGAACGAGTGATACTAAGGTGAATGGTGATGAGGGTGAGAGAGAAAGGAGGGCTTATGAGGTTTGGGTTTCGGAGGTAATGCTGCAGCAAACTAGGGTTCAGACGGTGATAGATTACTTCAACCGGTGGATGCAGAAATGGCCGACCGTTCAACACCTCGCTCGAGCTTCTCTTGAGGTTTTGTATTACTCATTCAGTATTTTGGTTTTCTTGATTGAATTTTTAGTTTAATTTCATTTCATTTAATTTTTGGATAACTGATGGAAACCGCAGCCACTCCACAGTGTATACGGGTAAATCCCGTCTTGTGACCTGATTGACAATGGATCATAACAACCAGTCTAGATTGCTCATAACTGATCTTCTTAAACTAAGAAAGTCAATAGACCGCTCACATTTAGAGTCGACCTCGGTTGTCCAAAGCAATAGGTTGCTCCCACTGTTAGTTGTGAAACTTTATGATTACTGCTAATGGCTAGCCCGATCAAATTGGCCGCTTAATGTTTTTTTTTTTTTTTTTTTTTTTAAATCTGTAATAGATGAGAAAGATCGAGTATGGTGCCTGTAATTTCATTTCATTTTTGACATTATTGAAACTGGTTTGCAGGAAGTGAATGAGATGTGGGCAGGTTTGGGATATTACAGACGGGCTCGATTTCTCTTAGAGGTTAGCTGTCTCTTGTATACACTATTTGTTTTCTTTTGTGATTAGAAGCACAGAAAAGTGCTATACATAGTAGAGATTCTGGTCTTTGCAAATTGTATTTTTCTGTTGATAAAACATAGGTAAAGTTGGTAGCTTTCTGACTTCTAGATTCAATTAGCTTTAGCAGGCATAAGATGAGTGGTAGCTGAAAATGAATGGTGAGGTTAGGCCCTTTGATATTTGATCTGCAGTATTATGCCAGAAAATTTGATAGGTTGGTAATATGGTAATGTGGAATTTAATCTGTTGGTTGACAACCGCAATGTGGGAGTTACACCCAATGAGGTGGATTCTTGTGGGCACCAAAGCACCGATTCTCCCACCTAAGAGGCTGTTGAGTTGCTGTGATCTATCCTCCATCATCCCGTTGGGCAGGGGTGTGGGAGCTTAGATTTCGTCTTTTGTGGGCAAGGAATTTAATCTGTTGGTTGTTAATATGATTGTCTGGATAACTGCTGTTCAAATTCTTTAGGAGTGTCATAACTCCATGTTTCAATGGGTCAAAATCCTTTCATGAGTCATGACATAAAGTGATCTGAAATATTTAGATGCCGAGCATTCTATTCTTCATATTAAAGGATGTTTTACTACCAAGCTAAATGTGTAAATATTCATAGTATATTGTTCTCATATCTTTTTAGCAAGCATTGGTTTATTTAAACGGGTAGCTGTATTTTGCAGGGTGCAAAAATGATTGTTGAAGATGGTTGCGGTTTTCCAAACACAGTTTCTAGTCTTCGTAAGGTTAAGGGAATTGGTGAATATACAGCTGGTGCCATTGCCTCCATTGCCTTTAATGAGGTCAATATTTTCATCAAACTTTCGTTTTGAGAATGCTTTCTTCCCTGTTTACATGTTTCTTATTTACACATTTCCCATTTAGGCAGTGCCAATTGTTGATGGAAATGTAGCCAGGGTCATTGCAAGGCTTAAAGCCATATCTGCAAATCCTAAAGACACTGTGACCATCAAGAACTTTTGGTGAGGTTTGCTATTATGAAAGAATCTCATTTACTGTTTTCTTCCTCAAAATAATTAGGGCATATTTTAACATATAAACGATTTCCATCCCCAGTAATGATATGTGATAAGAATGTAGCATGACCTTGCTTTTGATACTTATTTTCATCCTATGGTTTTCTTTACAACCCTTAATTTTGTATATTCCGACTTGTCTTGAATTAGGAAACTAGCAGGCCAACTCGTCGACCCTTGTAGGCCTGGGGATTTAAACCAGGCTCTCATGGAGCTCGGTGCCACAACATGCTCCCCTGTGAACCCGAGTTGTGATACATGTCCTATCTCTACTCAATGTCGTGCTCTGTCACTCTCTGCCCAGGACGAGTCAGTTGTAGTTACAGATTTCCCGACAAAAGTAGTCAAGGCCAAACAGAGGCATGATTATTCTGCCGTGACTGTAGTGGAAATACTAGAAAGCCAGGACATGGAAGAACGCGAATGTAACAGTAAGTTTCTCATTGTAAAGAGACCAAACGAGGGTTTGCTCGCTGGGCTCTGGGAGTTTCCGTCTGTCTTGTTGGATGGAGAAGCTGACTTGGCCTCGAGAAGAAAGGCTACAGACAATCTTCTCAGATCCTCATTCAACTTAGACACTAAAAGGTCATACAGTGTACATTTAAGGGAACATGTTGGAGAATATGTTCACATCTTCACTCATATTCGTCTTAAGATGTACATAGAGCTGTTGGTCCTGTGTCCAAAAGGTTCCACTCCGCTTTCCTTTTTTAGTTTAAAAGAGTTTTTTTTTTATTTTTTTTTTTATCATTATTATTTGTTGGTGCAGGAACAAGAAATGTGCCTGGTAGGAAAGAAGGTAAGGAGACTGCAAAGTGGAAATATGTTGACAAAAAGGAACTTTCTACAATGGGATTAACATCTGGAGTTAGAAAAGTAATGTTGAAATCTTGAATTAGAGTATCTATTGGCTTGGTAACCTTATTTTAAAAAATAAAATTATGAATTCTTTTATGCAGGTGTATGACATGATTCAGAAGTACAAAGAAAGTAAATTGGATTCAATCTCAGTGAAACAAAGATTGAGAAAGTAGATTGTGGTGCCACTTGCAGCAGACCAATTGAGAAAATATTTTGGCTCAAGAAAAACCATAACCTGGATAAACGATTAAACAAGGAAAACTGATAGACACTATTGGACGTGTACATTGGATAAACTTTGTTCTTGTGTAACAGCAGTTCGATTGAGAAAGTATTTGTCAAAATCGAACTCGTGTTGATCTTTTCTTCTTTTTTTTTTTTGGTATGAATTTGGAAGTATTTAAAATAGAATGAAAATTTTGTAATTTTTGTCTATACTCGAGTGGGGGGCTCAGCACCACTACTTACTTTCCTTCACAAACTCTCGCAGTGGCGATCACAAAATAAGTGGCATTTATTCACCTAACCTCACTGTGTGGATAACAACGCCTCCTTCTCCAGCTCTCTCTTCCTACCTTCTTCTCTGTTCACCGCTAACATTTATCACTCTCCCCTTTCCATAAAAAAAAAAATATTCCCAGAAAAAAAAAAAAAAGTATAAAGAAAAAGAGTGGGAAATAGACAGAGTAATGTTTGATTAGTGGAGATCGAGAAGAAGCACGATTAGGCTTACTTGTCTCAGAGGCGATGGCGGCAACGACGGGAGGATCCATCGCGGCGCTATCCAGCTTTCGTTCGTCTTCCAGTCGTCTCAGCCGTAAAGCTAAGTCCGGCGGCACTTGCGTTCCGGTGATTTGCAGAGTCGTGTTTCCGCAACGAAACATTGCCTGCTTTGCCGTTCAGGAATCGTCGTCCGCCACAGGTGATTTCTACGTTCTCACCTTCTTCTTTCTCGACTACTTTTATCTTGTTCGGTAATTAATGGCGGTTGAAAACTAGTGGCTGCTGAAACGAAAAAGAAAGAGGCGGAGGAGGCGGTTGAAGAAGAAACGGCGGCTGCGGAAAAGCCGAAGCGAAAACCAGCAGGCAAAGCGCCTGCCAAACCACTGCCTCAGATGATGGAAGAGGATGTGATTCCTTCATTGAAATCGACTCTACAAGCTCAAGATGATATCACTGAACTCGAACTGTCTTTCAATGATAACAAGGTTACTCTTCTATCACACAATCCTTAAGCTCCTTATTTTTATCTCCCAAGTCTTGCAATGAATTTTTATTGTTTGTTTCAGCTGGAAGGTTCGTTTCTGAAGAAGGGTTATCCATATTCCTTCTGGGCGTTTTTCCCCAACGGACTTACCGGTATATCTGACATCTTCATCTGCTCATTGCTTGCATATCTACATGAATAAGAAGAAAGAAATCTAATGTTATTAATTTGGTGACAGGTCCAAAAGGATTCTCACTTTCATCATATGGAAATGGAGTCAGCACTGTAGAACCTTTTCTTGTTGACGAGAAAAAAATTACAGAGAAACACATTGTGTTCTGGGTTGAGAAGCGTTTGGCTGCTCAGGGGATCATCCCTGTCTGGAAAGAATAGGCATGTTTCTCAAATTCCATTCAACACATGTAAAATCACCACACACCATATTTTCTCTTCTGTAGTGTATCCCTTTGCAGTTGCAGAAACAGAGAATAACAGATTCCCCAATCACAAAAATGTATGTACTTCCCCACTTCTATGTAATCATTCAAGAGCTCTCACATACAATCATCAGAATATATAAATTAGGTTTTCATTGTCACCCAAAAAAAAATTAAGTCCTATCTTTTATACTCCGTATTATGTAAATTCTGGCAACTGGGACAACTAGTCAGAATAAAATTTTTAGAAACTGAAAAAGAAGCATAAATCTCATAAAGAAATAAAGAATAAGACCTGGCTCCAATCCACAATAGTATGAGGTCTGTTGGCACTGCAACAATTGGTAAAGTACACAATAAAACCATGGTACAAAATGTACAATCACTCTACAAAATTTGTTGTGAAGAGGCAACAAATGCAATCGTTGGTAGCAAATACACTGACTCTATACAAACCAAAAATACATATAAATGAGCAGAAAAAGAATACATTTTATATTAGCTCTCTGCTAAATATGAATGCGGTTCTCCTGAAGATTATGTATGGAGATTAGGGGGGGGAGAAGGCATCTCTCTTACACAAACAAATGGGAACTTTAACAAGAAGCATAAAGAATTGGCAAAAACAAACAAAATAATCATCTGATGTGGATGAAGTGGGCGATCAAATGTGACATAGAAGCACAGGAAGATTGGATATAACACTAGTCTACACCAACCAGTCACTTCAAATGCCGTATAACCCCTCTGGCATTGAAATCAATTTACAACGGTCGTATATTTTACTTTACCATGCATCTCAGCAGCAGCTAGAAATGCTTCACCCTATACCAGCAGCTTGCAAGAGCCAAGATCCAACACCAATGGACACGAGAAAATTGTGGGCATCATAGCATGAGCATCTCTGGTAACTGCGCACACATAGCTTCTATAGATAGTAGTGCAAGAGCCATTCGAAAGTAATCAATGAATGTAGATCTAGAAAAGCTCCTCCGAGTTAAATTTGTTCCATGCTTCCTATAAAAATGCACCCAATATAGTAAAGCAGCAAGACAAGGAGAATAATCAAATATAGCATTTTGTTGTTTCAGAGAGGGTCAATCTGCTGTTTAACTAGAAAAATGAAATACACACTCATATGAATCATACTGAGAAAAAGTACCTTCAGGAGATCAAAGACCTTCTCAGCAATATATTTCTGCTGAAGATTAGCACCTTTCTGTTGCACCTTATCAGGATGTATACAAAGGGTTGCTTTTCTATATACTTTCTTGACAGATGCACCAGTAATCAAGTCTGTCAAGGAAACAGGGTGCCAACCACATTCAGGCCAAAGAACCTGATCATTCCAACAAGAGTAAGTATTACATCCTTTACCAGAAAAAAAGGTAATTAATCCAAACAATTATCCAATAAACCCAGCTCAAAAATATAAAACTAGTGAAACAAGGGAAGGTTGTGCAAGTGAATCTAAATATATTCTTATAATTATGCCAGGCGGTTAGTAAAGATAAAAATAAGCCTCGTCCAGTTTCCTTGTTCTATTTTCACTTTTTTGTCTTGTGGGGCAAGTGATTATCTCTATTAAGAAATGAGAAAAACTTTAGCCAAACGCACATATTGCAGAGTTGATAGAAGTGCACGAAGATTTCCTTCCTTCCCAGCAGCCCATCGCTTGATTTCAAAATCCAAAGTCTCAGCAATCCTCTGAAAGCAGATCATACAAACCATCAGATATGATATAAAAAAATGACATTGAGATGTTATTTAGAGTGTATTTCAGAAAATAATTGAGTTAATTTGTAAAGTTTAAGATACAAAACTTTCTTTTTTTAAATGTCACATAAGAAATTGTAAGCTATTTCAGATCATGAGGTGAGTAAGGTTTAATCTTATTTTTAGATTAAGATTCTAACATCCTAATTCTTATTTTTAACAAGCTCAAATTTTCAATAAGTAAATAACATGGAGGCATCTCCATCCCTCTAAAAAAAAAAATGAATGTTGTGCTCAACAAAATCAACTAGCCTAGCTTATAAATAATGTGATCTTTTTAAGTTGTATTAGTTGTGTGCTGCTCAAAAAGATACTTACATGTCTTTCTTCCTGATCCCTTTGGACTTGAAGGTCACGTTGATTCTTTTCAGCCAAAGCTTTCGCCTGCACAATCACATATATCAACCATACAGCCAAAACTACTATATACACAATACTAGGCAAGTATACTCAAGGGTATCCTATATAGCAGGTGGTCAAACATGCAAAACCAAACAAGCATGTGCATTTGAAAACATACCGCACGCTCTTGAGTACGTTGATGACGCTCCAATCTAGCTCTTCTTCTTTCCTCACTCTCTCCATCGACTTCCTGGAACTCTCCAGCTGATGAAGCAGCTATTCATCCAAATAAAGTAAGCACAAATTCATGAGATGGATTTAATATCTAAGATGTCATGCATCACAAGGGAAAGCATGATACCTCCAAAAATTGAAGACAGATCATCTACAATATTATTGGCAGATGACACTTTCCTCATGTTATTAGAGGAGACCCCACCAGAAGAAAATGTTGACTTTGTCCCCTCAGAACTTCCCTTATTATGGAATTGTGTATCAAACATTGTTTCCTTGAAAAAAAAAATGAAGAGAAGTAAGATCTCAGAAAATATGCATAATAAAACCACCAGCGCTGCAAAAGGCTTCCTGTACATATCATGGAGTTCAATAGGCCACTCACTGGAGAACTTGCCCTTGGCACACTGCTTGCTCGAGTACTAAAGAAGGATTCAAGATCATTATCATTCCTTTGCTGACTCATCCTAGCAGCAGCAGCAGCCTTTTCTCGAGCGTCAGCAGCAGCTCTCTCTCGAGCCTCTGCAGCAGCCCTTTCCACAGCAGCTCGTTCTGCTCGACGGCGTGCCTCAGCCTCAGTCTTTGATTTTTCTCTTGCTTCTCTCTCTCTTGTTTCTGCATTTTGCCTTTCCCTTGCAGCTGCTGCAGCTCTTTCACGAGCTTCTGCTTGTGCTCTCTGAACTGCAGCCCTTTCGGCCCGTTCTCGAGCTTCAGCAGATGCCTTCTCAACAGCAGCTCTTTCAGCTTTCATTCGTGCTTCAGCTGCTGCTTTTTCCCGTGCTTCAACTGCTGCCCTCTCACGCGCTTCCCTTGTAGCCCTCGCTACAGCTTGCCTAGCCCTTTCCCTTTCAACCTCCCTCTCTCTTTCAAGCCTCACTCTCTCCCTCTCTCTTTCAAGTCTCCTTTGTTCTCTCTCTTCCTCTTCCTTATCACGCTGACGGCGTTCACGCTCTAATCTCTCTTGGTTTTCCCTATGTTCTCTCTCTTGCATCTCATGCATGACCTGTTCATCCTTTTCCATCTGCACCGCTTCCTTACTTCTAGCAGCCTTCACATTTTCTCTTTCCCGGACTTCCTTAGCGTGTCTAAATTTAGCCTCAGCCATATCAACAGCCTCTTTCATTGCAGCAGCAGCAGTGTTTGCATTCATTTCTTCACCAGAAAGAACATCGCCATTTCCATCAACACTGTTTCGAGTCCTCCCCATGGCAAATTCCTCAAGTTCATCCAGGTGTGATACTGGAGGGCTCTTAGCAGTGGAGAAAGCAGGTTTAGTACTTTGAGAGTATTGACTGTAACTTGGGGATGAAGAATATTCATCAGCTCTTCTTCTTCCGTGTGAAGTGAAGAAACCCGCCTCTGGCTTTGAGGTCCACCTTGGAATTGGAGGTGGGGGCCGTGATGGAGGTGGAGCACTAGTAGGTTGTGTGCAAAGAGGAACCTCTGATACAGTAAGCCAAATATCTTCTGAAGGTTGCTCTGGTTCCACAGATCTGGGAGATGAATCCACCTGGGAGTTTGTCTCAGTATGATTTGAACTTTCATTTGGAGGAGAAGCAGTTTGACTAAAGGACTTCTGAGTCTCAGCAGAGGGCATGTCGAACAGAGGAGTATCTTGAGAGCCATTCACTGGCATCTCAGAATATCTGAAAGAAGATTTTCCACTATTTACATTAGACTCATTCATCAGTGGTCCATCTCTTGGTGGCACAGATTTACCAAAGCCATTGAGTGGATCCAAGTCATCAAATACATTCCCACCAACAGATGAAGAATCAGCCTTAGCACTTCCAGATTTACCAAGCTTAGTAATTTCTTCAAGTGGATCAGAAAATACCCCAGGAGAAGATGCTGGGGCTGAAGATGTTCCTAAAACAACAAAAGGGTCATCCATAACACTTGATGTCTGACTTGAACTACCAGATGGTTTGGAAGGTTGTTTATTTGACCCTGTAAATGGCCTGTGAAAGAAGAAAAGTCAACTGTTCTTTAGCTTATTCAATTGAAACTATATGGATAATTAAAACTTTGAAATGATTGCTATTTCATCAATTTAATGTATGACACTGAAAAAATATGTCAAGAAAAAGCTATTCAAGCTTTCCAGAATGGCCTCACTTGATCTGGTTAATTTTGAAACCATGACCTGAGGTTTTTATGTGTAATTTCACTTACCTGGAAAAATTTTCACAACAAATTTGAGTTTTGGTCAACTTTTCAAAAGCTTTAGAAAGTACAAAAAGGTACTCTTGACAAGAACTTCTAAACACAAAAAGCATAGTTCATTGAAGGGATCACAATAGTGAAGATGGACTTATCAAAGAAATCCCTTTTCTTTTCCTCTGATGAAAATCAAACCAACATCCTAAGTTGTTGAAGACAACATACCCTATATGTTGCCACCTGCAGATATAACAGTTCAATTTCACCAATGTCACACCACTCAATGCTCCAGGCTCCAGCATATATCCACATAGGAGGTTAATTATTCATATGCATGAATGGACATGACTGTTACTTAACTGTCACTTGATCTAAATACAGGTTTCACTTCACATTCACCACCACCAATCACCCAAGACTCCAAGAGGGCAGTAAGCAAACTACTATATATCATCAACAATACTATTTATAATCTTTACCTAGTACTCCGTATAATCTAATACAACTTAGGATTACATCACATGCTACATTGACACAACCACTGCTTGGTGAAAGTATAACTAGACATAAATAACCAGAAATGTTACACCATTGGAGAAAGATATTTAATGTACCTGTTAGTACTGGCTGCACTACTGCTGCCAAAACCAGCTAGCAGATCATCAAACGCTCTCGAGCTTGAGTTCTTGCTGCTCTGGGGTTCTGCCACCTTCTCACTCCTCCCCAAATTCCCCAACAGATCATCAAACTGGTTACTACTGTGATTCTTACTAGGCGGAGAAGTCATTGAGGCAAACACATCATCATCAAATCGGGCAGTTGACGAAACCGATTTGCTTTTCACTCCTGGCAATCCATCAAAAATATCCTCGTCGTAGACCGGCTTATCATACACGGGGACAGAAGACGTCTTGCTGCTGTTATTGTCGTAATTGTTCTTCGAATCATTTCCGGGCTTGAAAATTGAATCGTAATCCAAATCGTTCATGGCAGAAGCGTTTCTATTGCTATTGCTACTGGAACTCGTGTATTTAGGCGGACCACCGAAAACGTCGCTGAACAACGCCCCATCACGATCGTCGAACAACGGCGAGGAGGAGGAGGGAGGCCGGCGATCACCGGCGCCGGATCTCATGGGAGCCGATTTTCCACCAGGTCGCAGCCCAAAGTCTCGGGCCAACACATCCAGGTCGTCCATTGCGGAGACAGGTAGCTGCGCACGGTTCGAGCTAAGCTATGGCAGATCTGAGAGCCGGTAATTGCCCTCAGAAGTAGGGCAATGGCCGCCGGTATGGATCTGAAATTCCAACCGACGTCAAGGCCAAAATTGACCAATTCGATTGTTCTGAGTAGATAATTTTAGGTTTCCTAATTTCCACAGAAATGATTATATAGATACGAATCAAATCTATATCTATATTTTGGTAGTAAGATACAAGGTTAAATGTTTGATTAGGGTTTGAAGTATGAAGATGAGAGGTGTGATGAGGTTTCTTCTCTCTTCTTTCGTACTTCGACCTCCGTCGTCTTGTTCTCTCTGCCGAGTCGACGCCTCTCTTATTTTTCACATTTTTACATTTATTATTTATTATTTGATTTGAAATTTTCATCGACGGCTCTTCTTTGCAAAAATCAATTTTAGCCTTCACATTCTTTGTATATTTTATTTTGGCATTGAATTTTGTCGAATTCATTCTTTACGCGGTAAGGACAGATATATGGTCCTTTCGCCGTAACGGCGACGGACACTTGATCAGGTAAGACGTTTCAATTCTTTTTTTTTTTTTTTTTTTTTTTTTTGCTCCCAATTCTATGTTTCTTTGTTTGTGTGACATGGACACACTAAAGATATCCCGTGTNTTTTTTTTTTTTTTTTTTTTTTTTTTTTGCTCCCAATTCTATGTTTCTTTGTTTGTGTGACATGGACACACTAAAGATATCCCGTGTATTAAAATTCATGACTTTTAGGTATGTGACGGTAAATAAGGTTTGTTGGTGTTAAAGATTAAACCCTTCATGTATCTAAGTGTATAGCCGAGTATGTAAAGCATGAAGTAAATGGGATAATTTAGGCCCAACTAGAGAGAGTTGATAGCTTTGCCTCTTGGCTGTTGTTTAGAGAGAGAGTGAAGAGGGAAAAAAGTCCTCCACTTGAAGGGCTAAGGTCCCTTATATAGGACCTAGTACTCGTACTCATATATAGTCTATATACGAATACCTCAGGCCGTATACCCGGGATATATTCCCTATCAATGAAATAATTATAGAAAGTAATCGGGCTTTGGTTGCTTAAGAGTATCAGTGTGGAGTATTGAACATGTCCTGTCTAATGAAAAGTCTTATTGCATTCAACGTTCTTCTGCTCAAGTAATTGTCCATAGTAATAGGGAGACGGGTCTATATTAAGTATGATATCCATCATGATTGTTTCATCTTGAATATGTTGGTGATTACGTCTCCTTTACGTGATTCAGAGTTGGGTGCACGTCCAATTATCCCTGTTATGATAATGTGTTTTATTTACTTGACTACTAATGGATTTTAGAACATCCATGTGGTCTTTGAATATCATATGTGCCACCTCGTTGGAATGGGCATTAATAACCTCATACCAACCACTCTCACTTTTACTAGTCATACCCACAAGACAATCAAGTTTACCTGGATAAACCTACTCAAACAATTAAGACTTATTTGATCGGGTTAATTAAACTGGTTGTTTAGGTTAAATTTTTATTGTTTTAACTCTACAATCTTTAACTATTCAACTTCTCGAGATAAATTCAACTAACATTTTTAACGTTTAAAATATATAGCATTCTAACCGTTTAATCTTAACAAACTGATACATTTATATTAATAAATATAAACTTAAAGTATCATTTGATAAATCCAAACTTATAATTTCAATTCCAAGGTGATTCAAATTCTAAATCTCCACATTCAAGTTTAGAAATCTAAATACAAAACATAAAAGTAAAGCTCAAACAATGTCAACCCACTCGATGACAAGATTGCTCGTTCGAGCCATCAAACTTATTAGATCAATATGAATTTTTATTGAGTTACAAATAATTTTTCAACCCTTGACTCACTAATATTTTTATCGTGTTGGGCAATCCATCAATTTCAAGTTAAATTAATATCCCTATTAGTTGTTGCATCCCGTATTAATATCCCTATTAGTTGTTGCATCCCGTAGAATGAGATACTATTTAACCGTCGATTTCACTACCATTATTGTTTATGTTTCAATTTCAACTGAAACAACTAAAAGCGCAATTAAATAATTTTATCAATTGTATACCTTTCTATCTACCATTTAATATCACCGTCACTATTGTGTTACCAATATCATCCATTTTAAATTTTTATTTGGTATAGCCATTTTCAACTTGAAATGCAAAGTTAACAATTTCATTACAGCTAAAGAAGAAATAATAGTTCAAAACCCCCCAATTCAACGAAAATCATGAACAGTCCTAAAGTAATGTTCATTGGATTGAGATAAGTTTCAGGGAGTAATTTTATTTTGTCCTTCTAGTCTTCAAGCCTAAGTTTGTGTTGAGTATATGGCATCCACTTTCTCTGCGTACTAGTAAAAACATTACTCTTGTAGCTCAAGAATCCATTCGACAGTAAATTTCATACATTTGTTTGAATTTTGATGAACAAGATTGTCCCTTATATTCTCTCTTCATTACTCCATCTCTCCCATTAGATGCATCAGTTAAACTATATCATTGACTCAATAAATCCGTCACCATACCCATAAGATGGTAAAAACAAGTTAATCTAACTTCGAGACTAAAAATAACATATACACTTTTGAGTACAAAAAACTCATCCAAGGTCAAACTAACCTTTANTTTTTTTTTTTTTTTTTTTTTTTTTTTTGCTCCCAATTCTATGTTTCTTTGTTTGTGTGACATGGACACACTAAAGATATCCCGTGTATTAAAATTCATGACTTTTAGGTATGTGACGGTAAATAAGGTTTGTTGGTGTTAAAGATTAAACCCTTCATGTATCTAAGTGTATAGCCGAGTATGTAAAGCATGAAGTAAATGGGATAATTTAGGCCCAACTAGAGAGAGTTGATAGCTTTGCCTCTTGGCTGTTGTTTAGAGAGAGAGTGAAGAGGGAAAAAAGTCCTCCACTTGAAGGGCTAAGGTCCCTTATATAGGACCTAGTACTCGTACTCATATATAGTCTATATACGAATACCTCAGGCCGTATACCCGGGATATATTCCCTATCAATGAAATAATTATAGAAAGTAATCGGGCTTTGGTTGCTTAAGAGTATCAGTGTGGAGTATTGAACATGTCCTGTCTAATGAAAAGTCTTATTGCATTCAACGTTCTTCTGCTCAAGTAATTGTCCATAGTAATAGGGAGACGGGTCTATATTAAGTATGATATCCATCATGATTGTTTCATCTTGAATATGTTGGTGATTACGTCTCCTTTACGTGATTCAGAGTTGGGTGCACGTCCAATTATCCCTGTTATGATAATGTGTTTTATTTACTTGACTACTAATGGATTTTAGAACATCCATGTGGTCTTTGAATATCATATGTGCCACCTCGTTGGAATGGGCATTAATAACCTCATACCAACCACTCTCACTTTTACTAGTCATACCCACAAGACAATCAAGTTTACCTGGATAAACCTACTCAAACAATTAAGACTTATTTGATCGGGTTAATTAAACTGGTTGTTTAGGTTAAATTTTTATTGTTTTAACTCTACAATCTTTAACTATTCAACTTCTCGAGATAAATTCAACTAACATTTTTAACGTTTAAAATATATAGCATTCTAACCGTTTAATCTTAACAAACTGATACATTTATATTAATAAATATAAACTTAAAGTATCATTTGATAAATCCAAACTTATAATTTCAATTCCAAGGTGATTCAAATTCTAAATCTCCACATTCAAGTTTAGAAATCTAAATACAAAACATAAAAGTAAAGCTCAAACAATGTCAACCCACTCGATGACAAGATTGCTCGTTCGAGCCATCAAACTTATTAGATCAATATGAATTTTTATTGAGTTACAAATAATTTTTCAACCCTTGACTCACTAATATTTTTATCGTGTTGGGCAATCCATCAATTTCAAGTTAAATTAATATCCCTATTAGTTGTTGCATCCCGTATTAATATCCCTATTAGTTGTTGCATCCCGTAGAATGAGATACTATTTAACCGTCGATTTCACTACCATTATTGTTTATGTTTCAATTTCAACTGAAACAACTAAAAGCGCAATTAAATAATTTTATCAATTGTATACCTTTCTATCTACCATTTAATATCACCGTCACTATTGTGTTACCAATATCATCCATTTTAAATTTTTATTTGGTATAGCCATTTTCAACTTGAAATGCAAAGTTAACAATTTCATTACAGCTAAAGAAGAAATAATAGTTCAAAACCCCCCAATTCAACGAAAATCATGAACAGTCCTAAAGTAATGTTCATTGGATTGAGATAAGTTTCAGGGAGTAATTTTATTTTGTCCTTCTAGTCTTCAAGCCTAAGTTTGTGTTGAGTATATGGCATCCACTTTCTCTGCGTACTAGTAAAAACATTACTCTTGTAGCTCAAGAATCCATTCGACAGTAAATTTCATACATTTGTTTGAATTTTGATGAACAAGATTGTCCCTTATATTCTCTCTTCATTACTCCATCTCTCCCATTAGATGCATCAGTTAAACTATATCATTGACTCAATAAATCCGTCACCATACCCATAAGATGGTAAAAACAAGTTAATCTAACTTCGAGACTAAAAATAACATATACACTTTTGAGTACAAAAAACTCATCCAAGGTCAAACTAACCTTTAATGTAATTTTTTTTTTTGGTGAGAAAACCTCTAATATATGTGACAGGTTGCTGGAAGCAAGTTTTAAGTGAGACTTTTCATTAACTAACCAATGCAATAGGGCACAATTCAATTTTTCATAATCTATACTATATATAAAAATATTATCCTTCTCCCAAACTTTCCCGCCCAAACTTAGGGGCATTTTAGTCAAAATACTAATTTTATTAATTAATTAATTTATTGATTATTTATTAATTATTTATTGATTATAAGGTAAATTGGACAATTATTTTGGGTAATTATTGATTATATTAGTTAACCATATATATTTTCATAACCCCGTTATAAATTTGACAAGAATGCAGAGTTGGTAGGAGAATGGAGGTTGACGAGTGGGTGATCACCCTTGCGTTTCCTTATGGAGAATGACTCAACCGTGGAAATATTTCTCCTGGGATTTATGCTTTTCTTCCTACAGAAATGATCTAGGGATGCCATTCTTTTGAATAGCAAATGGAATAAGGGATTCTCAACTGTGTTTCTGTGGATAGTATATACTGTGAACTCTCCTCTCCTCCGCAAATGAGAGGCGAACAACAACGGCGACGGATCTGCGACGGTGGCGAGTTCTTCTTCCTCCGGCGAGTTCTCCTCCTCCGGTTATCTCTCTCTCCCTACCGGTTGAAGAAGATGATGATGAAATGGCAGGTAACATTTTCTTCTTTTATTATTATTATTATTATTGTTATTGTTATTATTATATTATTATTACACACAGGTGGAAATACTTGAGAAGAAAGAAAAGAAAATGAAGAAAAATAATGGAACGCCCGAAAAATAAGGAAAAGAAAAGGAAAAAAAAAAAAGAAAAAAAGAAAAGGAAATGGGTGTTGATAAAGATGATGGTGATGTTTTGTTTTATTATTATTATTATTATTATCCCGCAATAAGAAAATTTTCATAGAGAGCCTATGGGATGGAAGGCGCCAAGGAAAAGAAACAGAAAGAACCAGAAGAAAAATTCCCCTACACCATTTCTACTTCAACACAATTCGCTTTTTCTTTGTTTGGATCCATTTGCATGAAGTGCTTTATTGGGATCTAAAGTAAAAAATAGGATCATTCGGGGTAATCAAGTTTTTTTTGCTCACCTATTCAGCTATTCTGTTAAGAGTATAATAATAATAATAATATAATACTTCTTAATAATAATCTAAAACTCTGAATATAATTTTACTAATATTAATAACAATATAATAATAATATTTCAAAACTCTTAATATAACTTCCTACTTAAATTTTCCTATTAAATCCGTTTATAACGGTAATTACAAATATAGAATCTATCTATACTATATATAAAAACAATATCATCCTCCAAAATTTTCCGCCCAAACTTAGGGGCATTTTAGTAATATGGTAATTATTATGATAAAATAATATTAATTATAATTGGTTATAATTCATTATTAGTAGTTATGATAATTATTATAATAGAAATATTTCACAATAATATTTTATATCATCAATTTAAAATGGAACGGAAATTAGGTAAATTGGAAAAGGAAATGAATATTAATAATTGATTGAAAATTAAAAATAGAAAAAAAAACGGAAATTATGTCAATTGGAAAAGGAAATGAATATTAGTAATTGACTGAAAATTAAAAAATTTTCATAATTAATTAAAATGGAAAAGGAAATGGTCAAATCATTGCATTTTAAATTTTCACAATAATATTACACAGTAGAATAAATCAAATCACAATTAAATCGTAAATCTTTCACAATTTTTAACAATGGGATAGAAATTAAAAATGAAACGGAAATATTTAAATAATAATATTATACATCATCAATAGTAAAAGTAAATTAGAAATGGAAATGAAATATTTTTAATAATAATAGTCTATATTATCAATAGTAAAGGCATATTTGAAATTTTAAACAATAGTAAAGGTAAATTAAAAATGGAATGAAAATATCAGTGCATATATTATTCTAATTAACTAATTAACTGAAAATAAAAAAAAGAATATTCGACTGAAAATGAATATGATATTACTAATTGGCTGAATATATAAAAGGAAATGAATATTAATAATTGACTACAAATAAAAAATATCCATAATTGACTAAAATGAAAAAGGAAATGGTTGGATCATTGCATTTTAATTTTAAAAAAAAAAAAGGAATGGAAATATTTTAATAACAATATTCTACATCATCAATAGTAAAGGCATATTTTAAACAATATTAAAGGTAAATTAAAAATAGAACCGAAATTAGATAAAAACATCACTGCATCTCATATTTTAATTGACTGAAAAAAAAAAGAATAATTGGTTGAAAATGAATCTGATATTAATAATTAGCGGAATATATAAAAAGATCACTAATTGACTGATATTCTATAGTTATATATTTTTTATTGTTCTCTGTAATTTCTCATATTTCTCTTTATTGCTTAGTAATGGAGTCAAATTACGTCCCTCAGGACAAGGAAAAGCTCTATAAGGCTCCGGTTGATGCGTTGTTATTTGGTCAAGGAATATCAACATGGTGCAATCAACCAACAAACACTGACATGCTTATTCCATGACTCCAAGGTACATATTGCATTTATACACTTTTTTTACAGCATTGAATTTTAAAAAGGGAAAATGACACTTTTTTTCCCTATGTTATGTGCATATAGCACTTTTCCCCCCTGAGTTATTAAAGTGGCAGTTTTTCCCCCTCAATTATTTTTAAAGTGGTAGTTTTCTCCCCTGTAATGTTAAATTGACATTTTTGTCCTTAAAAATAACTATTTCATTTATTTTTATTCTCCAACCAATTATTACTAATATGTATGGAAGATCACGGTTCAATACGAACCTAATCGAACACTGTAGTCTGTAGCAATTGAACCTAAATAGTATGGACGTTTACGGTTACGATTCATAACCGAAAAAATAAAATAAAATAATTGTTGAATTTAGACTGTTTTTAAATAAGAAATAAAATTATAAAAATAAATAAATAAGTTTTGATTGGCGGTTCAAAATCAAAATTGGAACCGAACCGTACCGATTTATCAAAATAAGTGTTTGATCATTTTCACTATATATGACTATTGTTCAGTTCCGATTCACAGTTCAACAATGATTTAATTTTATTTTTCAGTTTTGAATCGTAACCAGAACCGTCCATACTATTTCGGTATGATTGCTACAGTGTTTGGTTAGCTTCGAACCGAATCGTGATCATCCATACCTATAAGTAATAATTTGTTGGAGAAGAAAAATAAATGAAATAATTATTTTTAAGGGTAACAATGTCAATTTAACATTTCAGGGGGAAAAACTGCCACGTTAATAACATAGGGGAAAAAAGTGCTATAAGCACATAACATAGGGGGAAAAAGTGTCATTTTCCCTTAATATTGGACTAATACTATAGTTTAAACTCATACTATAATTTAGACTCATACTCATACTATATTGGTTGAATGCTTTATTTCAGAATACTGAACTTATGTTGTATGTTAGACAATCATACTTCAATATACATCACAAAATTTAATCACATAATGAATTTGCTATCCACAAAATATAATCACAAAATGAATTTGTTACTCATAGAATATAAATTTATATTATTTATTTATTAATATTGGATTAATACTATAGTTTAGACTTTACTATATACTTTTGTATCCATTAATCTAAATATTTTTAATATATTATAACAAATCCATTCCGTGCATCGCACGGGCGAAAATACTAGTATTAGTAAATAACATCTTTGTGGCTCTCCGAAGTGGGACGTCACATGCTTGAATCCTAGTGGGAATATATGGTTTGACTAATAAATATAGAGTACGTAGTAGTAAACATGACAAAAGAAATTTGTGTTCAACAACTCATCAAGAGAAATGTATAGTTATGATGTGGTTAATACACAACTATTTTGTCCCTCTCCCATGCAATAAATGCAACTTATATAGCGGCTTGGAGGGGACATGTGCAGAGTGTCTGGCATGCGCACCACGTGTCTTGCATGCACCGGTCTCAAATAATAGCAATCTTGAAGGGTCCCTAACTATCGCATTATCAGGATATGATCGGTAGTCGGTTCAAACTTGCTCATTGGATAATGAAGATCTTTACTCGGGATAATCCTTCCAACCATACGATCTCGGTTCCTAAGGCCCGAGCACGAAGTTTAACTATTAAATTCCATGTGACTATATTGTATCCAGTAATGTTGGATGTGCTCGGGTAATGGTCATCTCAACCCAACCGTGAATACCAAACACATAAAGTCGTATACAAGCAAAGGGTACTCCCTATCGAGTTCATATAATTTATTTTTCAACGGAAATATAATTCATCACATTTGACGAAAAAGTTTTATTTACTCAACACATGTATTTTGTTTTCTATGGAAAAAGGTTATCTTTGTGCACTTGGCAGAACAATGTTGACATAATGAAACTTAATTACCCCTATTGTTATGTGTATGGTCATATTAGTCTTTATAATATTTATTATATTCATTACAATTATAAATTAAAGCCCACCAAACAATTAAATCAATGTTCTAAGTATTTTTTTTCACAAACCAATCAATATTTTTTGGTAAGTTCTTTTCCATGGAATATCAATTTCATTCATAATCAAATATTTTTCCGCAAACCAAACAACCCGTTATTAGTATTTTTTTGACGAATGTTTGGAGTATTAAGTAAACATGAAGTTAATTGTTGTGTAAATATTTTAAAAATATAAAATTGTATCCACTAATAGTTATAAATTTTGACGTAGTGTTACCGTTGGATCCTAATAGCATTACAATTTTGCCAACTTTGGGCACAACTTATGAGAAATGAAATGTCCAATATTTTTAAAGCTAAGGAAAAATAACTCACATTCGTCCAATTGGTGTATCACTTGTAGTTAACCTATATATTGATTGACTTTAGATTTAAAATTGTAATCAATGATGAATGTTGGTGTTGAGTTCAAATTTTAAAATTGTATTTATGATTTATCTCGTTCTAGATATATTTATAAATTTTAATATACTTCGGAGTATTTATATACAACGTGAGATAACCCATCAAGACAATCCTCACATCAAATTTTATTGACAACTTAGCAAATTTCATTGAATAAGTATTACCTCAATAATAGAGTATCTTGATTAGAAGTGCTAATTACCATCACGACATCATCACTTAGTGGGTAGCTATACAAACCCCAACTTACTACAAATATATAGTTGTCAATTTAAAACTTGTAAAAAAAAAACGAGTACAAGCAAAAAAAGACAAACAAATAAATTTGACTCTATAACATGGTTGTTTTGTGTACTTGTGTTGCAAAGTTGGATGCTCAACTCCTATCAAATATGCTCCTAACTCGCGAATTAGTTTCATAGCAACGACTTAGTCAAGTTTATCATACAATTGATTTGGTAGCATAAAGTTCAAAGTTTGATTCTTTATGAAAATTATTTATTGATATTTTTAGTTTGATATGGCCAATTATAAGTAGTGCAGGATGATTTACTTCATTGTAGTTTTTTATTGGCTAAAATTATATGGCGGAGTTCAAAGTTGAAGAGGTTCTATTAAGGCATCCACATTAGTAGACTTTGGACCATTTTTTTTAGATAATGTGTCTGATGTGGAGGAGAGGAGTAGTGGAGAGAAAAAAAGTGGGTCCCACCATGTGCAAATATGCCTTGCATGTGATCGTGTGCAATGCAACCAATGTGCGCGTTAATCTGCTGTGTTTTCTTTTTCCTTCTTTTTTTTTGAGATTTATTTTACTTACCCCCCCCCCACCCCCCCCTCATTCTTTTTTGTTTCGCTCTGCTTTCTCCTAATTGACACCTCAAAAAACAGATCCAAAAACATCACTATCGATGATGCCCTTAAAGCATTAGTTGATTTTTCACGGGTTTTGAGAATGACTTTTCTTAGGTGGAGGAGAGAAGGGATGAAAGAGAAAGAATGAGGTCCTCGTGCAAAATTCGAGTTTTTATCAGATTTATGAGACCCACTAAAATTAAATGTGCCTCTCCTTGCTTTGCATGCACTGCAAACACGCACCAACTAGGTGTGTAAACATGCATGTTTTATCAATTTTTTTAAATATTTTATTTTATTTCTTTCCTTTTTTCCTTCATTCACATTTTATCTTTTCTAATCACACTTATAAAACTTCTAAAAAATCTCAACTATCAAGGAATGAGCAGTGATAGGGCCACAATGGGGGCAGTGGGGGCAGTTGCCTCCACTCCCCCACCCTATATATAATGTGTATATATTATATATACCAAAGTTTAATCAAATGTTAATTTAGCTTAGATGGAATGACCATTATTTCCAACCAATATCAAATGGTTAGTTGTTTAAACCCTAGAGCATTTAATTTCATTTCCAAAATTTTTAATACCAATATTGAGAATTTTAATTAATTTTTTTTTATTTGTAACATTGTGGTTTTTTTTTTTTTTTAATATTAATAGTGTGAATTCTAATTGGATTTTTTATTTGTAAATTGTGACTTCTTATCTTTTTTTTTTTTTTTTAATATTAATAGTGAGATGAATGATGCCCTTANTTTTTTTTTTTTTTTTTAATATTAATAGTGAGATGAATGATGCCCTTAATCAAAGTTTCATAGCAACGATATGTTTAACAAATACGGAGTAGTATATGAATCAATCTTAAGCTATCTAACTTGTTGACTTGATCAACTACTTCAACAACTTGTAACTGACTTGTCTTCTGGCTTTGGCAGATGTGAGCTAAACCGGCCCGGTTATCCTTAAGATATTTTGAAAGAGTCCAAACCAGCGGGCTCAAGGCCCAATAATATATCAAGATTCTAGGCCTGCATTGAATCCATATTGTCGGCCCGGTGTGGAATCAGGGTCAATAAAAAAACCCGGGCTAAGCGACACTAGGGTTTATTGCGGGGTAGTTATTTAACCTCTCACGAGCTCTTTCTCGCAGCAGCTATCCCTCTCCCCAGGAAACACCGCTCCGCGGGTGAAGCTCATCGACAGCAACAATGGTAAGCCGCGAATCTGACTGTTTTACGAAGAATCTAAAGTTTAATGCATTTGTATCTGCCTTATGTTCATGCTTAATGACTGTTTGGCAAGCTAGATTCATTTCAGTTTTGTACCTGTGATTTCTGTATACATTTGTTTAGGAGATTACTGTCATATTTATTTGATTTTCTCCCCGATGTACTATAAGAAATTGAAAATTTTCAGTTCACGGGTCATGTATTAGGGTTTTGGTAGTAAATTTGAAGCTGCGATGCAAATCTTTTGTGTTGGTGTGTGAATAAATGAAGATAAAAAAGCATGTGTAGAATGAGGTGTAGCTGTTAATTTCTAGAACGGATTTGCTAATATATCATGTGTTGATATTGTTTGTGGAATTCATTTGCAGGCCTTCATCAAGGTCCAAAAGACAAGGGCTTACTTCAAGCGTTTCCAGGTCAAGTTCAAGAGAAGGAGAGGTATTATCTAGAGTAGTAATCATTTTGGGTGATTATTTTTGTCATTGTAGTTTTTAACAAGTTTGTTAATGCACAGAGGGTAAGACTGACTATAGAGCCAGGAATAGGCTGATCAACCAGGACAAGAACAAGTACAACACTCCAAAGTACCGATTTGTTGTCAGATTTGTATCCTAAGACAATTTTTTTACTTGAATGTCATCTTGATCAATCTGCTGCAAGTTGCTTGAATTACCAGTTTTTAAAGTACACCTGCTGCTTTTGCTTCACTTTTTTGATTTTGTATCAGTATTTAGTGCAGCATTACATTTTGCTTATTTTGGTTTTTCAATACCACTCTTTATATTTTCAAAATTGAGACACGTTATTAATACTCTGGATGATTTTTTTCTGCAAAAATGTTTTGTTTTTGTGCTTGAAGCCTAAATTTTGCACAAATTGTTCTTTAACTTTGTCCATAGACCAACAAGGACATAGTTGCTCAAATTGTATCTGCTAGTATTGCTGGTGATATGATTCTTGCCTCTGCTTATGCTAATGAACTCCCTCGCTATGGCCTTGAAGTTGGTCTTACCAATTATGCTGCAGGTACCCATCCCTACATTTGCCTATCTGTTTATTATTATTTTTTTAATGTAATTTTGTTAATTTGGGTTATCTTCTTTTACTCCTCAATTCAGCCTACTGCACTGGACTTCTCTTGGCTCGCCGATTGCTCCAAAAGCTTGAAATGGATCAAGACTATGAAGGAAATGTTGAGGTGAGTGGTAATTGGCATTGCTTGCTTGTATAGTATTTCTTTGTAAGTATGTGCTTTGTTTTATGTTTTAATAAATTTTGATCTGATGAACAGGCTACCGGGGAGGACTACTCTGTTGAACCTGGTGAAAGCAGGATGCCTTTCCGTGCTCTTCTGGATGTTGGTCTTATCCGAACAACCACCGGGAATCGTGTCTTTGGTGCCCTGAAGGTATTTTTTTGTACCCTCTCGTCAATACTTCTAACATGTAACCATTGAATTCAATTTTGACATTAATATTTAGACTAGTTGGTCATTCCTCTACTGGCCATCTACTGATTTTTTATAAATTCTATTTTTTAAAATAAAAATATAATTTATATTATTTCCCTTAGTTTTAAACAAAAGGGATGATGTCAAATTTATTTGATTCTTGGTTTCAGGGTGCTTTGGATGGTGGGCTTGATATTCCTCACAGTGACAAGAGGTTTGCTGGATTCAGCAAGGATTCCAAGAACCTTGATGCTGAGGTTCACCGCAAGTACATCTATGGAGGACATGTTGCAGCATACATGAACGTAAGTTGGAACGTACTGATGTTTCCTATTTTTAATATCTGAGGATTCATTGAACCAGTTGCTTTGATTATTTCCTCTCTGAACTAGCTTCTTTTATTAGTTATAGACTGAAAAATCTTTATTGTTAGTTCCTAGTTGTGCCACAATTCAGGGCTGATCTATTTGTTCACTTAATTAACTTTTTTTTTTTTGGCTTTATTTTTACTGTTATCCAGAGCTTGAATGAAGATGAGCCTGAGAAGTACCAAACTCATTTTAGCGAGTACATTAAAAAGGGTATTGATGCAGACAACATTGAGGCTCTGTACAAAAAGGTTCATGCTGCTATACGCGCAGATCCAAGCAAGAAGAAGTCCGAGAAGCAGCCACCTAAGGAGCACAAGAGGTCTGCTATTCTTTTTAAATTTACCCTTTCAAATGTTGTCTGATTATAGAGATGCACCTAACACATTATCTCTGTTTGTGTCTATTTATAGGTTCAACCTAAAGAAACTAACTTATGATGAAAGGAGGGCTAGGTTGATAGAGAGACTGAATGCCCTAAATGCAGCAGCCGGAAATGACGATGATGATGATGAGGATGATGAGTGATCAACATACTCCAAATCATTTCTCCTATATTTCCATTTTGTTTTATCTTTCATTTTAATCGAAGACTCAATTTTGCCCAATCCCTGTTTTTTTCCCTCTGTTTTGAGTTTGTGATTTACTAGTACTCTGGTAGTAAGATGAAGTGAAATACCTGTTTTTGTTTTGCTCAGAAGATCCTTTATTAGCGTTAATGTTTTTTTGTACTTTTATCTTGCGTCGTCCAAATTAAAATACGTCTCCAATTTCGTTTTCAGGCAAGTCATTGTACGCCTAAACACCTCTACATCAAACCTATTATGCCCCATCCATTCCCCCTTCTTTGACAGTATGTATGTACTTAAGTCCAAGATTGTTTGTCTTTTCATCAATTACATTATAAAAAATTTATGAATCAAAATGTCTTTGTTGCAGTGTTTGTTTTAAAAAAACATCTTACGGAAAATGCACAAAACAACCTAAAATTCCTCAGATTATTAGTTTACAAACATAATTATGATGCTGAGCATTAGGTTTGCTTAAAATACAGTTGGGTAGAAGGTTTGTGCATTGTACTAGCCCGCCATAGCACAATGGCCATAGCTTTAGGCATTGCAATGTCGGTTGCTAATATATGTTTTTTTTAATAGTTAATTTTTAATGTACCATGAGTCTAGTAACACAAAATGAATCTGCAATACACTAAAGATGAATATACTAAAAATGAATATAAAATATATTAAAAGTAAACTCCTATTATACGAAAAATAAACATTTAGATCAATGAATAACCTTGCAATGTAAACCATGGTCCACAGTATAACCATTGTTCTTTAAGGTGCCTGTAATCCAGTTGAGTTTGGGCATGTCATCTACACATCCATGCATTGACACAAAACTTTAAAAAAAAAAAAATATATTCAATAAAGGAAAGATTGCTGAAAATTACAAGCTGATGCAGATTGAAATGTGAAAAAACAAAAAAAATAAAAATAAAAAAAATCCAAAACTCATCGCAGATCAATTTCACAATTCGGTGATGAATTTCAAAAACCAGCTGTAGTAGCCCATTCAAAACAAAACAAAACAAAACAAAAAAGGGTGGAAAATTTAATGGACAAAAAACCAGGAACTACGAAAGTTTAATCATCATCACCATCCTCTGCATCAAAATCTTTTATCATCATCCTCTGCATCAAAATCTTTTATCTTAAAATGCATCCTTTCTGTACTGAATGCAGTTGTCAATCTGTGGCAGGATGTACTGTATACTGCGGGGAAAAGAGAACATAATGTTGATATTATGTCAAGGCTCGGAATTGCATGGACTATGATGTTAACAAAACAAAGAGACAGAAATAAGTATCACTTTTCTCGATACCTAACAAAAGACACAAATGGTACCCCGTAATTCTTAAATTGTCCGTTACAGGTAATCAGAGTAGAAGCAAGTCTTGGAGGACGTTCAAAAAAATTCATCACTCCAGGAATTAGGGAACATTACCTGTTCTCTGTACACAAGCCAAGCGGCAAAAAGTTAATCATGAAATGTGTATCGACCTGGAGGAAAAGAGGACTATCAGGCAACAGATAAGCCTCATGGAGCCTGTTTATGGCTGGCAATATAATAGATGAATATGCAAATTGGAAGAATTTTACAATATATAACAGAGATTTCTACATAGTAAAATGTGCATATACAGGCCAGGATGCTCGGGAAACTAGAAAGTTACTTGCAAGCCATTAAAAAAGTTCAGAAAAGAGAACCACCAGTGGCAAATTTTCCATCTTGAGCATCCTTATCAGTGGAGTTTTTTCGCGGTTATTGAGGAATTTTTGTAAGTGCGATTAGGAAAGAGAATATGGGAAGAATGAGAAAAAAGAAAAAAAAAAGAAAAAAAAAAAGGAAAACAAAAACAAAAGCCTGACATAAAAAGAAAAAAAAAAGAAAAAAGAAAAAATTAAAAAGTTAATCCAAGAGTCAGAGTGGCCGCCGCCACTCTCACTCGCCCAGCGGGCGCATGTAGGGACAATTTTTTTTCTTTTTTTTTTATTTTTTTATAATTCTGCAAAACCTGCAAAAAGTTTTTTGCAGGAGTAAGAAATGCCTTAAAAATATCCCTCACATCAGTTGAGGTTCAAACAATGGAGTTTCTTTACTGACATTATCCTTCAATAAACCATTGATATGGTTGCCCTTATCAAAGATCTTCTGATGAATGTGTGTCAAAAGCATAACATAGAAACATGAGCAGAATAAATTGTAGCAAAAAAATCCTTTTTGGCAACACACAGGCTTTTAAAGTGATACAATGATAACTAGGAAATGTTCTAAAACTAATAGCAACCGTGATTAAATTTTGGTGCAATGTAAAGGCTTGTCCATACTTTTATAATGGATAATTTTTATTATTATTTTTTTAAAAGACAAAAGGGTAGTATGCAAGTACTGGCTGGAACCAAGACAAAATCCCGATTCATTAAATTGGAATTTCTCCAGACTCGGGAATGAAAGTACAACTTAACAGCTTTCATGCTTACCAGTTCCATAAAACACGTATTAAGCTTCTGAAATTGTAGAGCCATGTATAGATTTATCAACAAATGAGGCTTTGAATTCAAGTATCTGCAGACAAAAATAAATCAGAATACCAATGGGGTTGCAGGTAAAGTGGAAAGCAACAATTTCCAGATGTAGACTAACATGTTAATGTCCTTTTTACTCGTCACCAGGTCCAATTTAGAGAGAATGTTGATGTGAGGCCGTTCAAGCTGAACCATTGCAGAAAGAGAAGGTATACAATCACTTGTGAACTCGGTAATATCTATCACAAGCTGAAAACCCAATGCAAAGGAATCTCAGTCAAAATGGAGACTGTTATCCCTTGGAAGTCGAAACCAATGGCAAGCATGAAACATCTAAATACGAAGATACACATAGCTGACAAACAAGTAGATATACTGCACAGAGATTGACATATCTACTACTTGCAACGTTTGATGAAATTCTAAAGAACAAAACACGAGATAAGAGTTCAATTGTAAGTTCAGTTCTCATCCATTCTAAAATTAAACAAATGGTCAAATAATCACCTAGTAGGGTTTGATTTCTCGACTTTCCACTGGCTGCAGGGCCAATAACCAGCTAGCATAGCCAATCACAGCTCTTGCCTATTCTCTTTCCCCTTAAATGCTTCTCCAAATGTTCTGATCAACCCAGAATTGAAGTTCTGAGGCAATTGAATATCTGAAAGATACCAACCACGGCAACCAATGCATATGATGCCACCCAAACACCAGCCGCAAACAACAGACTTAGCACATTAGCTTGGCCCATAAGAATTATCAATGCAATGGAAACATCTCAATACTACCTGAGGGGAAAAAAAAAAAACAAAACTAAGGGGGGAAAAGAAACAATAAAAACAAAGACAAGGAAATAAACTGTGTTGTAACAACTAACATCCAACAAAGTACCAAAAAACTCAGCAAATCCCCTGTGCAAGTAACAAAGTCAAAACCTTTTTCAATCAGAAATACAGAATTTACCCTCAGTAATTTCATTGATCACATCCTGCAAATTTTCGGTATAAAAAGGAAAATTCATCCTTTTTCTGTAAATGCATTTTTCCCAATCTATAATACCCCTTTACCAAATTGCTTCCTCGATACGGAGTAAAACCCATTATCAAAGACCAAAAACCTTAACCAAAGATCATACTTACGATGAAAAAAGAAAAAGAAAAAGAAGACAATCCCGCTACAATAAAAACATAATCGCGTCTGAATGTATATCAACACATACATATAGATAGGTATTAGATACATAGATTGATATACAGGGTTGAAAGCTGAAACCTTAAAGCTGCCGAGTAGTATTTGCTTTTCTGCTTCTTCTGAACACGGTGAGTATCGATGGGTTCTTTACTTGTATCCTTTTTTTCACCCGTCCCTACTGGCTACTGATCTTTTTTCTGCTTTGCAACACGTTGAACCTACTGGGCGTCTGGGCCTACTGGAGGGCTATCGCTTATCGCTATTGGGGGTTTTGAAATGAATCAAATGATCCAAAATGGCGAAGGCTAAAATAAGACCCGTTTTAAAGTTGTACAATCTAGGGACAAGTTCGTTTGAGACTTGAGTTTTTTTTTTATCAAAAATACAGGTCGTAAATAAGCTTTTCAAAAATTCAAGATGCTTTTTTTTTTTTTTTCTTCTAAAATACGAGAAACACATGTGGGACATGCGCATGTGTTTCTTAAGCATCGCTATTTCTCATATTACACGAGAAACACATGTGAAAAAATTATTTTGAATTTTTAAGAAACTCATTTTTGACTTGCGTTTATGACAATAATAAGTCTGCAATTAACTTTTTCTTATATTGTACAACTCTGAAAAGTGTCATATTTTAGTATCTTCTTCTCCATTTTGAATCATTTTAGTTTTTTGCCTCATTGGGCTAGGCTCGGGACAACTTATATGTGGACCACATATAAATGTTCAACTTTTTTCTTTTTTTTTTTTTTAAATACATTAGATTTCCACCTTATATTATATTAATTATAAGTCTCCAAAATACCTACCAAAAGCCACTCGAAGTGGTAAATTGCGAGTTGCCTCTTTAGTTTCCAGTTTCACCTTTTACTTGTACACTCTGCACACAAAGAGTTTTTACTTTTTATTACCTCTGATCGGTCAAAGTCTCTTGATAACCTCCAAGTTCATAATGGAATATTCATTTTTTATATACTGAAGGTTCATTTGTAATGTATTGAAAATTATTTTTTAATAATATACTTACAAATCAACCTTCAATATAAACAAATATATTAAAAATAAAAATACAATATACTAATAATGAACTATACTTTAATGCTCTATATTGTAAAGTCTACGATAATCTATAATATAATGATTGCTCCTCGAGTCGGTTGACCTGTCACCTGTTCATTCAAATAAGCGGGCTGTCGTTATTGGGCTAGGCCCACATAAAGCCCATCATCTACTCGGGTCGGTTGAGCTGTTCATTCAAATAACTTGCGCAAAAAGCCCATCATCTTGAGCTGTTCATTCAACGATTTGCGCCTTCGCTCCACTTTTCTCCGGCCTTCCGAGCCCCTCTTCCGGTAAGCAGTCACCTACTCACCTTCCAATCGCATCCTCTGTTTAAATTCTGCTGCGCTGTAATGAAAGTTAGTTAGGTTTTTTAGTAAAATTTTCCTTAAAAAAAGCATAATTATTGTTTAGGTTCATTACGAATTGCATAATTTTTGTATATGGTGCAAGTAAAAATACCAGAAATGATGATTAATTATTATAGTAAAGATTTAAAAAATAGAGGTTTTTTTCCCCTAATGCTGAATGCCATACTGCTTGAGTTATATTCCTAATATGCTTAAATTTATGTTGGTGAATTTGAGATCTTGATATTAGCTTGTGCATGTTTTGGAAAGTATAAATTATGATTTTTATTTTTTATTTTTAGAAAAAATGTTGTGAAAATGTTACTGCTTTTTCACCAGTTGAGATGCTTTATCTACTATTTATTTGATTGATCTGGAAAACAACCGAGGTAGTCTTTTTTGTTCCTTTTCCGGTTTAAGAGGCAATATTAGTGAATTAGATATGATGCAAAAATGATAGGGAAAATATTGGATTAAGAGCTTAAACCCTGAGGTAGTCTTTTTGTTCCTTTTACGGTTTAAGAAGTAATCTTAGTGAATTAGATATGATGCAAAAATAATAGGGAAAGTATTGGATTAAGAGCTTAAACCCTTTCAGAAGGTTGATTGGGTACGGGTCTCCGCAATTACTTTGGTTAAAGTCCTCCCTGATTCTGTTGGTGGAGTAATTACTTCAGTCTATTCAGTAGAATGATTCTTGATGTCTCTTCTAGCATTTTGAGAGATCCTTTCATGTTCCATATTTTTCATTTTTATAAATTTCATGTTATGGCGGATATGGAATTATAGAGGCATCTCTTTTTTTCTTTCATGTTATCCATGTTGATGATACTCTTTGCAATCAACATCTTAAAAATGGTTGCTTTTGTACTAGTGCCCCTTTCTTGAACAGCATATTTTGGATTAAGTTTCCACTGTTCTGGTATTTGATATTGCAGATATAAGATGCTCCAATTGTTTCTCTCTGAACCCGCCTCAAATGACAATGGTGATGATATATTAGTTGAGCAGAGAAAGTCTCTTCTCAAGGAGCTAGAATCTGTTATATGGTCTTTGATATCATCTGGGCATCGATCAGAAGCTCGGCTTTGGCTTTGTGACTCCCTTGCAGGCATAAGTTCTCTTACCCCCCATCATAAGCGCGAGCTATTTGTTGCCTTGTTAAGGTATAAGACAGTAAAGCGGAAGCGTCTGGCTGCACAAATTTTACAATTGCTTTTTGAAAAGCAGCCACAATTAGCTGGACCAATCGTTGCCAAGAAAAGTTACTTGTTGGAAGATTTCTTTAAAGGCAAGTCATTGAACCCAGTGAATTTCCTATCAGATTTAACACTAAAGAGAATTGGAGATCTTTTGAAACTCTAGTATACAGTGTACCATAAATAGAATGTTTAGTCCTTTGACTGTTGCCCACCAGAAACCTGTATGAAAGCAGACATTTCAGGTTCTGCAAATTGTATTGCCTCAGATACTGCATGGTGCAGGGACTTTGAGCAGTGAACATTTTTATTGCACATAGTAAGTAACTACAAGCACAATATACGGAAGTTCAGTTATCTGCTTCTTACTAAAGATAATTAGAGAACGAAGGTGTAAAAAATGTATTTAGTTGTTGGATCAAAGTTCTAAAAATTATATATTTCAATGGTATTATTCTACAATACAAAGGAGAAAAGGGGTTCACCAATGAAATGTTGTACCTTAGGTTTGGACAATAGTAGTTAGCACTTAGCACAACAAAATCATACCATATTTTTATGACTGTACACCTTTTCCAATCTGAGCCATTGTTTACTAACTTTTATTGTTAAAATTGATTAATTGTGTGGTTAGCTAAACCCACTTTTAAGTTCCTCAATGCATTTCGCTAATATTTCTTCTCTCAAATGCAGCATCCTGTCTGTGTGGCTGACATTCTTATATTTTGATCGTAAATCATGCAGGGAACTCAGAACGTATTTTGCAGTGGTTCTCTAATTTTGGAGGAGCTGGTGGTTTACACAGCAAAGGAGCTAAGGCACTTTCAAAATTTGCTTTTGTGAATCGGGACATTTGTTGGGAGGAGCTTGAGTGGAAGGGAAAACATGGGCAATCACCGGCAATGGTTGCTACAAAGCCTCATTACTTTCTTGATCTAGATGTTGAGAGAACTGTAGAAAACTTTCTTGAATATGTGCCAGAATTTTGGTCATCTGTGGAGTTTTCTGAGTCATTAAAAGATGGTGAGATTTTGTCAATTGATACCAAGTTTTTCATTGAAATGTTTCTTGACCTGATGTACAAGGACAATATGAAAGAAGTGTGGGAAGTTATAGATATTTTTCTGATTGAAGAATCTTTTTCTTCTCTATGTCATCATCTTCTTGTTGTACTTGAGGAGCAGGAGCTATCTGTTTTCTTGGATTTGATTCCTAGATATCTTAACCCAAGGTTGGAAACCATGAAGTGCGATAATCCATCATCTTGGCTTGGGATCATTCTTTCAAGGTGCCATGGTAGTAGTTCTATTGATCAGCTACTTTTGTTGAATGCCCTTACTATTCAAAGCCGTAAACTTTTGCTACTGGTGCGTGAAGAAGCTGATACGGAGGAAAAGGAAAAAATTAAAAGTATTGCTTCCCAGATTTGTGCATTCTCAAATTGTTCCAGTAGCTTTGCTCCAATCATTGAAGAGTGTGTTAGAAGGAAGTCCTTAGAATTGATGAAATTGTTGGGTCTGCAGGCTTGGGCTTTCCATTATCAGTTGTTAGAAGCATTTAAGACTTCTGATTCCTGGGAATCCTTATTTGTTAGTAATGGCATAGGTTTTCGTAAGTCTGCAAAGTACTCATTGTTAAATCATGATGAAATTTCAGAAGAGAGTGACTATGAAGGGGATAAGAGGTCTTCTGGTAGATCTAAGCGGAAGAGAAAGAGCACTCGCAGGAAGAAAAAGAGAAGGAATTTTGATTCTGACGAAGATTATGACAATGAGTTAGTAGATTTTGATGGTAGCAGGTTAGATGTGAAATCTAAGGCTGACGACTGGTTGCTCTCTACTGATGGGTATTCCTTCACTTGGACTACTGTAAGTTAATATTAGCCTTCATTTAATTATTTCCCTCTTCAACTGTCCTCTTAACTATTTTTGCCTTCCTTTTGTTACAATGTGTTCTTATTCTTCGTGTATGATATTGCCTTAGAGTAATGCATGATAACTGTGGAGTTGATGTGGGATAGTTATGTTTCTCTATTTCCTTATCATTCTGATCTTTCACAGGTGAACCTACCAGGTCATATATCAAATTACTGCTTCTTTATGTGGCTGAAATTCATTTTTGGCAAGTGAAGAGATACTGCTCAATGTGATAGCTTAAAGCCTTATCCGGCCACACGCAATTTACTCTTCCTATTTCCTATTGACCACCTTGTGCAAGAATTTCAAGGTTTGATGGGATTAAATTTTTTATGGTTCTCTTTGGTTATTGTTTTAATTTACCATCTTTTCAGACAACGGATGAGGTAGTATCATTTCATTCTTTTGGCAATATTTTGCAGATTACCATGAAAGGAGGAACCATTTGAATGGTGTGTCTTCGTTGAGCTTTTCCAATTCATCTCCTTGTCTGCTTTTCTAAGCCGTCTTGGTGTTTGTGGATCATCTAATGTACATCTGAACTATCAAGTCTATGGTGAAATGCAAACTCCGGCTTCACTGCCGTGCTTTATTGCATTTGCAGACGCGAAGCTAGCCCTGGTTCTTCACTTCTTCCTTCGCTGTGATTCAGGTTTTGGAAGGGCCCAATGACCTGTCTTGCTAATTCTCAAGATACTTGTCAATGATATTATCATCAGTGAGAGTATGCATGGTGCTTTTCTTCTTTAGGATTAGGATATGTCTATGTCACTATGTATGGTTGTGCTTAATGTCTTCATGACCAACTAGAGTAGGTTGGTAGGATTTGAGAATTTATGTTGTTGTAATGTGCAAATTTGGGTGGGAAGTGTACACATTCTCTGATTCACAGGAAAGTTTGCAGCCACTACCCGAAGATGGTGTACACATATACTTGATTCAATTTAGCTCTGCCAAAATTAGAATTTTGGAACATCCACGAGGCTATAGGGGTATTGTACTTGCTCTCTTTCACAATGTGTATAATTCTTAGGAATTTATTTGTAATTTTTTTTTTTTGTTTCTATTTAGGTTTTCTTCAAATCTTGATTTGAGAAGTTGCTTCAAGAGATATCAACTTGTGATAGAGAGTTCTTTAACAATTATGGTCTATATTGCAATCACTATCATACAAGTTCATTTTTAGTATATTAAAAATTTATTTTTAAGTGTATTATAGGCTCATTTTTAGTATATTATTTAAAAATGACTTTCATGGTATTAAAAATAAATATTTACCTGTAATCCAAATGGTCAAAGTATAACTCTTACTTATATTTATGAATTACTCCGTGTTCCATACATCAACTGGCAAAAATGGAATGTTGACAAGCTCTCATTGTAAAGGATATTACAAACTATGATACTCAAGCAACAATATATATGTAAACCAATGAGCTACTGCCATTTGGCATTACGGTAGTCTCAAGTATGGGCAACCATCTACAGTGTAGCCAAAGATGCTTCTTCTTCATTGTTTTCTAGCCCTGAAACCAAAGGACATAACAAGAGCACATGAGATTCCACCTAACAGACTGAACACTGAAATCAACTCCCTGATTATATTCCAAGTGAACTAATAGGACCAAAAGGCAAAGGACTCTACTAGTTTGTGAGTCGAGTAAGAAACCCTGTTTAACATGCTAGCTCGAAGTTAGATAATAAAAGAATTTTCTCTTTAAAAACATCCTTTTAGTACTAGTTGCCACTAATGGAATTGGATCAACCAGTGGTATTTATAGGTAAATGAGTCAGAATATCATAAATTGGTAACAGAGAACTTACACAATGCTGATGTCTGTGCAGGTAAGCTGACATACTTGGGGCAAGATGAGCCTTTGAAACTATTGAGGCTAGATTGTGTCGCACAGTCGCGTGGCTATAAGAAAGAACAAGGATTAGAGCTTCTGTTTTGAGACACAAAAATGCTTGGGAGTTATAGATGAACAATGAAACATTAACAAACAGAGAAATGCATAAGTCTCTTTCATGTTCATCAAGGTTTTTTGCAACTACTGCTAACCTCAAAATTCTTGTAGAAGCATAGTCGAAGTTCCTCAACAGCACCACGAGAACATGTCAATTCTGGGGTTGCATGGAAAGCATTTTGAATGGCTGAAATGATGCCTCCTAATGGATACTTTTCAGAATTTGAGGGCACATATCCAGCTTTGTACAACACTTCCTGATGAAGCAACCATCACAGATAAACAGATGAAGCGTATTGGGAACCTGATAGGTTCAAATTCGTAGACCAAAACTGAAAACGATGGCTCAATTACCGTAACATTATACTTGAAGAAAACATTCAGAGTTGTCAAAAAGTAATCATATTCGTTCTGGACAACTGGATAGGAACATGTTCCATGTTTCTCTGTAGAAATTCAAATGAAAATTCTCCATAATATAAGGAAAGAACTTCTTGCTTCTGTCTAAAAGAACACTGTATGTAGCATATGTGAAAAAGTAACCAACAGAAATTCCAAAAATGCAGAGCTATCAACACTCAACAGTCATTTGAGATCAACTTCATGAAGAGCAGTCATAATCAAAGACAGAAAATGAGAAAAGATGATTACCCCACTGCGAATGCGTGCCACCAGGGTCAGTCATGGAGGAAAAGTGAGTAGTTAGTTTCATACTTTCATGTAATATATTGCACAACATCAATGAGAAAACATTTCATGTTTGAAAACCTCATGAGCCCAAAATGATCCTTTGCTGTGATGGCAAGTCGATGAGGAACCACATTGATAAGTTGGCCAGTACTTTTTCATTGCACTTGCCAGTGCTGAGATCTACAATATGGAACAGATATTCAAGACACCTTAGAAAAGTCCAGGCTCCAAAATGTGGTGCCAAAATACTCTAATACATATATTTCGTTATTTAAACTGATAGTAAGATTGCACATATATATTACACTCAATATCACATACAACAAGATCATGGTATTTAGAACGGCAACTCCAATCAATTTGGTTGAATAGTTGTTTGATAATTACAAGATTCCAAGTTCCTCTATTGGCTTTCTTGAGCCGGCTGCCTAGGGCACAAGTAATGGTTGGTTTTTTCGTAAATCAAAGTTAAAGATCATGGTATTTAGCAAACTTACTTGGCTTTCATCATACTGGGAACCTTTGCAACAAGCTGGCCAAGTTCCATCATTGTAATCAGGCCAGAGTCCGTCTGCAAAAACGATAGACATTTCTAGATACAGGCTTGCTTATCAAATCAACAGAATCATAAATGCAGGACTTACGGATTGTGAATTCAGTGGGCGAGTTCGACCTGCGCAGATCACAAAAGTGGAAAACAATTTTAAAAACAAAGATATTTACGAACTTAAGAACTCAATGAATGGTGGAGAATTGGAGATCGATAGAACGCATAATATGCTTATATCTGCGAGTATTACCGGCAACAGGCGTTGGAGGAGCAGCAGCGGCGCGTGTTCCTACACTCGGTGCCGGGCCACAGGAGAGAGAGCTTGAAGAAATCAAACTCTCGCTGTTTTTTTCGCAATTCCAGGGTTTCCGCATCCCCGCCGTCGCGGATTCGGTTTGCGCAACCGGATCCGAACAACAGGATCAGCAATTGCAGAGAGAGAATCAATCGGGCTGGGAGAGAAGCCATGGCGCTGCTTTTCGCTTCCGTTGGATTAGAACCACAGGATGCGTGAAGAACTGGGAAACGGCTTTTATGGCGATGGCGGGGGAAGAAGATTGGAGATGGGTAGATTTGGAATTTCCCCTTTTGGACAGCTAACGGACAAACTACTTCCTTACCTTCTAAGGAAAACAAGAATACAATAATGCAATATGGCGTGCACAGAAGCTCAACTCCGGTTGCCGGATACCTGCCGGCGGCCGGAATCGTGACACACTGTCTGCTCTCTGCTGCTTCTCCGTTTCCTTTTCTCCATCCTGGTAACTGGCAACTATGACTAAGGAATTGAATTAGGGCAAAGATCTCTCAGACTAGAATTTCACTGCTGCTTTCAGGTTCATTATTTTATCTTTCCAGATCAATCTTGCCTAGGGTCTCATCATCATAGTTTCCATCACGTCATGTTATAACAAAATCTGGCGATTATATTGCAACTTTACCAGATTGGATATGACAGCGTTTAACGATTCTGTCTGTTTCCATCTACTCAGTGAATCTAATCAAGTTTAACCAGATTGCACTATAACTAGTAAAATGAGCCTGTTGTGATGAGGTTTTGAGAACAGAAATTATTGATGTTTATATGTAAATTTAGCTAAGACTCATCCTATCTGCTAAAATTCTTGTCATATACACTAGGGAGAATCAAAATCAAGTTACCAACACAACAATTTCACAGTGTATGTATTGATCTGTTTAGGATTTCAGTAATCCCAAATCTTGAAATGTGCAATAAATACATACATTTTTTGCCATGTTTGAGTCGTATGAAGTCTTGAATTGTTTTGAAAATTCTTGTTAATGATTGACACATTATCCCAAAATGATTGCAGCCCCAACAGTCCACATCCCCATGTTCATGATGGCGCCAATTCCATACCTCCCTGTTAGGAATGGAACGCTACACCTTTCGGCTACCAGTGTAGTAAAGTTCTTAACTTGTTTGAATTGATTTGTTTTATCGTTCCAACTAAGCAAAACTATCAATTTCTTTTTAATTGATTCTGATCTTTCGGTAGGAATGAAACACTTTGCAATTGTTAGCAGAACAAAATTATTAACTCTTTTTTAATTGATTTTACCCATACTGCACCACGCTAAACAAAACTATCAACTCTTTTTTGAATTGATTCTTCCCGGTAAGAACGAAGCAATTTGTGACAATTATCCACGGAAAGCTATCCAAATCTTTTTGGATTAATTGAGAATGAAACATTGCACATTTGCACCATGCTACTGCCAACAAAGCAAAGTTATCAACCCTTTTTGAATTGGTTCCTCCGAGTAGGAACGAAACACCTTGCAACTACCAACAAAGCAAATGTATCACCTCTCTTTAAATTGGTTTCTCCCCAGTAAGAATGGAATACTGTATCCCCCAACTCTCAACAAATAGCTCTACTCTTTTTGAAATGATGATCAACCAATTGAGTTATGTCTATACGTGTGCGAAAAAGACCCGAGAAATGATAGTTCTTGTAATGTCACATTAACAGTGGAGGACCAGCACAGGTGTAGGCTGTAATGCTGTGAATGATCAATCAGTGTTCGGCCTGACATCTTTTTTGTTGTCAAAAGCCACGAGGCAATAATGCAAACGGTTTGTCCGCGTGTGGTTTCTCGATGAAGGCTGCGATGGCATTCTACTTTCCATGCAATAATGGTTTATATATGCGGCCTGCTGTTTGAAGGTGAGGGGATCGGATGAAGTGTACTGCTTCTGTTATGTGTCGTCCAGTGAGAATCAAAGCATCTGATCCTGTCTTTTTGTTTGGATCGGAGCATCTGAATTTTACGCCATGTGAGCGCCACAACCTTCACCATATCTTTATACCTATATAAGGAAAACTAAGCAGGTATAGAAAACGGTGTAGTCATTTTTTATTTTTATTTTTCATATCGAGCCTATGTGCAATATTCTTTGAGAGTTGAACTTGTAAATTTGTAGTTATAGAAAATTTCAGTAATGGTCCTCCGACTACGTTGATTTTTCAAAATTAGTTCCCGACTTTTAATTTGGACAATTTAAGTCCCTAGACTTTCAAATTCGATCTTTCCAATGTTGGTCATTTAGTCAAATTTTGGTTATATTGAAGTCAAATGAATGGGTAAAATTGTTCGTTCACGTGTATAGTGTATTATAACTCGTATTTCTCCTGTCCTATACGCTATATATATCAATCAGACTTCGACTGAGATTAATGGCTTCGATTGAAATTTCGACTGAGATTATATTCATATATACGACATATATGACAGGAGAAATATCAGCAATAATACACTAAACATGTGAATTGACAATTTTACCCCTTTATTTGACCTCAACTTAACCAAAATTTGACGAAATGACCAACATTGGAAAGAATTTGAAAGTCAAGGGACCTAAATTGTCCAAATTAAAAGTCGGGGGACTAATTTTGGAAAATCAACATAGTCGGATGACCATTGATGAAATTAACTCTTTGTGGTTACCAAGTAAACTTTGTTATCAGTATAATAGTCTGCAAATCATATAGAAAAAGTAAATCACATTAAGAAGATTATGGATGACGAATTAGATTGGAAAGATAGATGTTGGTAATTAGTGTGAATTAGCCTGTAAAATAGGAGAGTCCTTGTTAGACTCTATTAAAAGGACCCTCTCTCGGTAATCAGTAAAGGATTTTGAATCCATTATATTGTCTAATCATTAGAATGCAAATGGGATGATAAATATGAGAACTCGACACTTTCTCAAGTATCTTTGCGCGGAAGAGCATATTGGATGAAAGGGATATGAAAATGGATGGAATGATAAATCTAAGAACTCGAAATGTCCTCAACAATTTTTGGTGGAAGGGAATATAATACTGGATGAAAGAGATATGAAATCGATGGGATGATAAATTTGAGAGCTCGATGCGTTCTTAAAAATCTTTGGCATAAAAAATATTGAATGGAAGTGATATGAAACGTTGTAGTAAATAACTAAATACTGAATGAAAGAAACCATAGCATTTTTTATTTTTTTTGAATGGGGAATGGAGGTTACATAATAGGACAGAAGCTGCCATGTTCATGTTCCGTGGTCCTATTGGCTATTGGATACCAGATTCCTTTTGCTTTTGTCTTTCCTTCTTTCCTTTTCCATCTCCTTTTCTCTCCATTTATCCTTTTTCCCCACATGTAGCATCCTAAGATGATAGAAACATAGATATTACCGGTAATTGAATACAACCGGATGTCTTACATACTAAGCAAAATGATTGAATAACATCTCCAAATGAGAGGTCAAACTAATAAGTAGATTATGATTTTTATATTTAAAAACCACAAGTTTAATTTGATCATATTAGTATATCACCTTAACAAGGACAGTAAAACGTAAACATTTCAACTCATTTGAAGGTTCAATAACAGTTTGTACAATAATTAATTTTTAAAGACTTCTTAATCATATGACAAATAACAAGTTAGAGCAACCATATAGTATTGTTAAGCTATACAATTCAATATTATGGATGTTCTGAGGGAGCTCTTGAAAAAGATTGAGAATGATCATTTGGGCATTGCTCTATACATTAGTATTTGGTTGCCTATGTTGTCCCCTCCTTTGAATGAAATATCTAATCTAATATAAATCTAGATGCATAATAAATCTCAATCAAAATTATATCTTTGATTTATGTCTATGTTTTATGTGTTGATCTTTTGGTACATAAGGGAAGGAAGAATAAAAACATGAGCTTAGATGCTAGCTAGAGTTGTTAGCTCCTTGTTTCGATTGGGTTAGAATTGTAGTATATAACATTTTGGACAAAAATACCCTTACCGTTATAATTTTCGTTATCTTTTCCATTATTGTTACCATGCAATGCATTCACGGTATATTTTCTTAAATTTTTTAATGGTAATAATATACATAGACATTATATATTAGAGTAATATAATAAATAATTTTTTTTGAGTTCTATTGACTCTAGTATCTGTTCATATATAATAAATAAATTTAAGTTCATTCAGATTTTAATTACTAAGAATTTGTTAGTTATTTTCTAAAATATAAATATCAAATTTATAAAAATGGGTTACATTATTATTATACAATAATATAAAAATCTAAAATCTAAATAACAAAAAACTTATACAAGTGAACCAATGTTATTACCCATGATTTATGTCTATATTACTATGCTTATTGAGATGTACATTGTGCTATAAAAATTGCATTATTATATTTATCTTATAACATTAAACTTCCGTTAGTATATATTAAATGTTATCATAATTATATTTTCATCATTTACTTGCCAAAGACCTTGTGGTCTAGTAGTACCCGGTGTCCCGGTTAACACTCCTACATGGATGATGGGAGTGGGTTTGAGCCTCAGTGGATGCAACTGACTCTTTGTGCTTCAGTAGGTTTAGAAACAGAGTCAGTAGTACTCAAAAAATCTACATTTTTTTTGAAAGGAAAACTCAAATTAAGCTTCAAAAAACAATTGTTCATTATAGTGAGGAAATTACATTATAACAGAGTCAGTAGTACTCAAAAAATCAACTATACATTTTTTTGAAAGGAAAACTCAAATTAAGCTTCAAAAAACAATTGTTCATTATAGTGAGGAAATGTTAATAAAGCCAAATAGAAAGATCAGACTAAGAACTCGCCGCTCAAGCAAGAGCATGAGCCAACTTGTCCGCTGATCTAGAGTTAAACTGGATGGACACTGATTCAAAGTGTCTTTTAAGATCGCGACACTCTCTCATGACACAACTTGCATAAGAAAAGTTCAATAACTCCTTATTGAGCCCCTTGCAAACCAACCGACACCATTCCCTTGTTATTTCGGGTTGTCAAGTTTTCTGCTTCTCCAAATACTTCAACAAAGTGCAATACCACGATATTTGACTTCTCTGTCATTTATCATTATTTTTCAATAATTCGTTCCCAACTAGAAATTAAATTAGTGACCTCAAATTCACAAGCTAATTGCCGAACTTTAAAATGAAATTTTTTGATTAAATAAGCACCATAACAACCACGTATTTGTACTCATTCCACATATATAATACATTTCTCCACAGTTTCCTATAACAGTGCGACTCTCTCGCACGTTATATTCCCAAGAGAAGACAGCATATCTTGATAGATTAGCAATGGTCAAATCCACATGGTTATAAATTACTAAAAAAATGTCATTAACGGGCACTAATTTTGGGATAAATAGTAGTTAATGACTGTCGGCAAGTTATTTAATTAATACAGTAATATGGATACTCAATCAATGAGGCAATGATGCATTCCCAGGTTCTAAAGCTAGCGTTTTGCAGTAATAGTAAGTTCTGTCGGTTCTGGGTTTAGAAAATTAAATAATGGTGAATTCAAACTGCATTCTGTCCAAACACGACAGGAAGAAGGAATTGTACACAAATGACAAAAACGTTTTGGAACAAACCTCCGAAACAAATGTCGATTTCATATTCAGTTTTCTTTATTGGCACATATGATTCTCGTAATCCCGTACCTAAATATCATATGTTCGATTCTAATCAATACTGATATGTGATTTATTAGTTATTATGCATTGTGATTTACCTAGTGTACAAAAATTCACATAATAACCTTAAAGAGCATTTCTAAAGGTAAATTCTAATTGTATTTTTAATATTTTAGGGTTACACTTGTGTGAGACCGTCTCACGGATCCTTATTCGTGAGTCGGGTAGGATTGGTCCGAATCAACATGCAAATGTCATATTTATATGCGCAAATGTCATACTTATATGATCAAATGTAATACTAATTAAGAATAAAATATTTGTTACTCATAAGAGGAAAATGTAATACTTTTGCATTTTGATGTAAAAGTATTATATTTTCCATCAAAAGTATTACATTTTCCATAATAAGTAATGTTGGCAATTGCACCTTATTTATAAGGGAAAATATAATACTCTTGGAGGAAAATATAATACTTTTAAATCGAAATGTAAAAGTATCTTGAAAGTATTAAATTTACCTTTATAAGTAAGAAAATTTTATATTCTTGATTAATATCACATCTGAGCATATAAGTATGATATTTGTGCATATAAGTATTACATTTTCATATTGACCCGACCCGACTCGTCTCAGTGTGAGACGGTCTCACGCAAGTTTTTACCAATATTTTATTATAATTGTTCTACTTATATAGTTTGAAGAAAATTTTCTGTTATGGCATGTTTGGTTGGATGGAAAATCAATTCCATGGAAAAGATTTTCCAAAAAGTTGAGGAAAATGAGTTATTATGTTGTTTGGTTCGATGGAAAATGTTTTCCATGGAATTTGACTTCCCAAAAAGAAAGGAAAACAAATTTTGAGGTTGAGATAAGCTAAGTATTTTGTTTTCCAAAGGTTATTAATGCGCCCGCTAGGCGCACATGGTGCGCCGAACACGCACCATGGATTAAAATTTTTATTTTATTTTTATCATTATGGACCCACAAAAAACTTGTTTTTCTGCAAATAAAATTTATTCTCTCATCTCATCTTTTCCCTCCGACTCAACTNGGTTTGAGCCTCAGTGGATGCAACTGACTCTTTGTGCTTCAGTAGGTTTAGAAACAGAGTCAGTAGTACTCAAAAAATCTACATTTTTTTTGAAAGGAAAACTCAAATTAAGCTTCAAAAAACAATTGTTCATTATAGTGAGGAAATTACATTATAACAGAGTCAGTAGTACTCAAAAAATCAACTATACATTTTTTTGAAAGGAAAACTCAAATTAAGCTTCAAAAAACAATTGTTCATTATAGTGAGGAAATGTTAATAAAGCCAAATAGAAAGATCAGACTAAGAACTCGCCGCTCAAGCAAGAGCATGAGCCAACTTGTCCGCTGATCTAGAGTTAAACTGGATGGACACTGATTCAAAGTGTCTTTTAAGATCGCGACACTCTCTCATGACACAACTTGCATAAGAAAAGTTCAATAACTCCTTATTGAGCCCCTTGCAAACCAACCGACACCATTCCCTTGTTATTTCGGGTTGTCAAGTTTTCTGCTTCTCCAAATACTTCAACAAAGTGCAATACCACGATATTTGACTTCTCTGTCATTTATCATTATTTTTCAATAATTCGTTCCCAACTAGAAATTAAATTAGTGACCTCAAATTCACAAGCTAATTGCCGAACTTTAAAATGAAATTTTTTGATTAAATAAGCACCATAACAACCACGTATTTGTACTCATTCCACATATATAATACATTTCTCCACAGTTTCCTATAACAGTGCGACTCTCTCGCACGTTATATTCCCAAGAGAAGACAGCATATCTTGATAGATTAGCAATGGTCAAATCCACATGGTTATAAATTACTAAAAAAATGTCATTAACGGGCACTAATTTTGGGATAAATAGTAGTTAATGACTGTCGGCAAGTTATTTAATTAATACAGTAATATGGATACTCAATCAATGAGGCAATGATGCATTCCCAGGTTCTAAAGCTAGCGTTTTGCAGTAATAGTAAGTTCTGTCGGTTCTGGGTTTAGAAAATTAAATAATGGTGAATTCAAACTGCATTCTGTCCAAACACGACAGGAAGAAGGAATTGTACACAAATGACAAAAACGTTTTGGAACAAACCTCCGAAACAAATGTCGATTTCATATTCAGTTTTCTTTATTGGCACATATGATTCTCGTAATCCCGTACCTAAATATCATATGTTCGATTCTAATCAATACTGATATGTGATTTATTAGTTATTATGCATTGTGATTTACCTAGTGTACAAAAATTCACATAATAACCTTAAAGAGCATTTCTAAAGGTAAATTCTAATTGTATTTTTAATATTTTAGGGTTACACTTGTGTGAGACCGTCTCACGGATCCTTATTCGTGAGTCGGGTAGGATTGGTCCGAATCAACATGCAAATGTCATATTTATATGCGCAAATGTCATACTTATATGATCAAATGTAATACTAATTAAGAATAAAATATTTGTTACTCATAAGAGGAAAATGTAATACTTTTGCATTTTGATGTAAAAGTATTATATTTTCCATCAAAAGTATTACATTTTCCATAATAAGTAATGTTGGCAATTGCACCTTATTTATAAGGGAAAATATAATACTCTTGGAGGAAAATATAATACTTTTAAATCGAAATGTAAAAGTATCTTGAAAGTATTAAATTTACCTTTATAAGTAAGAAAATTTTATATTCTTGATTAATATCACATCTGAGCATATAAGTATGATATTTGTGCATATAAGTATTACATTTTCATATTGACCCGACCCGACTCGTCTCAGTGTGAGACGGTCTCACGCAAGTTTTTACCAATATTTTATTATAATTGTTCTACTTATATAGTTTGAAGAAAATTTTCTGTTATGGCATGTTTGGTTGGATGGAAAATCAATTCCATGGAAAAGATTTTCCAAAAAGTTGAGGAAAATGAGTTATTATGTTGTTTGGTTCGATGGAAAATGTTTTCCATGGAATTTGACTTCCCAAAAAGAAAGGAAAACAAATTTTGAGGTTGAGATAAGCTAAGTATTTTGTTTTCCAAAGGTTATTAATGCGCCCGCTAGGCGCACATGGTGCGCCGAACACGCACCATGGATTAAAATTTTTATTTTATTTTTATCATTATGGACCCACAAAAAACTTGTTTTTCTGCAAATAAAATTTATTCTCTCATCTCATCTTTTCCCTCCGACTCAACTCCTCTCTCTCATCTATGCAAGCAAAAAAAAAAAAAAAAAACACCAAAAAAATATTGATTAAGATACTCTAAACCACTTTTAACCATGATATGTCGAGAGGGTAAAAGTCTCTTCACATAATCTAAAACCATATAAAATCTTATTTAGTTTTAATTTGATACAAATGCGATTTCTTTATTTTATAATACAAAAATTATAGATAGACTATATGGAGGAAAAAATAAATAGATAAAAATCATGACCCGCCCCCTCATATTAAGCAATCAAAGCATGATGAAATAAAAAATGAGAGTATATATAAAATTTCTCTTTATAATATTCACCTTATAGTATGGTAATAACTAATAACACTCTTTTATATTGAATTAACAAATCTCACTATAATTTTTTTTAAAAAAATCAAATAGTACAAATAATTAATTGTGTAATGCAATCAATTGAATATTATGAATGTAAAATTAAAAGAGGAGTGTAGTACTATTCTCAATAATAATGCTAAATTTAATTACTGAAATTTAATTTTGAGTTGACTTTGAAATTGAACCAAACCTCATATAGTCATATGCTGTATGAATTCCAATGCATGTGATATTGCCATATTGGTAGTTTGGTTCATTGACAGAGATGTGATACTTGCGGTCAAAACTTGAAGGAGAAATTGAAGGGTGTGATTGGGTGAATATAATATAATTATCATATATAAAGATTATGAGTTTGATTTTTACTTAAAGTAGTTTGATCAAATTTGTTGAATATGATTTTTTTGAGTGTGCTTTATTTTTCTTATATAACTTAATGACTATTTCACTATGTTTAGTGTTTACTTCGTGTAAACCGTAATAAAAAAAATCTGGGCATTTATTTAGTTAAGAAGAAATCTTACTTAAAACTTGCTTTTGATGACATGACGTTGGTTCATTTCTCATCACAAACATTACGAGTTTGATTTCAATCATTATACAATGCACCATGGTCCGATTCGTTAGTTGGACAATTGACATGAAGTAATTTTTTTTTATAACAAATGCATATTTTTAATACATTAAACGTTCATTTTTAAGGTACCTTATTTGATATATTACCAAATAATGTATATTTAATACTCAAATAGTGTAAATTAAATATATTAAAACTATACATTTATTCATGGTCCACAATATAATTTACATTTGAATTTATGTTAGGCTCCTAGTTTAAATTGAAAAGTATATTGACAAAATTTATTTAGGTTAGGCTCCTTGTAGTTTAAATTGAAAAGTATATTGACAAAATTTATCTTAGGCAAAAAATATAATATATTTAAAGAGTTCTATTATATGGACTCTCAATCTCTACTCCTTCACTTTTATTTTATAATGTGACAAGAGATAATAAGTTATCTTAATTTGTGAATCTCCAAAAAAAATGTAAACATAAAATTTTTGAGTGACGAAATAAAAATAGAGAGTACAACTGTCCAAGTAGCATTTTTTAAAATGTCAAATAGGTTCATGAACTTTACACGAAAGTGCAATTAAGTCATTGAACTTTAAAAAAAATTCAATTAAAGTATTAAACACTTAAACATATCATTATGGTGCATCCAAATCCAATAGCCAGTTATCCACCTAAGATAACTAGTCATTAGGGTTCCAACGACCATTTCGACTGTCGACGAACCATTCCAGTGACTGGCAAACGGTCGCCGACCACAATTACAATTGAAGAAGGTCGTTCACCTTTCTCGGTGGAGGAGGCAACCAGCTAGTATAAGTCTAAAAACACGAAGCGGATTCCTTGCTCTCAGACTTCTTCTCCAACTGAAGAAGGCAACCGGAATGACGCTTTCTCTAGTTGGAGAAGAGGACCAGAATAGCACCTTCTCCAACTGGATTGGAGAAGGCAGTTGGAGAAGGCGACCAGACCGCCGCCTTCTCCAATTGGAGAAGGCGTCGATCACTTTCTTCATTGGCAGTGAATTTTTTAAATTCCGATAATGAGGAGTAATATACGGTGGTCAACAGTTATTAATAGTGGTCAACATCAGATAGTTTACACATAAGTTACTAATTATCAATAAATGAAATTTATTTGACTAATATTAACAAGTTCAAATATTTAATTGTACATTTTTTAAGTTCATGACATTTTCACGAAAAATTTAAGGGTATATTTGACTTTTTTCTCAATAGTAATAATTTTATAAAGAAATTTCCCACGCCCGATTCCAGCGGAGGATTAGCTGGAAGCAGCACACCACTCATACAGTCCATCTTCGCTTTCTCTCTCTTACCGTTTCTACCTTTTCACACGCACAGTCTACACACACTCTCTCTCTCTCTCCCTCCCTCCCTCATCTCTCTCCGCCGTGCTGAAGAAGAAACGCAACGGCCGCCATTTTCCGTTCTCTTCTCCTTCTCCGTCTGAATGTGGCTCTGAAGAAGAAGCACAACGCTTGATCTGCATTTGCTGTCTCTAAGAAGCCACCGACATGCTTCCTTTTGCCGCCATTTTTCTTCTATTGTTCTTCCTGTTTGGTGCAGATCACACTGTGTACTCTTCCTCTGCCGCCGCCGTCGCTGTTCGCAACCGCCGCGTTCTCCACCAGCCATTTTTCCCGGTAGATTCTACTCCTCCTGTTCCTTCGCCGCCGGCGCCTACCACTCCCGACATCCCATTTTCCACTCCTGCCCCTGCCAATACTCCCTTCTTCCCTTCGTTCTCTTCACCGCCTCCTCCGCCGGTCCCGTCTGCGTTCGCTACCTTACCTGGGAACACCGCATCGCTTAGCATCCCTCGTGCTTCCGAATCCAAGTCGGTGTCCTCGAAGCTCGTCGCCACCGCCGTCGCCTGCGTCATCGCCGCCGTCGTTGTACTCTCCGTCGCCGGCTTCCTGCATTTCCGGAAGAAGCGGAGGGGTTTGTCTCCGAGTGAATCCAAAACGCACAGATCCGATAGCAGTAGTCGGTACAATTTTGGTAATAATGCGGGTTCCGGTTCTAACCCTGTTGTTCCCAAGCTCGGGAGACCGTCTCAGCCCAGCTCGGAGTTTCTGTACTTAGGCACTATGGTAAATTCACATGGAGGCATTGAATCGCACGTGCAGCACCACGTGCCGAGCAGTACCACCACTAGCGCGACAACTTCGAGAAAAATGGACTCGCCGGAGCTCCTCCCCTTGCCGCGGCTTCACGGCGGCTGTTTCAGCCAGAATTACACGAATGTAGAGCGGGAGCTCGTCGGAGATGAAGAGGCTGAGGAGTTTTACTCCCCGAGAGGATCGTCGGGAGGTAGAGAGAATTCGACCGGAACTGGATCTGCTTCTCGGAGAGGTTTCGCAGCGATAGATGCCGAGAATTTCGGCGGGTCCAGTTCATCTTCATCTTCATGCTCGTCATCTAGTTCGGGGTCGGGCTCTCCCAGGAGGTCTGTTTCGCTGAGCATTTCGCCTCCGCAGAGTTTAAGCCCGAAAAGCTCAATTCCCAAGTCGCCAGAATTGTTTGCTGTTCAAACCCTTCCTCGCGCACCGGCTCCTCCTTTACCCGCGCGCTTTCAGATGCAATCGGTGAATGCCAGAGATTCTCAATCGCCGTCCCCAACCAGTTCATTCTCGCCGGAGAGAGATTCAGTCAGAAGCATGGATTCATCTCCGAGAATTTCCGGTATTTGGGATCAAAATATAGACTCTTCTTTAAGAATCAACAGTCGGAATCTGAAATCTCCAGGGAAAACTAGCAGTCCAAGCTTGGATACCCCTGTGAGAGTTAGCAGCGGCGGAATGGAATCTCCGGCGAGCGCTAGCAGCCCAGGTGTTGAGTTTCCTGTGAGAACCAGCACCCCTCTACAACCGCGTCTCCCTGTTTCTGCTCCACAGCCGCCTGTACCGCCACCACCGCCGCCTGTACCGCCTATTAGTATTCTGTCTCGTCCACCACCCCCACCTCCTCCAACTAAACGCCTGCAAACTCCAATTGCTCCAATCTCTCAGTCTCCACAGCTCAAGTCTCAACCACCACTAATGATGGCTCCTTTAAATCCCATTGGAACTGCAGAAAGCTTTTCTAGTGACAATGTTGATGAGAAAAATGAGGGGACACCAAAGCCAAAATTGAAGCCATTGCACTGGGATAAAGTGAGAGCAAGCTCTGACCGCGAAACAGTGTGGGATCAACTGAAATCAAGTTCCTTCAAGTATGATAATTGAAATTCTTGCGACTGTGATCATTAATTTTCTGCTCAAAATATGTTTTCCATTGCTCTATATTGATGTGGACCATGTTGCAGAGTGAATGAGGAGATGATTGAGACGTTATTCATTGTTAATACTCCAAATTCAAAGCCAAAGGAAACAACCCCGCGCTCAATTCTTCCATCGCCCAGCCTAGAACACAGGGTGCTTGATCCAAAGAAGTCACAGAACATTGCAATCTCACTGAGGGCCCTAAATGTCACCATTGAAGAAGTTTGTGAAGCTCTTTTAGAAGGTATGTAACTTCAATCTAGTATTTCCAGAGGAACATAAGCAGCTACTGTTTTCTATGCAAATAAATTGTTTGCATTAGGAGATATGCATAATTCCAATAGTACCCCATTCAAACTTATATAAGATTTTTGTTTGTCTCCAACTGCGTCTTTGTTTTAAAAGAAAAAAGGCTGAAAGGGAGATGTATTAATGAAATGTTTCTTTGCTATCAGCAATGTCACTAGTTTGCATATGTTGCTTGAATATGGTTCAATCATCAATGGTCTTTCAATATCACGCAATAGTGTTATCACACTTCACAGTAGCTCAATTTAATTTAGATTTGGTGGTGAAACCTTCAAACTGTGGTCTTGAAAATAGTTAAAGCCTCCATGATTTCAAATTTTACAACAGTGCAATGTTAGTTTGCATTTCAGCTTTACTTGTCATTCAGTGTTCTTTTGGGGTATTCATGACACTCCAAACTTCCATTTTGGGGGGTATTTGTAATAGTTTCTGACTTTGAATCTATGAAAAACAGTAAAGAGAAAGAAAAAGAAGTGTACCCAGGGCATCTAAATTGGCACTTATAACTAATTTTGCTATTTATTCATTCAGGAAATGCGGATACCCTTGGAACTGAGCTTCTTGAGAGTTTGATGAAGATGGCTCCAACGAAGGAGGAAGAGCGTAAGCTTAAAGAGTGTACAGATGATTCACCATTCAAGCTTGGACCAGCAGAGAAGTTTCTGAAGTCGGTGCTTGATATACCTTTTGCATTCAAAAGAATAGATGCAATGCTCTACATTTCAAATTTTGACTCTGAGGTTGACTACCTCAAAAAGTCATTTGAAACTCTTGAGGTACATAACTAAAGTAGTTACCAGCTTTTACACTGCATTGAATCTTGTCTTTGTTGGAATCTCATCATTGCATGTCAATTCCCAGGCTGCCTGCGAGGAGTTGAGGAGCAGTAGGATGTTCTTGAAGCTCCTGGAGGCTGTTTTGAAGACCGGCAACCGCATGAATGTTGGGACAAACCGTGGAGAAGCACATGCATTCAAGCTTGATACTCTCCTCAAGCTGGTTGATGTGAAAGGGGCTGATGGAAAAACAACGCTCCTGCATTTTGTTGTTCAGGAGATAATAAGAAGTGAAGGCGCTCGTCTTTCCACTGCAAACAAAGACGAAAAACCAACTCTCAATGATGATGTGAAGTGCAGGAAGCTTGGCCTCCAGGTTGTTTCCAGCATCACTTCAGAGCTAACAAATGTGAAGAAAGCTGCTACCATAGATTCGGAAATCCTCCATAGTGATGTCTTAAAGCTCTCCAACGGCATTGGGAAGATTGCAGAAGTTGTACGATTGATTGAAAGCATGTCATTGAACAAAATCAACTGCCAAAAGTTTTCCGAATCCATGAACAGGTTCACAGAAACAGCCGAGGAGGATATTATAAGGCTCCAGGCCCAAGAAAGCGTGGCTCTGTCTCTAGTGAAGGAGATTACTGAATACTTCCATGGAGATTCTGCTAAAGAAGAAGCTCACCCTTTCAGAATCTTCATGGTTGTGAGAGACTTCCTGATGACACTCGATCGCGTGTGTAAAGAAGTTGGAATGATAAACGAGCAGACAGTAGTATGTTCTGCTTATAAATTTCCAGTTCCAGTAAACCCCATGCTGCAACCACTTATTGGTGGATTCCCTTGGAGAGGGCAGTCCAGTTCCTCTGGTGAAGAAAGCTCTTAGCATGATGAACTTTGATCAGTATCATTATTATTTCTTCCCACTCGAGCTGATATGAAACCTAACCTTAGCCCAAATTGTGCATTCAAGGTTTAGAAATTTGTAATTTTTTGGAAATTTTGTATTCATAATAGAAATACTACGCAATAGATATCATGTAAAGAGGATTTAGAAACTGTTGCCATACATGTAAACAGAGCAGATAAATCTTTGCAGGAGAATAACACAAGTGCCTCCATGTACCTTCTTCTTGTCATATGAGTCTCTTTGGCATCCATCTTGTGGGAAAATGGATATAGGTACCAGACATATTGTGCTACTTTCACTGTTTTTGGGGGTACATTAAACGAAAAATGATAGTGATAAACTTCAAATATAAATTTATGATACATTATGTATCTTAGCTTATGCTAAACTAATTTTAAGCCTTTAGGCCCCTGTCCAAAGTTGCTGGAGGAGATAAATTGCGAGTTGTCCTGTTAGTTTTTAAGTTTCCACTAATGGATCTGGCTTCCTTCGCATTAATCCATCTAATTGTTGACGCAAGAATGGCAAATATAAGCTAGTGCATACTCTACTCTCTCTTGGATACTGACTACGAGTTTCCACTTCATCCAAAGAGAAAAAGAATGACAAATATAAGCTGGATATCAACAGCATTCAGATAGCCAAAGGTAACATCTACTCTGATATTCAATCATTTTGTTGTGTGGGGAACATAACACATATACCATAAATCATAACCTGAATAGATTGACAAAGTAGTGTAGTATAAAAATTTGAGTGGAATGAAAAAACCAAAAATTACAGAAAATTGTTCGCGATCTAAGGAATTATTTTAGGAGCATCTGTAACACATAATTACATACATTATATGGTTCCATCCAGTTACTACTACTGTCTTTACTTACCTTTTTCAACAAGCAGTTATGTCTCTCGGGCAACGATCAGTTCTTCTAGTTGAAAACCGTCTTCGGTCTCTGTGGGCAACAACAAAATATCATCATCTGTTGTGAAATGGTAATGCTCTCCAATGGCTCTCAGAAGCTGGTACACTTCATACATTGAGGGCCTCTCCTTCGGGACAGCTGGCAGCACACAGCGACAGGCGACCTTGAGAACCTGGAGAACCTCGGCATCATAGCCCTTTCCGATCAAAGATTTGTCGATTGAATCTTGAAGTTTGGATTCACCGGAAAGAATGGTGATCCATTCCACCAAACTTCCCTTGAAGCTCTCGGGGGCCTTGCTCGCGTAGGTAGGCCTCTCGCCAGTAACCAACTCGAGCAGTACTACGCCAAAGCTGTAAACATCTCCTTTTGGCGTGGCAACCAATGTTCGTGCATACTCGGGAGCAACATAACCCAAGTCCCCGAATTCACCGTTCACAAATGTGCTCAAATGAGTGTCAACCGGGTTCATGAGCCTTGCGAGCCCAAAATCAGATATCTTGGGTTCGAAATCAGCGTCCAATAAGATGCATTTAGAGCTGATGTTTCGGTGGAGAATCCGGGGATTGCAGCTGTGGTGAAGCCAAGCAAATCCTTTGGCTGCCCCAATCCCGATTTTTAGCCTCAAAGTCCAATCTAACGGCTCCTCTCCTTCATTCAGAAAATGCAACTTATTGTTAAGAGTTCCATTTGACATGTACTTGTAGACCAGCAGCCTTTCTTGCTTAGCCATGCAATATCCTAAAAGAGGAACCATGTTCCGGTGCCTCACAGCTCCGAGAGTCGCCATCTCGGATTCAAATTCTTTTTCCGAGTGCTGAGTATTTTGCAATCTCTTAACCATGAGAGACGTGCCATCTGCAAGCACCGCCTTGTAAAAAGTCCCTGTTCTTCCAGACCCGATGATGTTGCACTTGTGGAAGTTGTCAGTCGCCTGCATGAGATCGCTTAATCTCATTTTTGAAACAGACTTCTCGAACATAGAAAGCTGAAAGAAAGAAGAGCATCGTGGTCAGAAAAACAGATGAAACGTTAAGCAAAGCAGCAGAATAGCAACTGATGCCAGTTTTCCATCACATTGATTTAGACAATCCTGTTTGGTAAATGGTTGTTAGCTGATATTGTTAGCTGATTGGGTTAGAATGTATAATTAATTGATAATATTAGTTGATTGTAGAAAAGTGTTTGGTAAATTAGCTGTTAGTTGATAGCTGTTTGGTATAATTTCTTTTCTCAAAAGGCTAATTGAAAATGTTGCTTTGAGGTGCCTTTTGAAATATAGTATTTTGGAGTTACAAAAAGCTTATTAACCAAACACTTATATTGATTTTTAACCAAGTCAAACAACTAATAATGGTTAAATAGGCCAAAATTGGCTGATAGGCTAATTATTTACCAAGCAGGGCCTTTATGAATTGACGAGATAAGATAACATTAAGATACCAACATTAAATAGCATAATGTAGTGAAAATAAACCGTAGATATTTTGAATTCTCTAGAGCCGATAATGCAATGTTAGCAAGCGAAAAAGAGGATATAAAGGTGTTCAATGAAACATTATCAAGAAGTGCAAAGAATAAGGTTCTTGCCTTGATGGCCTTGGCGCCCTTAATACTCTTTGCCCATTTATTACCATCCGGATCGTCTTCCTTCCTCTTCCGGGACGCCCTACGAAAGATGAAGTACATGGCAACAGCCAAGCCTATAATGCCGAGACTCACCCCACCAACAGCGGCACCAGCAATGACTCCGGAGCTTGTTTTCTTTGATGGAGCCTTGCATTTGTCCAAAGGAGCACCACAGAGCCCTAAATTATTGGCATAGTTTTCGGCAGGAACACTGTAGTTACCAAACTGTGGAACTTGCCCAATCAAACGATTATTTGCTACACTAAAGTCCTTCATTCGAGCAAGCTGACCAATTTGTAGGGGAATTTGACCCGTCAACTGGTTGTTGTCGAGTTTAATAACATTCAGGTATGTGCAATTCGCAAGGTTCAAAGGGATCTCTCCTGAAAATCTGTTGGAGGAGAGATCAAGGGTAGTCAAATAACCGACGATTTTGGAGATGTTAGCCGGAATAGACCCATTGATCTTATTGCTCGAAAGATCTAACCCTGTCATAGCTTCACACATATGAAGACCAACCGGAAACTTTCCCCCGAGCTCCATGTTTGAAAGCCGGATATTCAGAACCTTATTCTCATCGGGATGCCAGCAGTCAACCCCAATAAATCTACAGATGAAACCTTCGGTTTTATTATTAAAATTCCAAGAATCTAAGTAACCTAGAGGATCTTCCAAAGACTCCCTTACAGATTTTAGACAGTCAATGTCACTCTGAATACAATAACAAAGACTGCTACTCAATAAAAAGCAGCCAAAGATAGATGCAATAACAGGTCTGTAATTCAACCTCATGCTCGCTAGTGCACCAGCCATAAACTACACCGACCTAAATGACAATAACTTTCTTCAATTGTTGACTGGTATGTTCGGCATCTTTACAAACTAGTATGTGAACCTCCAACATCATAAATCGACCACAAAATATATTCCCATTCGCAAGAACCAGATAAACAACCTGCACACATCCAAAGAATGCTCAGATCAGGCGAAAAATGAGAATTATAGCATGAATCGGGGCATCAAGAAATACAACCGTGTACACTTACTAACTACTACACACAATATAACCTAATACCAATCGGCCATAATACCCATAATACCATGAATTGGCTCACATAAAATGATTATGCAACAAAACGAGCTACCCAATTTGCATTTCAGACCAAGCCACATATACTGGGAACACGGAATATACAAATTTTTTATTCAACTAGGATTGTGTAGAAACAAATTCTCAATTACCAACAAATATTTACATAGCCAATCAATTTAAAGGGCAGCAGTTCAAGCTGATATTGCTAAAATGTGTATGCTTAATATAAAACTGAAGAAACCTTCAACAATTCTCTCTGGTTTATCAAATTCCAACTATGACATACGTAAGCAGACACACACAATAAGAATTTTGGAAGCTAAGGATACACAATAGTCAATAGAAGCCAAAGATCTTCACTTTTTCAGCTGGAAAATCAGAACCCAAATTCAGTTTAAATCACAAAGTTCTAAACTTTGACAGAAACACCCTCCATGAGAAAACACAAAAACCAAACAAACCAACACGAGAAAGAAACTGAGAAAGCTGAGAAGCAAGTTCTATGAATCACAAACCCAGCTTCAAATAAAGTACTCTGGAGCTTGAGAGGAGAATCAAAGCAATTATTCGCTCAAAACACGAAATTCCAGCCGCGTATAACCTCAAGAAACAAAAAATTGCACAGCAACTGAAGAAGAAAAGCAGGAAAAAGGTGAAAGCTAAGGAGATACAGAGTAATGAACTTACTGTGTGATGAGAGGTAGATCTTCTTCAAGGGTTGCAGAAAATTAGAGAGCTGAGAACCCACTAAGAAGGATATTGGTTATATGGGTTGTACCGGTCAAAGAAGGAACGCTCGTTTTTCTCTCGCCCTGGGCTCACCGTGACAGCGAGAGGGGGAGAGAGAGAAAGAGAGAGAGAGAGAAGACTGAAGACTTGGGCAACGACTCGGAGCTTGACTTCCTTTCACACACCAATTTTTTTTTTTAAATAAACAAGAAAAGAAAAAAGTGCTTTAGAACCAAATAAGAAACCGAGTAATATTACACGTATTCTTCATAAACTAACGACTTTACTTCGTCGGTAATCACAACGTACTATTAAAAATTATGACACATTCACGATTTATTTCTTCTATCAAATTTAAAGGTATTATATATAAATATTAAGATACATCTCTTGATTTACTTCATTTATCAAATCTTGACACAAAGGCACATATACATGGCGTTTGGTTTACACAAATGAAAAATAGAGATAATGGGATTACAAAAGGGAGGAAATTTAAAGAAAACTAATATTAATATATAACTAAATAACAAAAATGCCCTTACTATATATATAGAGAGAGAGACGCACAGGGGTATAGTGTGAAAAAAGAATTATAGTGTGAAAAAGGTTCACTTCAACTTTTGGCACTGGGAATGTGTTTCAGCACCCAAAAGTCACGATTCAACTTTGGACTTTCAAGGCCGGGACTCTAAAAGGAATGAATGAGTGAGTGGAGCATAATTTTTGTATTAAAAAATTGAGTCACACTTGTGTGAAACCGTCTCACGGATTCTTATTTGTGAGACAGGTCGGGTCGGGTCACCGCACTATGCAAATGTCATACTTATATGTACAAATATCATACTTCTATGCTCAAATATAACACTAATCAAGAATACAATTTTTGTTACTTATTAGAGAAAAAGTAATACATTTTTCATAATAAGTAATGTTGACAAGTTTCCCTTACTTATAAGGGCAAATATAATACTTTTGTGAAAAAATGTAATACTTTTAAATCGAAATGTAAAAGTATTGTATTTTCCCTTAAAAGTATTACATTTACCTAAGTAACAAAAATTTTATTCCTGGTTAGTATTACATTTTAACATATAAGTATGACATTTGTGCATATAAGTGTTACATTTACATCTTGATCCAACCCGACCCGATTCGTCTCATGGTGAGACGGTCTCACACAAGTTTTTGCCTTAGTGGTTTTATTTTAATTTGATAATTATCATATGTAAGTATGCTTATTTTAAGTAATTAAAATATAGTTAAAGTAAAATGGTGGGTCCAAAAAAAAGTTGGAAAACATCTAAAATGATAGGAAAAAAAAAGTTGTTGCGACTGAATGAGAAAGTGTATGATGGCCCACAAAAAATTAATGTAAAAACATCAACTTTTGCTCTAATTCAAGCAAATAATTTTGTTAAATATAAAATGTTAAAAATTTTAAAATAAAATTGTAGAAGACTACATTATAGAGTCAATCTTCAAGGTTGACTTTGAATACTACTTATCAGGATGAAATTTTCATCAACGCGTTTACCACGGCGCTTCTCCCAGGGGTAGGATTTGTGTTGCTTCTGAGTTCTGATATGAGTTTTTGCTATTTTTTTCATTTAAAAAATGATTTAATAGTATTTTAAACTCAAAATTATTCGTTTAATTTCTTATTATCCACAAAATTATCTATTCCTCGGTATTTGTTTTTATTGTTACTTATTTTGTTTCATATTAATTGAGTCGGGATTAACACTCAATTTAAATCCATAAATTTGAAGAGCAGATGATAATAGAGCATTTAAAGTCAACAAAATAATAATAATAATAATAATTTAAAAACATAATAAGTATCAATCAAAGTTATATCTCTCATTTATGTTCATGTGTTTAGTGCTAACCATTTTGTGCATTGTATTTTTATAGTTGTACTATACAATTTGATGGACAAAAATACATTTACCATTATAACTTTCGTTACCTTTTCCATTAACTTTACCACGCACATGCATCTATCATATCTTTTCTTATATTAAATAATGATAATAATATTTGTATAGTTTATATATTGGATTTATATAATAAAAAAATTTATTTAGATTTTAATTAATAAGAATTTGTTAGTTATTTTTTAAAATATAAATATTGAGCATATGTTTTTGCACATAAAAATAAAAAAGACTAGTAATAATAATAAGAGGAGATTGTGAAATGGAAGTAAGTGGGGGGTGGGGGTGGGGGAGATCTCGCACCAAGGTCTTTTGCCAAACATAATGGAAGCAAGCAAGATAAACATATTATTACGAAACATGTTTATTGAGAGCAAAATAAAGTTTATGACTTTATTGTAAGAACATCAATTTGCGCTAACAACAAGTAGCAATAATTAGCTATCTTGCTTGTTAAGTTTGAGCAAATTGTTCAATAAGATCATACGAGTTTTTCGAGGTCATATGTTATATATTATTTTTTGGTGTCTATTTTATTGAAAAATAAATAAATAAAAGTAGAAGAAAATGATACATTATAGGTTTGCTTCCAATGGCAAAATAGGTGTTTGATTTATGTCACAAATATGTGGGGCTTAGATTTAGATTGGACTTCTTATGCGTATAAATATATAGATTAGTGTTAGTTTTAAACTTAAATTGACTTGAGTTACTTTTTCATGAAGTTAGGACGTGTGTTCATGATCTATTAGATATAATAGGGCAAGTACAATTGGCATTTATAGGCTTTAATAGGGTGATAATTGTTGATGCTATCATGTTTCCAAGTTCCACCAGAACAGAGAAAATGGTCATACCTTCCACTAAAAGGCCGATTTGGTTGCTCTTTACCAAAAGTTTGAAGATGACCAAAGTAGCACTAGCTGGATAGTGGTTAGGAAACGTTTTTCCAACTTTTTTTTAAAAATAAAATATAAATTAAATAGTGTAATGCGTGATTTCAAGTTGTAGATTCATTTGCCTATTTGACAGCGAGACCGATACAAAAATCGATTGAGAGACCGGTAAGATTGTTAGTTTGTTACTACGAAATTGATCTAGAGACACTTGTGAAATTTGTGTTGGATCCTTTCCTTATTGATTTAAAAAGAAAATGTAACATGTGATAATATTATCTCAAATATTATAATTTGTATGAGTAGTAAAACTTTATTTCCTTATTATGTGTAATTGATAAATGTATTTGCTTTATGTAGTCTCTACCAAACAATATATTTTTAATATACTATTCAAAATCAATATTAATATGAAGCATGTTAGATGGCCATATAAAAATCACAACATTTGTGTACATATATACATGCGCACACTTCATACCATTGCCGTCCTTGAGTCTAGCAATAAGTCATCATATTATAATGAGACAAATGTGATGTGATATATAACTCAAGAAATCAATCAACTCAAAATAAGTTAATAAGTTTTATTTTGCTAGTAGTCTAACATCTGATGATTTACATCCTTCGTCAATCTTTAAGGCAAAAGTGATAATGAGTCATGAAATTTGGAGTTAAAACTTACAAGAGTTAATACTCAATTTAGTCACCGACTATAGTGATTTTTCTCGATTTAGTTCTAAATGAGTTTTTGTGCTTAATTAGATCATCGACTTTGATAATTTTATTAAATCGAGTCATCTGTTAAGATAACTTAGTAATTTCACCTCTATTAATACCAAATGTAGTCCTCAACTAAAAGTATTTTTACCCAAGTTAATATTCGATTATAGTGATTTTACCCAATTTAGTATTCGACTATACTGATTTTTCTTAATTTAGTCATTGATTTTAACAACCGGAGACTCAATTGAAACATTGGTAAAACACCGAAGTCGAGAACCTAATTAAGCACAAAAAGTCATTTAAGATTAAATTGAGAAAAAACAATTATAGTCGATGACTAAATTAGATATTAATTCAAACTTAATGAGACAAATATATAGATATTAGTTAGAAAGAAGTGTACATTTTTTTCTCAAAAAAAAAAAGTGTACATTTTAATGTTTTGAGCATCGAAACTAAATTGATTGGATTTATATTGTCATGGAATCCATTGGATCCAAAGTTAGCTAGAGAATTGTCATTTACCCGGTCAAATTTAGTGCCAAAGAGGTAAAGCAAAGAGCAATTAAGCCGTTACAAATGGCGCCACATCTTATCACCAATTCATCACTGTCATCTAATCACCTACCCACATCTTCTCCACCACCCTCTCTTTTTCTCTCGACTGCTTCTAATGGAGTCTCTTTCCCAATCCCTATCGACTTTCCCGCCTCTCCTAAACCACTCCAGAACCCTAATCTCCAAGCCCCGATTCACTTCAACCCGGAAATTCACTTCTCATTGCTTAAATTCGCTGCAAACCCACGCCACCAAACCGCCTAACTTGCCCCCATTTCCCCGTTTCCGACATATCTCTCTGAACCCCCATTTCTTCTCTCTGTGTACGGCTCTATCTTTCCCTCTTTCTTGCTTTGCCTCCGGAACCGCTGTGCCCACTGAAGAAGCCTCCGCTAAGATCAACTTAGAAGCAATTTTGGTTTCAATTGACGAGTTCTTTAATAGGTACCCGTTTTTTGTTGCTGGGGTTACGTTCATTTGGCTTGTGGTAATCCCGCTCACCGAAGAGTACTTGCAAAAGTACAAGTTTATATCTGCCATTAATGCGTTTAAGAAGCTCCGGGATGAGCCCAGTTGTGAGCTGTTGGATATTAGGGATAAGAGGAGTTTGGCCTATTTGGGTTCCCCCAATTTGAAAATCTTGAAGAAGAGTGCCCTGCAGGTTCATTTTGTTGAAGGAAATGAAGATGCTTTTGTGAAGGAGGTGTTGGAGAATTTTAGGGACCCGGAAAACACAACAGTTTGTGTTGTAGACAAGTAAGTTTTGCCAAACTTCATTCCCTGGTTTTTATAGCTAACAAACATTCCTGCAGTAATGAAAGTTTCAGGCTTGCTTCTGTGTTACAAGAATGCAATGATTGCATGAATAGTTTGAACATTTGATTTGATTGGATAGCATATTTAATCTGTGTTAATTGAATGCATTGAGTTCAAGCCACTAGTGTGCTAAATCCAGAGTCGAACTTGTAACCTTGTTGTTTAAGCCACTAACCGAGCACCGAGTAAACTTCTCATTGTGATCCTAACTGGCAAATGATCACAAAGAGATAAACCAGCTTAGGTTGTCCATAGTTGACTGTATCAAATCAAGAAAGCCATAGACTGCCCCCGTTGGGAGTCAAACTTGTAACTTTGTGGCTACCAATAAATCATCATAGGTTGTCCATAGATGACTGTATCAAATTAAGAAAGCCATAGACTGCACCCGCTGGGAGTCAAATTTGTAACTTTGTGGCTACCAAGTTAACAGCATGGGTTATTCCCCTTTATCATTACTTTTTAAACTTAAGTGGGTGGGGGACAAAGCAATGGATTTTACAGTAACATTTGTGCTCTGTTTGTAACTTTATGTCAAACATCTAAAGCAATAGGGGGAAAGGGACAAAAGGCTAAGAGAATGGGGAGGCATAGAGAGGGACCAGTTTCGCCTTTATCTACAATTTACCATTATTTACTCTTTATGATTTGTTGAAGATCTGTTGTTCCAGCAGTGGTTATATATCTGTATCTAGTTTTCTATTGCAGTACGTAGTGTTTAATGATGCTTGAGTATTTTGACAAATATTGTATTGACTCCTGTGTGGAAGGTAGTTTTGACGGTAACTCATTAAAAGTGGCTGAATTGTTGGTGAAAAATGGCTTCAAAGAGGCCTATGCAATCCGGGGTGGGTTAAGAGGCAACAAAGGATGGCAGGTGATTTCTCTATCTTCAAATGGATTTAAGTTAGGAACAGTTTTATTACCTTGCAAGTTGCAACGTGCTGCGTTAACTCTTTAGGAGAAAGTATGATCACTGGTAGAAGAGAGTTAGTTGATGTAAAAAATTTCTTGTTATTGTAATACTCTATTGCATTATAAGCCAACAACTTTTTGATGGAGACTTCTAGGAATCTTAAGATTTGTATCCTCGTGGCTTAGTTCAGACCTCGGCCTTTCATTGTGTGAAATGCTTTCGACTGTCGTGTACCAATCATCAGCTAATGCGGTTTATAATAATATGGTGTTCCGATTTACAATTCTTATACACGCGCGCGCGCACACACACATGCGGTATTTTATCATATACATGTTTGTTTTGTTGTAGGAAATACAAGAATCGCTTCTCCCTTTATCTGTTCGTGTCTACCCCAAGAAGAAAGCCAAAGTGTCAGAACAGCAAGGTAAAGGTGGCCAGCCAGATGAAGATATGGATTCCAGTGTAAAAAGAAGTGAAGAGATTACCAATGGATCTGTTTCAAAGCCCGTTCAACCCACCTCTCAAACAAGAAGTGCTGCTCGGCCATTATCCCCTTATCCAAATGTATGAACTCTTCTTTCTCTAAAAAAAAAAATCACAACCACATTAATTGCACAGCCACTGGCAAATGTGAAAACTTGTTAGTATATTTTCATAAAGCCATCAAAACTATCCCGATTATGGATCCCTTTGTTTTATTTCTTTCATTTTTCTTTTGCTTTCACTTTCAAGTTTCTAGGCCGCACCTTTCCTATTTTGAGTTATATAGTCAATGTATTTGACAAGCTTTCATTTTTTTTTTTTGATGATTTGGCTATGTTATTCACTATGTAGATCTACATCTTCTTCTCTATACTAACATTATAGATCAAACTCGAAGCTCAAATGATTGTGCAAGTATCAATACCCCAACCTAATCTATCTATCTATGTGGATTTCAGTACCCAGATTTGAAGCCACCGTCTTCTCCAACTCCATCAAAGCCTTCAAGTTGATACTTCATCCATTGCTACTTCTGATGCTGCATTGTTCATCAGTAGCCAAATCGTTGGTGTTTTCCTCCAACATGATATTGATATCTTATTGATGAATATGGCCCTGGAGGGTTTTGGCTAAAAAAGCTGATTTCTACGGAGTAGAAAGAAGCTCTTCAACTGGAACTTTACTGATCTATGAATAGTGGAAAGTTGTTTTTTCACTTGTGAATTTTGCGAGCACTGCTCGCCACTTCTTTGGATTGTACAAATTTTGATGATGAGATTATTTTCTGTCATTGTTGGTTTATTGTAATAACATTGAATAAGAGGCATCACCATCTTGTGATTCTTGGGTCAGTTCTAAGCGACTTGAATCAATTGGATCACAATGTATTTAAAGTAAGAGTTTATTCCAGCAATGGTCCTCCGACTATACTGATTTTCCAAAATTGGTCATCGTCTTATAATTTGGACGAAAAAGTCACTTGACTTTCAAATTTGTTCCGGAATTGGTCCTTCCGTTTAACTTCAGTTAGTTAGGCGTTAAGTTAGGGGATAAAATGGTCTTTTTATTAGCTGACCTTCTTCTTCCTCATGTTCCTGAGTATATATATTTTAACTGGACCATTTTCTGTTAATAAATCCGAGACTGATAGTACCTTGAGAAGATCGATGCCTGTTGGCTGCTGAATATAGTCGGAAAGCATGCAACGTAATCGAATTTATATGTGTCTATATTATCTGAGGATGGAAGGTTTCTAATCTAACTCATCAATATGAACTAAGTTGTTAGATTTCCTGCTTCATGGACTTTTAGGACACTTTCTAACCCTCTGAATTACGTCCTTTTTAATTTGTTTTTCTTACTTTTGGTCTCTAAAAGAAAACCTTGTTGCATCAGCATCCATTCATTAGTTTCTCCAATTACATACTGAAATCGGGGATTAGGATTATAAAGCAATGTCAGCTAATACAAAATAAGTACAAATTTGGCTCTAAGAATTTACAGCACTGGGATTATAACGCATTGTCAACTACTGAGACACCCTTCAATCTATGGAATCAAAAATCCTTTTTCGGCAATTTATAACATAGTAAGAAAGGAGTATCTTCATGTTCCTGAGTATATATATCATAACTTAAGCATAACACCCATAACATCCATACACTATGAAAGCTATATAGATATAAATACACACAAGCGCAAGGTGACAGAAGAGAGAAAAATGGACGGGAATAGGGGATGCGCGGGGAGAGTAGGCCCACCCTAGAAGAGAAGTTTCTGGGCAGTTTCATTGGGATCCATGGAGCATTCTTTAAGCATCGCATATATCTCCTCCTCGCTGTGATTTCCGGTGATCTCCTAGCCGCTGCTCCTCCACTAACCCCACATGAACTGCTCAGCGTTCCACATGCCCAACTCTCAAATGCCGCAAAAATCCTTTAATATGTCTTTATAAGGCGGACTGGAGCAGAGCAGCGAGCAAGTTTGGCAGTGTTGGGCAGTCGTCGGCGACTCCTCTTCTCCTCCCTTCTCTGCTGGCGACCACCTCCCCTGGTGCGGCAGCGAGCTCCCTCCGACGAGCAGCGGCGGCGATTAGAGTCAGTCTGACGAACCAGCGGCGTAGACGGGCGACTCTCCTCCTCCTCTTCCCTTTTCCGGCGCAATGGCAGTGGGTTAGGAAAAGAGGCTAGGTAATGAAAAAATCATTTTAGCCCCTAACCTAAAGTCTAACTAATTGAAGCTAAACGGAAGGACCATTGTCGGAACAAATTTGAAAGTCAAGTGTCTTTTTTGTCCAAATTAAAAGACGAGGACCAATTTTGGAAAATCAGTATAGTCGGAGGACCATTGCTGGAATTAACTCTTAAAGTAAATACAACCATGTGTGCCACGATGGCATAAGTGGGCTAACGTTGTGAATTTTGATTCACATATATAGCTGGTCAGTTAGATTTTGTGGCAATTCCATTACATAGCTATGGTTGTCTGGTTTTCTAAGCTCTCATAGTGTAAGTACTGGTCAAATAGGTTTTTCCATATTAAAGGAGGTTTGAACTCTCGACCTTTCTTAAGGGGTAAAAGTGTACGGTCACACATGTCAATTAAGCTAGTTATATTGAATTTACTATTTTGATTACTTGATTAGTTAGGTTACATAGATATTTTATCTTGAAAGGAGTGCTGAAGTGGTGATTCTATTACTTTAGAAATTTATCTAGTGCACATTTTCAGGAGTGATTACATGTTTTTTTTTTTTTTTTTTAATCCAAAAAGATATTGGCATTTTTAGGNGAAATTCACATTTTATTCTTCTTCTTATATCAAAACCACTTTTACAATATTATTTTTGCACTTCTTAGCCTAATTATTTTCAAGATTCTTCAATTTTAAAAGCATTTTAATAACTTTCAAATGACTTGTTAGGAACCTGACTCTCGTATAACACACTTAAAACTTAGCACAAATAAAGAAATGCATGATCATTGTATTTAGGTGTATGAAACACACTATCCTAACAAGTTTTTTTTTTTTACTAAGCAACAAATGTAATAAAATTAAAAATTTTGAGATTTTTTTACACACTATCCTATCTCAAAATTTTTAATTTTATTACATTTGTTGCTTAGTAAAAAAATAAAAACTTGTTAGGATAGTGTGTTTCATACACCTAAATACAATGATCATGCATTTCTTTATTTGTGCTAAGTTTTAAGTGTGTTATACGAGAGTCAGGTTCCTAACAAGTCATTTGAAAGTTATTAAAATGCTTTTAAAATTGAAGAATCTTGAAAATAATTAGGCTAAGAAGTGCAAAAATAATATTGTAAAAGTGGTTTTGATATAAGAAGAAGAATAAAATGTGAATTTCATATTTTATCCCTCAAATTTTGATTATTTTTAAATTTTTTCGTCAAATTTAATGGCCAGGGACTAAACTCGCCACTTCGCGAATAACTGAGGGACTAAACTCGCATACGGCCATAACTCAGGGACTGAGTCTACACTACCCCTATAACTCAGGGACTAAAGATGCCATTTTCCCAAGAGAAAATGCATAATTGGATTTTATTTTCATAGCAATGATTGATAATCGGTTATTCTGATTGGGTTTTCTCCTAATTACAGATTTGATCTCAACTTTTCAAACGAATTAAAATTCTTCCCCCATATTGCTTTTTTAACCCCCGAAATGCAAGCGATTGTGTCCCAGAATGCTTCAACCTCTACGCAGCAGTATATTAAGCTCCAGTGCTCCTCTACTCCGTCCTCTTGCTCCTACTTCAATCTCGAAGAGGATTTGTAGCACAATCAGACTTTCTGCTCGAACAATGTGCAACGACGCTTCAGCTAGCATACCTACTCCGCCGGTGGCGAAGAAGGTGAAGCACGAGATGGAGCTTTTCGGCGACGTGAGAGTCGACAACTACTACTGGCTCCGCGACGACCATCGCTCTGATCCTGAGGTTCTCTCTTATCTCAAGGAGGAAAATGACTACACTGATTGCGTCATGTCTGGTCCGTGTGTTCCTCTGTTCGATATCTTATTTGTTGTGTTTTATTCATTTTCTAATCTGAAAAGAACATTGATCTTTCCGTTTAATTTCTTGTTACAAAAAGTAATGAAAAATATGCTAGAGTATTTGGTGGCGTAAAACTTGTTATTGATTATGGACGAGGAAAACGAATTGAAGTATTTGTGGAGTTGAGCTTCAGCTTGTTGCAAGGAAAAGAAGAGATTGGAGATAACTCCTATTAGCTTTTAGAAATAAATTATGTTCTTATGAGTTTTAATGCTTCGTTTGAATTTCAAAGAGTTATCTATTGAATGATATAATAGCATTGTCTAGTATTATTATTTATTGTGTTTTATTAATAGAAAATGCTAATTACCCCTAATTTTGCCACTCACAAATCAACCACTCCATGATGCGGCAAAGGAATATGTGTAGAGTATTTGGTGGCATAAAACTTTGTTATTGGTTATGGATGAGGAAAACAAATTGAAGTATTTGTGGAGTTGAGCTTCAGGTTGTTGCAAGGAAAAGAAGAAGAGCTTGGAAAGCTGGAGATAACTCCTCTTAGCTTTTAGAAATCAATTATTTTGTTATGATTTTTAATGCTACATTTGAATTTCAAAGAGTTACCTATTGAAGGATATAATTGCATTGTCTTGTATTATTATGTGTGATCATCAAATTAACCCCCAGTGATTCTGTTTAAGTTTATCCTGGATAATGGTTTTAAAAAAGTTAGGTGACTTCTTTAGGTACAAAACAATTGGAAGATGAGATTTATGCTGAGATAAGAGCAAGAATCAAGGAAGATGACATTTCAGCACCTATAAGACGGGGGCCTTATTACTACTACCAAAGGACGCTTCAAGGCAAGGAATATGCCCAACACTGTCGACGCCTTGCACCCAATCATGAAGCTTCATTATCTGTTCATGATACCATGCCTACAGGACCTGATGCCCCACCAGAGCATGTAATCCTTGATGAGAATGTCAAAGCTCAAGGCGAAGAATTTTATAGTATCAGTGCTTTTAAAGTAAGGACTTGTTGCTTTAATCCTTTTCTATTGGGCTTTCTGCTTTATTTTTTGGGTTCTATACCTCTGTCTTCCTCACAGTTTCCTTTTCTCAGGTAAGTCCTAATGGTAAGTTGGTGGCATATGCTGAAGACACAATAGGAAATGAAATATATACTGTTCATATTATTGACATTGAATCTCGAGCACCAGTTGGAGAGCCTCTTGTTCGTATGACATCAGAACTCGAGTGGGCAGGTGATGAGGCCCTAGTTTATGTCACAATGGATGAAATTCTTCGGCTTGACAAGGTACAGGTTTTGGCCTTAGACCAATATGCCATGCAGTGACTTTTTTCTACAAAACCCTATCACATTTCTTTCTAGTCTGTATCTTTTGTTTTCATTAGATATGAGGTTTGCTTTAGTTGTCCAACAGATGATGTTTGGTAAAAAACTTTGAGCTGGAAGTCATTGGTTTCCAAGTTTAATTAACACATCTCTTCAGTGAAGGCATAGCATATTGATCCCAATCTCCAAGTTTGCTAATGAAAGATTTTTTTTTTTTCTTCCCTAAGGAGTGTCTTTCTAGAATTGAACAAACTAGCATAAAATATTTTTCAAAAGGGACCAATTTAACTATAAAGTGTGCATAGTGTCCGATAGAATTAATTTGAGAAAGTTTATGGTGATTTTTACTCTTTTTTTTTGTGGGTTTTTTTTGTTTTTGTTTTGTTTTGTTTTTTTTTTTTTTTTTGTTTTTGTTTTGTTTTGTTTTTTTTTTTTTTTTTTTTGGCAATCTCGATAAGTTGCACATTCAAACTTATGTTTTATATTTATGGGTAAAAAGAAATATGCCAAGGTGCACAGTTGATGATGTTTCTCAATCTACATAGTTCTTATGTCCCTTACATAGGAGCCAAAATTAAAGTTTTCTATTTTGTGGTAGGCTTATTTTTGTATTACTCAAGACCTATTAGGTAAAGTTATAAATGAAATTTCTTTTGTTGATATTACATTTTGTAGGTGTGGCTGCACAGGTTGGGAACAGACCAAGCTCATGACACCTGCCTTTATCATGAAAAGGATGACATATTTTCATTGGATCTTCGGGCATCTGAGAGCAAGAAATATTTGTTTGTAGCATCCGAGAGTAAAACTACAAGATTTGTGTTCTATCTAGACATTTCAAAACTTGATGATGGATTATTAGCTTTGACACATCGAGTAAATGGAATTGAAACATATGTTAGTCATCGTGGAAATCACTTTTTTATCCAGAGGAAGAGTGATGAATGTTTTAACTCAGAATTGATTGCATGCCCTGTGGAGAATATATCAGCAACAAGTGTTCTTCTTCCTCACAGGCCAAGGTAATAACTCAACATTTATGCTTATATAGGAAGCAACCTTAATTTTATCTTTAACAGTGCTTTAAGTGTTGGTTTTTTCACCTGTCTGTATATAGTACTGTTAAAAAATATTAATGGCAATATTAAAATTATGATGGATGGATGTTTGTCTCTTGTCATCATAAGCATAGTGGTGTTTTCTTTTGGTTCCTTTTATTTATTTTCATTTTTTTTGGAGGACGTCTTGCCCTATGATAGTTCTCTTTGTGATTTTTTTTTAGGAGTGGCAGTGGTTAGAAAAATACTCTCCACTTTGCGTACATCACTGTACTCATATATAAAACAAAAATTTACTTTATACTTGTTAATGGTTTTCCATGATGCTCAAGATATTCATACTTTGAAGCAATTCAGTGATCATAATTAGCTTTTCTGCAGCATAAAGATCCAGGAAATGCAACTTTTCAGTGACCATCTTGCTGTTTACGAGCGTGAAAATGGTCTGCCTAAAATAACTGTATATCGCCTTCCTGCTGCTGGGGAGCCACTGGAAGAACTTCAAGGTGGTAGGGTTGTTGATTTTGTTGATCCAATATACTCCGTGGATCCATCAGAATCACAGTTTTCATCCAGCATTCTAAGGTTTTTCTATAGTTCCCTAAAAACTCCTCCTTCTGTATATGACTATGACATGGACACAGGAGTTTCTGTTTTGAAGAAGATTGATCCGGTGAGTTATTAGAGAGGTCATGAATGATCGTGAGTTGTAATTAACAACATTTAAATCCTACATGGCTGAGTCATTGCATCCGATGCATCCCTGAATCAGTTTTGCATCTTACTTCCACTCTTTTAGCTGTTTTATGAAGTTCCACAAAACATGGTTGATTTTTGGAACAATTTAAATGGCTGTTGCTGTTTGTACTTTTGGACTTTTTCTTTTCCTAAGAGAAAGAAGAAAGAAGGATCATTTTTATTTCTCTATAGTTTCATATGTTCAGTCATAATAATTTACTGTATCATATGATTCAGGTATTGGGTGGATTTGATTCATCAAATTATGTGACTGAAAGGCAACAGGCTACTGCCTCAGATGGCACTGAAATACCTATATCAATTACTTATAAGAAGAACCTTGTGAAGCTTGACGGTTCAGATCCACTTCTTCTTTACGGTTATGGGTCATATGAGGTATTGCATTATTAATGTGGATAAAGTACTATTGCTTGAGTGTAATTCAAAAATTCCTTATTGCTCTGTTTTGAAATAAAGTTGTCTGTTTCTTTCTTTGATGGGGTTGTGATTGCGAGTTTTCTGACTTCTCTCTCTTGAATGGGTATACCTCTGCATCATTTATATGAAGGCTCAATTAAAAAAAAAGAAAAAGAAATTGGAAGGGCTTTAAATTGAATTTATTTAGGGTTTAATGTACCACAAATTTGCTTTATCCATATAACACTTGCTAATGTCACTTACTGAACAGGTTTGCATTGATCCCTATTTTAAGGCATCAAGATTGTCCTTGTTGGACCGAGGGTTCATTTATGCAATTGCTCATATTCGTGGGGGTGGTGAAATGGGGAGACAGTGGTACGAAAATGGGAAACTGCTGAAGAAGAAAAATACTTTCACAGATTTTATTGCTTGCGCAGAGCACTTGATTGAAAAGAAATATTGCAACAAAGAAAAGCTTTGCATCAATGGTAGAAGTGCTGGAGGATTGCTAATTGGTGCTGTGCTCACTATGCGCCCTGATTTATTTAAGGCAGCTGTTGCTGAAGTGCCTTTTGTAGATATTTTAACCACAATGCTTGACCCAACTATTCCTCTAACAACTTCTGAGTGGGAGGTTAGCTTCTTTACTGTTTTACCTCTTATCAACTACTCCATAGTACATATTCTTTTACAGGTTTGGACTAGGCTAGTGATTTTCATTATCATTTTTGTCTGTGTTGTGGGGGTGGTGGTTATACATGAGTGTAATCTCCTTGTGTTGCTGCAGGAATGGGGTGATCCTCGTAAAGAAGAATATTATTTCTACATGAAGTCATATTCTCCTGTTGATAATGTAAGTGGCTGATGACCCCCGTCATCTTCCCAAATGTTTAATAATAACTACTTCCTGCAAAGTTAATTACTGGAAAAAGTTATTGTATTTATGTGATTACACTGTACTCTGATTATCATTCATCTCGTGTCTCTTTTATTTTTGTTTCACAGGTCAAGCCACAATGTTACCCAGCTATTCTTCTTACAACTGGTTTATATGGTAAGTGGATTACTTTATTTACAATCTACCTACACACATCTTTCTGAGGTTCTACTTTATTTACTCTGGCTGATTATCCAATATCATTTTGAGAATAAAATCAGCTTTTCGCCTTTTCATGACATTGATGCTCAATAATCTAATAGTTAGATAATTTTTTTTTTTAATTTTTTTTTTATATCTTATGTTTTGTCATAACCAAGGATCTTGGCACTCAATTACCATATCAGCTTGTAGTTCTTGTGTTAATTGCAAACTTCAATTTGGGTGGTAGAATTAGAATTGCCAAAGATATAATTGTTGCCCAAATGGTTCTTATTTGATAGGTGGATGCATGTTGGTAGAAATCACTGAATTGAAAATTTGATGTTATATTGGGGTCTGTTCAAAACACTTTTACCTTCTGGATTTAAATATTTAATATGAGCTTTGGTATATCATGACAGATCCACGTGTTCTCTACTCGGAACCAGCAAAATTTGTAGCCAAGTTGAGGGATATGAAGACTGATGACAATATGCTATTGTTCAAATGTGAATGCAGTGCTGGGCACTTTTCAAAATCAGGAAGGTATGTTATTTTAACTCCCTTGAAAGCTTGTGCTGCTCTCCTACTCCCTTCTGCAGACCATTAAAAGTATTTTGAATCCGTGTTGAGCATATATAATATATAAAAATGATAAATGTGTAATCTCATTATAAGCTTAGCTTAATCTTGTAGTTAATACGAAATACATCATTCAATTTGGTGACAAAAAGTCATCGTTATGGCACTCATTCTAATTGCCAATTTTTTTGGCTTGGTGCAGGTTTGAAAAGCTCAAGGAAGTTGCCTTCACGTATGCTTTCATTTTGAAGGCTTTAAGCATGATTCCCTCACCAGGCTCCAAGACCAACTGATAAAGTTACATTCGCCATTCGGGGATACTATCTTAGGGGGTGTATTCCATCATAACTTTCATAGAATTTTAAAGACTTTTATAAACTTTAAAAGTTTGGAGGTATTCAATTCAAACTTTTAGAAAGTATTTAAAAGTCATGCGGTATTCGATCAAGATTTTTAAAAGAGTTTTTAAAAGTCATGTGGTATTCAATTAGAACTTTTAAAGAATCTTTAAAAGTCATGTGGTATTCAAAAAGTTATGAATTTGTAAGGATTTTTTAATTTTAGAACTTCTGTAGACTTTTATATACTTTTTTTTCTCAAATATAAATAATTGAATCCAACCCCCAACCTTAAGATTTCAAAATTTTCTTTCTGCCAACACTGAAGGTTTCTCTCTCTCTCTCTCTCTCTATATTTAAACTCTATTTTTTCTCCTTATTTAAAATTTTAAACTTTATAAACCTTATACCTAAATTAAATAAATTATTTTTTCTTCATTATCCTATATTTTCTACATACCTAAACTCTATCAATTTTTCTCTCTCCTAAACTTTACAATCTTCCTCTAAAGATTCAAAATAATATTATTTTTATTTCATTGTTGCTTGTATATTTTGATTTTTNATGTGATTACACTGTACTCTGATTATCATTCATCTCGTGTCTCTTTTATTTTTGTTTCACAGGTCAAGCCACAATGTTACCCAGCTATTCTTCTTACAACTGGTTTATATGGTAAGTGGATTACTTTATTTACAATCTACCTACACACATCTTTCTGAGGTTCTACTTTATTTACTCTGGCTGATTATCCAATATCATTTTGAGAATAAAATCAGCTTTTCGCCTTTTCATGACATTGATGCTCAATAATCTAATAGTTAGATAATTTTTTTTTTTAATTTTTTTTTTATATCTTATGTTTTGTCATAACCAAGGATCTTGGCACTCAATTACCATATCAGCTTGTAGTTCTTGTGTTAATTGCAAACTTCAATTTGGGTGGTAGAATTAGAATTGCCAAAGATATAATTGTTGCCCAAATGGTTCTTATTTGATAGGTGGATGCATGTTGGTAGAAATCACTGAATTGAAAATTTGATGTTATATTGGGGTCTGTTCAAAACACTTTTACCTTCTGGATTTAAATATTTAATATGAGCTTTGGTATATCATGACAGATCCACGTGTTCTCTACTCGGAACCAGCAAAATTTGTAGCCAAGTTGAGGGATATGAAGACTGATGACAATATGCTATTGTTCAAATGTGAATGCAGTGCTGGGCACTTTTCAAAATCAGGAAGGTATGTTATTTTAACTCCCTTGAAAGCTTGTGCTGCTCTCCTACTCCCTTCTGCAGACCATTAAAAGTATTTTGAATCCGTGTTGAGCATATATAATATATAAAAATGATAAATGTGTAATCTCATTATAAGCTTAGCTTAATCTTGTAGTTAATACGAAATACATCATTCAATTTGGTGACAAAAAGTCATCGTTATGGCACTCATTCTAATTGCCAATTTTTTTGGCTTGGTGCAGGTTTGAAAAGCTCAAGGAAGTTGCCTTCACGTATGCTTTCATTTTGAAGGCTTTAAGCATGATTCCCTCACCAGGCTCCAAGACCAACTGATAAAGTTACATTCGCCATTCGGGGATACTATCTTAGGGGGTGTATTCCATCATAACTTTCATAGAATTTTAAAGACTTTTATAAACTTTAAAAGTTTGGAGGTATTCAATTCAAACTTTTAGAAAGTATTTAAAAGTCATGCGGTATTCGATCAAGATTTTTAAAAGAGTTTTTAAAAGTCATGTGGTATTCAATTAGAACTTTTAAAGAATCTTTAAAAGTCATGTGGTATTCAAAAAGTTATGAATTTGTAAGGATTTTTTAATTTTAGAACTTCTGTAGACTTTTATATACTTTTTTTTCTCAAATATAAATAATTGAATCCAACCCCCAACCTTAAGATTTCAAAATTTTCTTTCTGCCAACACTGAAGGTTTCTCTCTCTCTCTCTCTCTCTATATTTAAACTCTATTTTTTCTCCTTATTTAAAATTTTAAACTTTATAAACCTTATACCTAAATTAAATAAATTATTTTTTCTTCATTATCCTATATTTTCTACATACCTAAACTCTATCAATTTTTCTCTCTCCTAAACTTTACAATCTTCCTCTAAAGATTCAAAATAATATTATTTTTATTTCATTGTTGCTTGTATATATTCAAAATAATATTATTTTTATTTCATTGTTGCTTGTATATTTTGATTTTTTTTTCTATGAAATTTTTATCCCTAACTTCTAAACTTTTTCTCCTAAATACATGAACAGTATCCCTAACTTCTAAACTTTTTCTCCTAAATACATGAACAGAGTAAATTTTTTATCTATCACCGTCAACTTTTACTATATGTTTCATAATATTCATGTTTATTCGTAATATATTTTTTCTTTTTTTCTTTTTAACAATATGCTATTACGAATAGTGAACTATTGTTCGCAATAGCAATTTGAGGCTACAAAGAGAAGCACCTTGTTGTTGTTAGCAGTCCCATATTGTTATTGCAAATAATAGCTCTTTGTTTGATACCTAGCAGTATATTAAATATAATTTTTATATATATTATTAATTTTTTATTTTATTTTATGCAACTAGTAATTATATTTTTTTAAATATTAATTTCTCAAGAAAAAATAATTATATTTTTAAATATTTTATTTGAACAATTCTATAACTATAAATTTTAGTGTTTAATATTGTTATGAATTGCTTATGAAAGTTTGTAAGCATGTATTCAATTTAGAATTTTAATGACTTTTGTAGACTTTTTAAAATAAAAAAGTTGATAAAAGTTTATGCAAGTTTTTTATACAGACTTTTACAAAGCCTTACAAAGTTTTAAAAAGTTTTGAACGACTCTATGAAAGTCAATAAAAGTTTATTAAAATCTACCATTTGAAAAGTTTTTAAAAATCTACAAAAGTCATGATTGAATACACCCCCCTTAATCTTTTCTCTAGTTTTATTTGTTTTTTTGATGATGTGTCTTTTGTATGGAACACCTTCTCATTCAACTGTTAGGGTGTGTTTGGTTCATGTGTTTACATATTAGGAATGTGAATCAAAATCATAGTTAGTGTTTGGTCGACAACTTTTTAAAACACAACTATGGATTTGATTACCTCAATTAAAAATTCATTCCTTAATCTAAAAATGTATCATTCCATCTTATTGGTAATATGATTCTTAAATTTGTATTAGTGCTTTTAGATTTTTGTTTTGATTTTTTTTTTCATATTGGTGTTTTGAATGTCATTATATTATGATCAATTGTTTTGATTTTTTGTTTTTGTATTTCTAAAACCTTTATTCACATTATAGGTCATATATAATATAATCAAACATTAATATTGATAATCATTTCAACTTTACCTTACTAAGTAAACGTGCAATATATTTTTATCAAAAGTCATATTATTATCAAGTACTACGTATTTGATTCTCATTCTGATCACTCTTATAGAAGTTGTCATTGCAAGTTCAGACATATTATATCGAACTTATCCAAAACGCAGTACTTATACTGTGGACCATGGGTCATGGTTGATATTGCAGTTGTGTTGAAAGGATATTGTAGTTGTGTTGAAAGGATATTGCAGTTGTGTTGAAAAGGAACTGCAGTTGTGCGGAACAGAGGCCGTGTCATTCATCTGGAACTGCAGTTATGTTGAACGGATACTGCAGTTGTGTTAAAAAGATACTGCAGCTGTGTTGAACGGATACTGCAGTTGTGTGGAACGGATGAACGGTCTCTGTTCCATGCAACTGCAGTTTCCTTTCAACACAACTGCAGTATCCGTTCAACACAACTGCAGTATCAGTTATGATCATGGTCCACAATGCATTGTGAACCATGGTCCACGATATAATTTGCCTCCAAAACGGCTACCATTAGTTGAAGTTCATGATCACATAGTTAAAATTAACTTTAAATATTTAACATAATCAAATCTGTAAATCTGAATAAGCTTCTTCATCCACGCCACATGCACTTCAGAATCAACCAAAGCAATTCTATTTTACACCAACATCACATGCAATTTCAATCGGCAAACCATCACGTAATTGGGGAATAATTAACTAGCTTAATCAAGTCAATAATTAAGAAACGAATTAGGCATTTAGACATAGCTAATTAATATGATCAGCCCAAGCCAATAGATAAAACAAATTACTGCGGGCCCAATTAACCTGCTAAATGCCCAGCACTCCAGCAGCGGCCTCGTACGACGTCGTGCTGTTAATTGTACCTACCACTCACCGCATAACAAGGTATTCTTCGTTCAGCAAGACAACAGGGTTCTTCTCCGAACGATCATCTGACTCAAAACTCGTAAGATTCCGGAATTGATTGTCTTTCCCTCTGCTCCACCAGAGAATTAGAGAGGTACCCATCGGACTGATTCCATCCGGTGCTTTTTAATTTTATATGCACTACGCTTATGTATGTCTACTTCAATTCGCAGTGTGTTTATGCTTCTCTTAGGTGTTCGATGAATTGCTTCATAGAAGAGCTTTTTTTTTTGTTCATTTTCATGTTTTATGTATGCATGCATTCGAGGTTAAAATTATTCTGGCGTTCCTCTTCTCTAGGAAAGAACAGTTTAAGTCTATCAGAATATTTGAGCTGATAGTCACAATTAGTTATTAGTATTACTCCGTAATCTTATTATCATTGAACATTGATTACATTCAGATAGTGTGCTGACTTGTCTGTCAGGTTCTATTTAGACTGTAATGTCTTCAGAAAAGAGTATAATTGATATCAAGTCATGGGATGGTACCATTTCATTTGGAGAGTTCTATGCCACCGCTTGTGCATTTGCTGAGCAGTGGAAGAAGTTTAGCTCTGGTCTTCCTCAATGGTCATGGGTGAAATGTCCAAAGCCTCATGGGGTTCCTGCCACCAGTGTTAGTCACTATACATATTTTGCTTGCTTCTGCCTTGCTGGAACTTTTGATATATTTATGTAATGAATTTTCCTAATTATTTCCCGTTATTTTATCAGGTAGAAGGATATCTATGCATGGATGGTGCAATTCTTCCCAGGTCTACAATGGTATGTGCTTCATACTTTAATTTAATATTTAGCAGTTTAGCCACCTTCTGGAGAGCAAGACTTCGCACAGAGATACTTTAGTAATGTCGTTAAATTTTTTCTCTCTCTATAGGAAGATAATCATGAATGTGGTGATGGTGGAGTAGAAGAGATGGTTTGCTTGGCGGAAGAGGAGTTAATTGATAGTGCTGTATTGGTATGTAGATTCTGTTTGTACTGGTGTTTTGGAAATTTTCCTTTACACTTTATGTTATCCATTATCTTTCATTTAACAACTTTCATTTTTATTTTCCTCTGTAAGAGTCTCGCCTTGAAAAATAAGAGAGAAACATATGGTGGGTGTATAAGGTCATGGGTTAGACTAGCTAATTAATTGGATTCGGTCTTTTAGTGTGGTTTGGCTCATGTGTATTATAGCCTAGTTGAGTGATCTTGAACCAATCTTAAATTATAACATCCTCCAAAGATTTAATCGATCCTCATCTGAGCCTGATGTTTCTCTTTTGAAGGTTCAACAGCACAAGCATGAAAGGTGCCACTATGACTTCCATGTTGTGTACAGCTTATCTTATAGGGTTCCTGTGCTATACTTCCGTGCATATTGGAGTGGTATGTTTCATTCTACATATTTGGTGCTCAAAACAGTAGGTCATTTGGTTGTATGGATTACGTTCTTCCCCTCTAAAACCCTTTGAGTGCTTAACATTGTCTCTGTTAATGTCATATTATCAACTCAAAGTAGTGATCAGGTTTGAAGCAGTGTTGTAACAACATATTATGACTATGAGGCTATAAGCTCATCATCATTTGAAGTCCAGGCAAAGTTGTTATATTCTAAAACACACATTAAGGGTGTGTTTGGTAGCCCGGAAAATGATTTCTGGAAATCATTTTCCGGGCTTTTGGTGTTTGGCAGTGTCTGGAAAATGCAGTCAACGGAAAACAATTTCCGTTGACCAAGGAAAATGAGGCCATTTTTCCGGAAAATGACTTCCGGAAATCCGGAAGTCATTTTCCGGACTTGACTTGACTTCAACAATTATTTTGGCCAAAATGGCCACATATGTTACTTTTTAAAAGAAATATTATTATTTTATATATTATTATTATTATTATTTTATATTTTAAAAAAAAAATTTAAAATGTAAAATTATACAATTTAATTCATTTTCCAGAAAATGAACCAAACACACAAAGACAGTTTTCCAAAATGCAACCAAACACCGGAAATGAAACTGTTTTCCGGAAAATGACTCATTTTCCAGAAGTCATTTTCATACTTTCCAAACACACCCTAAGTTTACTTGCAATGAACAGTATCAAGTCTGGTGTTTGATTTATCCTGGGATAGAAATAATGCACCGATCTTTCTTTTATCCGTAGATGGACAACCTTTGGCATTGGGTGATGTGGAAAATGACATCCCTGCAAGCACACTACGAGAGCTAAACGTATCCAAATGGACCTTTATAACTCAGGAGGTTATTACTCATTTCAACATTGTTATCTCTAGTTTTTTTCATCCCTGTAGTTTTAACGAGCCATTTAGAAGATCAGCATTCAGCATGATAGGGTGTTCATCAATTACAATTTGCATTTCAATCTCTTTATTTAGCTTCATCTTGTACGATACTTCCCCTTCCTTCCCCCCATTTGTCAGATCATAAACTGGTACACGATAAATTCTTGAAATCAATGCAGGAGCACCCATACTTGAATCGACCATGGTTCACCTTACATCCATGCGGGACTAGTGAGTGGATGAAGCTTCTATTTACTAGCGACGCCTCTGCAGTGGCGCTGGGCAGAGTGGCTGTCGACAGATATCTAGTGTCGTGGTTCTCAGTTGTTGCACAGGTTTTTGGTCTCAAACTTCCCTTTGAAATGTTTAGCAACTCTTGTCAGCCATAGTTAACTTCTGCCTATACGCATTTTCAAGCATGTATATGGTTGTATTGTAACATCATTTTTATCGCATTCTTGTTTAAACACATCAATACTAACACTAATGATGGCAGTTTCACTCAAGCTCAACCAGAAACAGGGACGGGACTTCATGCCATCCGGTTGACATCCCCAATTAACACGCAAAATTAATCCCTTGTAAATAGGGGTGTGCATAATTCGGTGAAATTGTTGCTAACCGATTGAACCCTAAATTTTGGTTATTTTGTCCCATCCTGTTGACATTCTTAATCAGCATACCAAATGAATCCCTTGTAAATAAATGTGTGTATAATTCGGTGAAAATGTAGTTAACTGATCAAACCCATAATTTTGGTTAGTTATTTGTGTCATTCTGTTGACATTCTTAATCAACACACATAATGAATGATGAATCCCTTGTAAATAAGGGTGCGCACAGTTCGTATAAATATTTCTGTTAATATGTTTTGGTCTGATTAATAGTCAAGATTTTTTATTTTTTATTTTTAAAAAAAAAGTCAAAAGAATTTTTAAGAATTCCGATTAATATTTAACGAATTAACACGTATATGGCCTATACCAATTGACAAAAGGAAAACGACTCCGCTACTTTAACCAAAATCGAAAAAGATAAAAACAAAGACTCTGTGACTTTAACCATCCAAAAAAAAAAAAAAAAAGAGCAAAAATTAAATTTAAAAAGAAAAAATCCGTGATCCAAAAAGTTGACATATTTTTTTTTTTTTAGAGAAAAAAGCTTAAATTCAAGACTTATTATATGATTATTAAATGTGATTTATGTAATCAAATTATGAGTTGGTTTGAGCGTATACGTATTAAATCCTTCATTTGTCTCTATTATTGTTCACACTATTCATTTGTTCACATTATTCATAATGCAATAGTTCACAAATTACACATAAAAAATTGATTTGTAATTTTAAGTTTATTCTATCCACTTGATTATTCTTTTCAAGTATAAAACTATTCAATTTATTTTTTTGATAATTAAAGAAACTCATAACTATTATTCGATTGTGTGTATTGAGTAAATCTTTTTCATATATAAAAATACTCAATTCTTTTAGATGAAAAAAAAATCATGGTTATTATCTAATGATGTGAACTTGATCTTTCATACAAAAAAATCATATTCCACCTAACTAAATCACACTTTTTTGGACAAATTTTTTCTTGTCTCATTTTATGTGTCTAATTTGGTTAACGAGACTTGATTGAAATTATTTTTAATTTTATTATTTGTAATGTTAAATTTATTATTAGTATATGCAATTTATATATTTAAAAATTACATTAAAAGTACTATTAAATATACAAAATTAAATTTAAAAATATTAAAGAAAATAAATAATTAAGAAAGTTTTTTTTTTTTGAGTACAATTAAGAAAGTTTATTTGACCTATAATAGTAATGAGAGATAAGATGTGAGAAGAAAGTAGTAAATTTTAGTTAATGTAGTTGATGCTAAGTCTGGAACATAAAGACAGGGATTTTCTAACTAATTGAGCCCTTCCGTGTTCTTCTCGCTCCATGAAATCCGATTCCATTCTCTCACCTACTTCCAAAACACAGAAATCAAATGTGTAAAGCAAAAAGTTTCCCCCTTTTTTAATTTCATTAGCTCACCTTTTTTCCTTTCGCATCAATCCAATACATCAAAACCCTTGAAGCAATCAGAATCTCCGATCGAGTATTAGCTTTTAGCTCAAACAACAATCAGTATCTCAATAATCAGTTCAGACGCCATGGATGAGTAATAATTACTTCCCTTTTATGCATTTTGATTCATCTTTTCCATACCGTCGTTGATTTTTGCTGGGATTGTTAACAAAAATGTGTGAAACTTTGACAGATCTGAGTCATACCCGTATTACTCCTCCCCGCAACCCGGAAGAGGCGGCGGCGCCTCGACGCCGTCGTCGTCGTCCACCACGAGCGTCCACGTGACGGCGCTGGACGGGCTAGTGAACGTGAACTCCCTCTTCACCGTCGCGGTGTTCGTGGGGCTATCCCTAGCGACTCCGGGGCAGAAAAGCCTGGAAGAGCGGTCCAATTGCGACGCGGGGATCGATGTGGTGAAGAAACTCCTAGTTTTCGAGGTTGTGTCTTTCAGCTTTTTCCTGTTCTCTTCCCTGGTGGCTCAGGGGCTGAAATTGGCGATTAATTTGCTGAACAGCAAGGATGCGGATGAGGCGTTTAGGGCGCATGTGAACGCGAAGGTTCTGAGGCTTGGGATGGTGGGGTCGGCGGTTGGGTCGGTGATGGGGTGCCTGTTCTTGATGCTTTCGATGGTGAATGTGATTGAGATCCGGCTGGGGATGCTGTCTTGTGGGAGCAAATCGGCTGTTCATACTGTGGCGGTTTTGGTGATTCTGGTTACCTCTGCTCTTCTTGTTTATATTTCAACTGTCATTTATGCTTTTCTGCACTGAACCATTTGTTTCTGCAATTCATCATTTGTATGAGTAGTAGTTTTAGGTGTGTGTTGTTGTTGTCTCATTTCATACATATTTCGTATGGCTTCAAGCTTCACAGCCCTAGCTTTTAAGTTGTATTGAATGTCACTGGAAATACAACGATCGAATTCTTCAGTTTTTCATTTTTGGAGACTTTAAATGGGAGAATTGTACTAGAAAATGCGAATTTTCGGTTTTCGTTTATGGATTTTGAAGGTTGTTTGCTGGAGATTGGAATGGAGGATTTGGCAGCTAAGCTGTGTGCAGGGTGATGTGATTCCATTTTGTACATAGAGATTCCTAGTACTAACCAGGAATCTCCGGGTTGTTTTTTTAGTGTAGTGATTTATGTGCTATTATATCATAGTGAAATTTATTTAGTTCACACTTTTCTTATGTTATGGTGGCTGCCACTGAATATGGAAACAACATTAGTAAAGCTTCAATTTTGATTTGGTCAAATTGATGTTTTGTACACTTAAACTGAGAGTATATTTGTTTTGCTACTTGGATAGTACGGATACAGATTTAGACTTTAATATTCTAATTCATGTCAAGATTTTCTGTTGCAAGTTTGGTACATAATTGTTTACTCGGTAATTCCAACTGAGTTAATTTGACAGTCACAAAGTTTGAAATTTGAATCTTTTCGAGAATTGCCTATTAGTTTTTTTAGAACTAATTTTTCGGTAAATCAAATTTATGCCTATTCTTATACACTACGACCCTAAGGATACCTTCAACCCTCGAGCATAATTTAGTGTGATGTTAGTAAGATAAGATAACACATTACTTTATTTTGTTCCTTATAAATATGTTTTATTTGAAGTCCCAATGTTATAGATAAAGCCAAGCCTAACGGGTAATTGATGAACTCTATTTTCATATCGTAAGGACCAAATGTTAATTTTACGGTTTTGCCCTTTCAAAATCGTTGAGCTGTTGGGTAGCTGTAAACCAGGCCCAACTACATTTGTCATAGCCCAAAATTCTCACGGCAGAACCCAAAAGCCCAAATGTGGGTTTCTTGGCAAATTATTCTGTTGATCCTGGTTCACCTTATAAATTGAATTCGATTTCAAAATACACAATTTACATAATGAATGTTCACAATTTACATATTGAATGTTTACAATTTGAGTATGTAAAATTGTGATGGGATCACTTTGCAAGATGAATCTAGGTCCATGGTATAATCATCGTGGGTTTCTTTGTTTTTTGTTTTTGTTATTTATTTATGTATTTTTTTTATTTTTTTTTGCTTTTGTTTTTTGTTTTTGAAAATTCTGTGTAACTTTGGAATTGTTACTTTATTCCAGGCTTCCAGCTTTAACTAAAACTGATATCATCGTGAAACCACAACAATCTATAGTTCTGTCCCATCAACATGGCAAAGCAACATTATACTTTCCGTCATACCAAGATATTGGAACATTACAACCTCAAATAAAATCCCCCAAAACAACATACATTACATTATCATCATATTATCATATCATATCCTACATACCTATCTCATATTCCCTCACTATCACCAGCCATGTGCAACCCACCGCCCTCATCATCCTCTACTACTAATAAGTAAGTTCAATTCTCTTTTTTTTTTTTTAATAAGTTTAATTTTTTATTATATTGGGTATAACACTATTAGTGACGGTATTACCTGCAATAATATATGTTGCCTTGCGAGGCTAGTTCTTGCACTAGAACTATTGGCATAGTATATTGTTGCCTTGCGGGACTAGCTTAGCTGGTATCCCTGCTCCCACCTAAAATCATAGGGATTATTATTTATAAGGAGAAGGTTAGATCAAGTGTTTACCACCAGGTCAAAAGTTATAGTTAATAACAAAGAAGTAACTTTATTTCTTGGTTCCCCTAGTCACGTGGTGTTGGCTTGATCCTGCTTATTGGCCTCTGCCCCAACAGAGATCTTGATAAATTAGAGGAGATAAAGACTTCTGATCTGGCCTTAATCAATAAGATATCTTGTGCTCAAAGTGTATAAATATGGTGAAACTTGGGGATTGATCATATATATATATATAGACTCTAGTAATTCTTGAGCAGGGATTCTGGGGTTAAGATTAGACATACTAGAATGTTTGATTGATGGATAACACTTGTATGATTATGACTAGTCGAATTTTTGATTAATGGGTAGAATTTTTGAACTCATTAATCAAAGATTCGACCATCTCATAGGTTGAGACTATGAGGCTCTCTCACACAAGTTTTTGTGGATGCAGAAACAGGCAAAGTCAGCGTGAAAAGAAGCTGAAGGATGTGCACGTGACGGCGCTGGACGGCGTGGTGAACGTGAACTCACTCTTCACCATCGCCATTTTCTTGGGGCTTGCAATGGCGTCGCCGGGGCAGCTGAAGAGCCTGAACGTCCGGGAAGAGTGCCAGCCGCGAGCCAACACCGCGAAGATGCTCGTCGTCTTCGAGATCCTCTCCTTCAGCTTCTTCCTCTTCTCCTCCCTCGTCGCCCAGTCCATCAAGCTCTCCCTCAACCTCCAGCCCAGCTCCTCCGATCAGGCCTCATCCGCCGCCGTCGACGAAACCCTGTTGACGGCCGGAGTCCTCTTCTCCGCCATGTCGTCCGTCGTAGGCTGCCTGTTTTTGCTGGTTTCTATGGTGAATGTGATCGAGTTGAAGCTGGGAGTGCTCTCTTGTATGGCCACCTCCACCATTGTGAGCGTTGCGTTCTTGATCCCCTTGTCGTTGGCCGGAATACTCATCTACGTTTTCGCGGCGATCAACCGATATGTTAGCCGCGCTAGTAACCCCGGCGATGACGACAGCGACGACGCCAAATCCACCGCCGCCCAACACAATGCCTAGCTTTCCAAACCGTACCCAAACTAAATAATTATATATTCTTTTTGTATGGCTTGTTTTTATTTTTATTTTTGAATAATTTGGTTCAACTAATAAGGTTGAGACTTGAGAGTGAGAGAGAGAATTAACGTGCAGTGGCTGATGAATAATAAGTTAATATTTAATGTTATTATTATTATTTTGATTTTTACATTACTCTTTTTATTTTTTTCTTTTCAAACTTTATTGTCCAACTGAACTGCTCATGAGGAGCGCATTATTTCTTGACATCCATCTTAGGTGTAGGTGAAGATTGAAGAATGTATATATAGTAACGAAGCTGATAATCAGGTTACACATTATGCGAATTAATTATTTTTTGATGGGCCATACGTAACACTAGTTAAATAATTATATTGTACATTTATTATTTATATATTACGGAGTATTGTTTAATAACGCATAAAGTTCTACTGTTATTTTACAATCTATAGGAGAAGAGTAATTAAGAATTATCAAGCCAATGTATATATACCACTCACAATGGTAGTTATTAGTTTTATTTTAAATTTGCTTGTATTATAATTCTTCAATTCATTTTAATTTTTATTTTTTTACATAATACATGCAAAATTTTAATTTGAAACTATATTATTGTGATGTAAGGGACCAAAATAACTTGTTTATAAAGATCATAATAGAGTAAAGCAACATATCATTTTATGGATTCCTCACACGCAGAGGCAGTGCTTATTGGATAGAGGATTGTGCCACCAAATTGAAGACAATTAAGGATAAGCTTTGTCGTGTCATGTAACGGATAGGTTGGACTTACAGATTGCCTATATTTACACATATCGCTAATATTTTAAGAACCAACTTAGCTTTTTACAATTTTATCATTTCAAAATGGAAAAAGTGTCAAATAGACAACTGAACTTATCGCTTTTGTGCAATTAGGCCATTGAACTTAAAAAGTGTGCAATTCAACTATCAAACAAGCAAAATTTGTGCAATTGGACCATTTTTACAAAAAATTTCTGGTAAAATCCAATTATATTACTAACATATATGTATTAAGAGTGACATTTTCTTCTACCATACTAGTTGGAAGTCAATATTGAAATGTTTTTAACTCAAATTGAATTAAAAAATTTTGTAAAAATGGTCCAATTGCACAAATTTTGCTTGTTTGATGGTTGAATTGCACACTTTTTAAGTTCAATGGCCCAATTGCACAAAAGCTACAAGTTCAGTGGTCTATTTGACACTTTTTCCTTTCAAAATTATTGAGTTGTTGGGTAGCCTATAAGACCCAACTAGATTTGCCATATGCCCATACTTTGATAAAAAGTTCTTTTTTGATGTATTACAAGTCAAAATGAACATATAACACACTAAAAATGAACTTATAATATATTAAAAACGAACTTGTATCAGTGCTTCTCCTTACCACGTGAATCACGGTTCGCAGTATAAGCACTGCACAAGGCAAAACTAGAAGCCCAAACGCAGGCTTCCGGCCGTGTCGTATTTTATAACGTTGGAATTGTTTGTTACTTTATTCCAGGCTTCCGGCTTTAACTACCATCTGTAAAATCCTGTCCCTTTCCTATGGCAAAGCAAAAATTATACTTTACGTCCTAGGAAGAAATAGGAATTTGGAACATTACAACCACAAATAAAATCCCCCAAAACAACATTAAATTACTACCATATTCTACGCACCTATCTCATATCCCCTCACTATCACCAGCTAGCCATGCCCAATCCACACTCATCGTCCGCTACTAAAACGTAAATTAAATTCCCATTCTTTTATAATGCAGACAAATTATATATTATATGGGAAAATATCAAATGCACTTTTGGTGAACCACAACCACAACGTTATACTAACGGTGCATCAAATATTGTTGCTAAACCCTAATAATTTAGGCATGGTTAATTCATTGAAGATTTTTGCAAATAATAATGTTTAATTGATCGGTTTTCTCCTTAAATGGTTGCATGAATGCAGAAAAGGGCATTATCATACCAAGAAGAACGTGCACGTGACGGCACTGGACAGTGTGGTGGATGTGAACTCACTGTTCACCATCGCCATGTTTTTGGGGCTGGACAATGAGCTGGTCTCGCCGGGGGAGTTGCAGAGCCTTAACGTCCGGGAGGAGTGCCAGCCGGGAGCCAACACCGCCAAGATGCTCATCGTCTTCGAGATAATCTCCTTCAGCTTCTACCTCTTCTCCTCCCTCGTCGCCCAGTCGATCAAGCTGTCGCTCGATCTACAGCCGCCAGACCAGGTGGCCGGAAAGGATGGCTCCGAAGAGTCGTTATGGTTGACGACGGGAGTCCTCTTCTCAGCGATGTCGTCGATGCTGGGGTGCTTGTTCATGCTGGTGTCTGTGGTGTATGTGGTCGAGTTGAGGCTGGGAGTGCTTTCTTGCATGGCTGCGTCGACGCTTGTGAGTGTTGCGTTCTTGATCCCGTTGTCGTTGACCGGAATAATCATCTACGTTTTTGTGGCCATCAGCGTATATGTTAGCCGTGCTAGTGGCCCCGACGCCGGCGGCGGCCAACAGGAAGCCTAGAATTAAGCTTTCCCTTAAGCGGCTTAGCCCAACTATTTTATGTATTTTACTCCTGCCGTTGGTATATGGGTGTGTATAAATCTGGCGTTGAAATCAATAAAATAAAATAAAATTTGAATTTGGAAAAATTATTAATTTAATAAAACCAAAGAGGGTGATGGTGGCAGGCTCTAGGAAGATCACAGGGTCAAACTCCGGTAGTGGGTATTAACTTTTTAAACTGCAACAAATAGAGAAAGTATAGAATAGATATTTTACTTGTAATAGAGTCAATAGTACTAACTTGAAAAGATCATAATGATGGTAGCTGATAGCCCGGAAGGACAGGGAAGGAAGCCATTGTGATCCTAAATAAATCCAAATTATATCTATCAGATGGTTGTTTTACAGAACAGATATGCAAAGTCCAAGTCTAATTTGTATAGATTCCTAACAAAATAGTGTTTCATTTTAGAATGTTTGAGGTTTATTAAGGAGAAAGATATAACAACCCATAAAAATGTGTTGTGACCACAACCTTTGAAAACTCTGCAGTGAAAATGTGTACTCTGGACCACATTTCATGAACGAAAACGACCATGCACAGCAAATGGAGCTGGATCAACTTTCCAAGGATTCCCCAGCACCATATCAACAATCATTTCAGCAGTTCCGGGAGCCTAGAAAATTTATAAGGAATTGGCATCAGGCAAAACTGTAGACCTAAAAGCTATGCCTATGGCTTAACCGGCTTGATATAGAACCCCGCAGGAATGCTCATTTTGTAAGTTTTAATTCAGTTAAGAGAGGTGCAGGATTACCAGTGTAAGTCCTTCTCCTTCATGGCCAGCTGCCACAAACAGATTTGAGAATCCAGGTACAGGTCCAATCGCCGGCTTCCCATCAGGCACTTGGACAGTTTAAGACAATTTCCAATCAGCATTACTACAGAAGTGATCTTTCTTTATTAAGATGAAATTCCTAGTGTTTATACTTACAGTAGGGTCTCAGTCCCACTCTCACTTCTCTGTTTTGACGCAGATCTATTAGAGATTCTTTTCTCAGCAAAGGAAAAAACTCTCCAGCTCGCTCCCATATCCGGTTGATGATAGATTCATCCACCTCAGTGCTAAAGCCAACAAGTTGTCGGCTGCTACCTGGAAGAATGGGGTTCAGATCATCTAAAATGTAAGACCACCATAACTTAAGTATAATCAAAAGAGGCTAAATAATAATTTTTCCCCAATACTAAATTAGGAACAAAGAGAGAGAATTAGTAAGTGTGAAAATTTGTCAACTCATCCTCTCTCTTGGCCATATCCATCTGCCATTTCTATACTGTTTTCAGAGTGTCTTTGTGGACTAGATACATACCAAGAACAAGACCACCAGACGTGTCCATAGTGGCTGTCATTGAGACGGATGTACTTTGTGCATCATAAATGGATCCTGAATTAGGTGCAGATTTCAGAGTAGCAGATTGATGGCTGACATACCCAGCCTCCATAAGTCCATGATTCAGCTTAAAGGGCTTAAAGTTCTCTATCACAAGCAGGTGACCCTGTTATTATACAGACAAGAGAAGAAGTTTACATGATATACAGAATAGTAATACAGTGCAAATTTGAGAGGTAGCACCCAGGATAGCTATTCCTCACTTCTACAAGCAATCATGCTTTTCATCAGAATAATGCTCTAGAGCATAATATGTACTCTCTAAACATTAAGCATAAGCTGTCTCTTATGCAAGATTGGAGGAATGTGTATATTGTTAATTCTTAAAGCATTAGTTACTCTAAGCACATGAATTGAGATGGGAAGGAAGTGGATATGAAGTATCAGTGTATCACTCAGCAGGGATGTCTATTCAACAGAAATGTCTTTCACTATAGGATAATACCTTTCGAGGCTTGATAGGGAGATCCACTTCAATATTGTGATGCTTAATCATATCATGCATCAAAGAACCACTCCAACAACCAGCTGCAAGTATAACAGCCTTCTTACTATGCAAAATGGTCTTGGAAGTCTGAACTGCTTCAACTTCCCCGGTGTTAGCAGACCTAAAATTTACAACCAACACACCAACATATTAATCTCTTGGATTTGATATAAATTTTTAACAAACTAAAAAATGAAGCTGTCAAACCTTAATAAGGAAGTAGCAGGCTCATGATAGAACTCTGCATATCTACCTTCTGCAGCAAAAAGCCTATTACCCTGCACATTGTATATAACACCTAAAAGCATTAAACAAAGCAAGTAGAGATTTAGAAATATTTGCAAACAACTGAAGCTATTTTAGAGGTAAATAAGCTAGTTCTAAATAGAAGAGAAGAGAATAAAATAAACCTTCTCAATAAATGCAACCGCACGTCGAGCATCCAATTGGCAGTCATCTGGTGCATATGCTGCTCCGCCTTCCTTTTCAATCAGAAGTGCAGGTTCTTCAGAGAGCAAGTCATTTCTTGTCAAGAATTCTGCTCTGATACCAGCATCAGATAGCTGCTTGACCTTACTTCTCAAGATAGAGGATTCCTCAGAAGTTCTACCAATTAACAAGCTTCCTGATGATAAGAATACCTCAGATTTGTGGGATGGATAGTAATAGCAAAGCTTATAGCAGTTATACATATCAAGATAGCAAAGCACCTGTCTTCTTCCATCCAAATATCTCTGAAGGATCCATGCCTTCAAGTTCAATGTTCTTGGCAAGGATCTCCCAAAGTTGATAGCTTCTCATTGCCAGTTCCCATTTATCACTCTCCGGTGCTTTGTGTATTTTCCACACGTAGCCTTGCCCTAGAACCGGCTCAAATGCCAAATAGAATGAAAAGACATCCTACAACCAATCAGACTTCAGGGAAAGAGAGTGGAAATGCATACTTTGAATCATAAGCTAGTCCAGAGAGGTCCATTTTATTCAGAGCGATACGAAAATAATAGCATTATATGTATTTTCTACAACCTCAAAAAAAAAAAAAAAAGTTTCACAAATTTTACAGCAAAGATCTCAAAGGTTACCAAAGCAATTACATCATAGGTGATCTTTTCCTTGAGAACTTCATGCAATAAGTATAAATGAAGCAGCCAACACAGTTCACTGTTAAGTACAATCAAAGTGCGATATAAATGAAACGGTTATCTTTCAAACCATCAACTATAGGTGCTAAAACGGCACTACACTGTATAGATTGTGAGAAGTGAGAGCTATGTTTATGTTCCCCACTCGTATGAACCTTGCAAATTCGGAGCGAAAATCATAGGGGATAAAGCAGCAAAGAAGAGACGTATGCATTACCTGCCCCAGTAGCGCCGGAGCAAGGCACAGCGGCATCAATCACGGCAACGGAGAGATCCGATCCGAGAAGGAATTGACGCGCGATGGACAAACCGATGATTCCGGCACCGACTATCACAACATCGAAGGAGCAGGACGCGGAACTCTGGTTCGAACCGGCAACACGAAGCGGCACGTATCCACTCCTCCGAGTTTTCTCGGTTGAAGCCGAAAATGAGAGCGGTTCATAACCGGCAGCAAGTTTGTGTCCAAACAAGTTTAAGTTTGAATTCGAGCGTAGAAGACAAGGCCGTAGAATCTTATTTCGAGGAACCAAATGGACGCCATTACTGTTATGTTTGAGTCTTGGCATGTAGTCGAAAGTAATCGCTGCCATTTCCTATCAGTGTAATCTGCACCACTACTCCCTCTCAATTCAGTCGCTACCAACGATGAAGATGGCGACTTGGCGAGGATCTTAAATCACGCATGTGGCATGTCAGTAAAACTTCCATTTCCAAAACGGACTTAGATTCCAAGCCTACGAAAGTGGGCCTGGCGGCCCCATAAATTTGGCAGTTAAGGAAAGCCCACCATCATTCATGACCAATTATTAGAAGCTGAAAGCAGAAAAGTTAGTAGTTGAAGCTGAAAAGTTAATTGTTAATAATTAAAACTGAAAAGCTAGTAGCTAATAAACTAACTGATTGATCTGCAGTGCAATAAGAAATTTCCTGTGAGAAAACGATGCAGTGTATAGAAGCAAATATGGTAGGGAAAAGGATTAAATGGCACTTGCAAATACAGATGTTGAAAAAATATAAAACGAAGGTTTACAGGTCATCTAGATTGATCATTTCATCACTATTCCAATGTATCACTGAAAGATCCTTTGCAATGTGAGCTTCTGAAAGGCATTCAGATTCTTCTTCCAAAGCCAGTTCTAAAGAATCAGCCAGGTTTGCTTTCCATAACCCTAACTTGCACACTTTTACATATGCATCATATCTAGCAGCTCTAATGCCTTCAGAGACCATCTCTTTCAAAGAACCAGAATCCAATGCCTCCAAGAGAACTGCAGACAAACCAGGACTCGAAAAAACAAGTACTGCACAACTCTCGTCCACCAATTGAATGTCAAATTCGCTCGAGAAGACTTCGTGTTTACCATATAGAAGGCTTTTCACCTGTCCAGTGGAAATCCCACTCTGGAACCCCCACAGGAAGACCACATTTTTACTGCTAACTCTTTTACAGCTTTTTGCCCGAACTCTGACATCTTCTTCATTGATAGGAGGATCCTGATAACTGGTTGAGCATGGATCAAAAATATTTGCATAGCATTCTAGAGCTGGAGGCAATTGGCCACGGTGCTCAATGGCTTCAGGAGCTTTTGGATCAACTTTCAAAATGGAGCACACCTTGGCAAACAACTCGCTTATCTTTAAAACATTATGGCCATGACTCTTGACACTGTCTGCCTTGGTTGATATAGCTGATAATTTAACCACTAGTCAGCACTGGTTCAAAGGAATTAATAATAAACTGAAAGACAAGCTTAGAATCAATGGCTTCTGCAGTTCTATTAACCCCAAAATAACATGTATAAACCATAAAAGATAATGCTAGCTTGCATCATATCATCCAGTTCACTGTAGTGAGAATGGAGTAAGACAGCATTTAACAAAGAGCATTTGCAGAATAACACAATTAATTCATTCGGTAAAAGAGCACTTGCCTTGGTGGGGAAGCTCCACATATACCGGGGCAAAGAACCTGCTATTTAGGTAAGATGTAGCCACATATATATTGTTCAAATTCTTCTGAGAGCCAAGTTCCTTCATAAGATGTTTCACATCAAGTATGTGAGGGAAGACACGACCCAATGAGTGTCTAAATTCATCCAGGGTTGATGGTAGTGGAGCTATGAATTTGGAATGAATAGATGTAAAATCTGCATGGGTAAGGGGAACACTCAGCAAAGAGAAAAAGAGAGAGATTTGGCAGCTGCAGAGTCTAGCATTATTGAAAATTTTCCACAAAGAGATGAACCATTTAGTGAGTTGTGGGCAACCACAGGTTTCTGAGAACAGGAAATCAGATCAACCACCTCTCGAAAGCCACGAACACGCTTATTATGCTTATTTTCCAGTTCTTGAAGTTCCTTCTGCGTGTTAATGAGTAACAGTTAACAACACAAGGTGATTGATAGATATTATTGAAGTACTAAAGCTTCCCTCACTACCTCAAGGAGATCCTTGTCTTCTTGGGAACTCGTCAAAACAACCCGGACTGTCTGAGTCCCACCTCCATTTGCTGGAATTAATAGAGGTACAACATCAACAAACTCCTTCAGTGTCTGGAACCCGACACAAAAGTTCAAATTCTATCAGCAAAGGTTGAATGGATAAACATGTTTCATCCCCTGTAGTTTTAAGTACCTGGTACATACCCCACTACAGATAAACATGCTTTATCCACTGAAGATTATTAGTGGTTTATCACTAACTATCAGCCGAGGGAGAAGAAGAGTACCTCTAGCACAAGCTGCACTTGCTGTTCACTGCAGATATCTATGTTCAGGCAAGGCCTAGAACCATGTACTTCGGTTGCTGCGATCATTTTCCTCAAGGAACTTATCAAAACATCTATAAAATATTAAGTAACATGAATCAGAAACAAGTAGTTAATCTCATTCTTAAGTAAAGCAATTTTGAATCACCTTCAGTTTTCTTGCTTTGATCAGTGCAAGCATTTCTCCAATGTTTAACTCGGGATTTGATCCTGTTTATAAATATAGAATCAGCAACTGATCGGGATGATGGAGATGGAACTGTACAGCTGCCAGCTGATGGACTCCTAATATGGTCTTTTGCAGCTAGTTCTTGTGCTCTGGATAAGTATGATATGCCTGCCAGACAGAACCCACAAAACTGATGAGTTCTTAATCTTTTCCCCAATCTGTCAAAGTCCTACGAAAAACAGTCACTTTGCTGAATTACTTTGAGATTTCCCAACATGTTTTCCCCTCATTCATCAATGTACTTAATTACAAATCTGAGAAGAATTGTATCATTTCCTAGACTAGATGGTGAAAAAAAAAAATCTGAAGTGATGCACTTCCAGACTTCATAATTGTGCTCATACAATACTGAATTAAAATGTAAAATTTGAATAATAGTCATTAAGGTTGTGAGCATATGCATTTTGTAGAATTAAGCTTACCGTCGTTTATGCAAGCATTAAAATCGAAACCTTCTCGAGCAATAGAGATCAAATACGATGACTGGCACGAAAAACTGTAAGAAGGCATCCCTGTTTTCAGCTCATCCCTTGGGAACAAATGAAAATTGTATCTGCGAGAGGCAGAACAGAACACTATCATCACTGACAATTCCTATTTCTCTGAAGAAATACAATAAAATAGAAAAAAAAAAAAAAAAAGCACCTGAACTCATGAAGTCTAGAAAATCAATAAACAAATAAATTGAACGGTGAAGATGACTTACGGGGAAGCAATGAGTTTGGACTCCCTGAGAGAGAAAGGGCAAACGGCGAATTGAAGAATCTGGTACCGTTCGGCAGCGCGCTTAGCTTTGAGATAAGCGATTTCGGCGGTGTCGAAGGGGAGCAGCCGTTGCCAAGGGGAAGAGTAAGCGCCGGTCGTCTGTAACGACACGGCAATGAAATCGGATTCCGTTATGCGGGTCTCTATCTCGTTCAGTGTCTCGGAGAAGTTGGACTTGGTAACTTGCTTGATGCCCCATTTGCCGTAGTTGCTGCCGCCGGAGTTTGACCGGAAAGCTGTTTCGGAAATAGCAGTGCAAAATAAGCGTCTCTGTAACATTGAACACAGAACCGGAACAGAGCTGCAGTTCAGAACGGAGACGATAGGGAAGAGCTGGCGGCTAGTTTTGGCTCCCTCGCACCGGTTCCTGGTGATTCATTTAATTGCATTTTGCCCCCCTAACTGTTACTGTTACACAGTTTCAATTTCCCCACTATAATTAGATCTTCTAATTAAAATTAAAAAAAAAAAAAAAAAGCCTAATAATATACCCTAAACCGATGGAATAGTATTATTTATTTAACACGTTATCATTTTTTTTGGGTAATATAAAGGGGGACTTACCCCGCTAAGCACGAGTCAACACGCCCTTAATATCTGCTTGTAATAGATCAATAAGACAATCGGGAAGATCTTCAAGAATTGTAGTCACCTGAGCACTAGTCTGCACAATGTTGGCCACCGCATATTTATTATCTTCCCTCCATACATAAGAAAACCGCACCATATCCAGCCCATTGACCAGTTTCCTACACTGGTGAGGGGGTCTATATCTTGTTGAGTCATCAAATCACTACCTAAAACCTTAACCACTGCCAAAGAAAAGTTCAATCACCACATTTATCCAACCACCATGTTTAACCAACAGAAGATCCTTCATGAGACCCATAGCTCCGTCTTAAAGCTACTAGTAACCTTAATATTAACTGTGAAACCCTTAAACTATTTATTCTGATGGTCACTAACTAGTCCTCCCGCACTAGCTTGGTACACAAAGTTCGTCTAAGTCCTATCGATGTAGGTAAACTTTCACTCAAAAATTACCTAAGCTATCCGTAAAGACTACTTTACATGAATTTCAAGTATATAATTTGTTGTTTTGCTTCTTTATATATATATACACACACACACTTTTAAACCCAATAAATAAATAAATAAAATAGATTAGAATAGTTGACGATTGGGTGATTATTCTCATTTAGAAATAGCTATAGCCATTGACAAATAACCATTAGTATCCACAAACTAAAACCATAATTGTCTTGTATCAAAATTGTCTATATATGGACATTCATGACAAAAGCCACTTTCATCTCCCTCTTAACATAAGAATGGTGCCCATGATGCCTTCACCACAAACGTTCAAATATTAACACAAGATAGTTATGATTGTCCAACAATTGTGAACCTCAATTGATGTTTGTATTTTAACAAAAATTAGAAAGTATCTTTTAATTTGTATGATATTTTATTAAGTCAGTCAATGTATGTACTCTAATGTGGAAATCTAAGTAGAAGGGGAAAAAAAGAGCAAAGGTCCACATATAAGACAATTAATTATTGACTAAAATTCATTACTTATGTTTTAGTATTCAAGGGTATGCGTTGAGTATACAAGAGAGTTAGACCACATTAAGAAAATTATGTGCAGCGGGTTTGATAAAAATATATGGTAAGAATCGACATGAAAGTCATATTTTACACACTTAGTCATATTAAGAAAAACGAGATCAATAGATTAAGAATAGAAAATAAAAACGAATAAAAAGAGTTTATGTATGTCTACATGATCAAATCAGATATTTTATTAATTATAACACGTGTAACCTAGTAACTTCATATTTATTTGTTAAAGGATATATTTAGCTCTTTTGGAGTAATCTAATTACACTATTTACTTGATTTATAGGACAAATATGAAGCTAAGTACATTTTGATATGATAATATCACTGTTAATTTTTTAAAGGAAAAATTTTAGAGCAGATACTATATATAAGTTATATTGTACTACTAATTTTTTTTTTTTTTTTTGATTACTTCAACTACTTTTAACTGTATCAGAGTTAAAGGTTCGGGGAACGTGGCAAGCTGGCAGCACACAGCGTAAACGTACAGCAGCGCAACACAGGATTATACAAATCAGTTATCTGTTACGGAGTATCATTTGATATTTATTAATACCAAAAAAAGTATATTTCCATCTGTGACCTGTCTCTATCATCGTCTTCTCCCCCCCAAAATAATAATAAATAATAAATGAATAATAATAAAAAATAGAAAAAAATCTATCACCACATCTCCTCATCCCTCACTGTTTCAGTTCAGTGCTGTTCCCCTGTTCATCTCCACTCGTTCCTCGCCGGAAAATCAATCGTTTCCCGGCGACGGAACTCAAACTCGCCGGGGAAAATCCACATATTCTACTCTTAATCCGTTTCCTCACTAAAAATGTCAACAATTCCATCCATTTCCAGCTCTCTACCTCTCAAACCGCACCTTAAGAGCCCCAAACCTCTGTTAAACCTCCCTAATACACGGAAGAAAAGTTCATTCCCGTTTCGGATTCCAGAAATTTCTAGGCGTAGTAGTGGCGGATTGCTAAAGGCCGTTGCATGCTCAACTTCCTTCACCGGGAAAGTCGGGTGGCACAGAAGAGACGGGAACTTGTCTTGGCTTTCTTTCGGTAAGAACCATAGGATCGTAGCAGCTGGAGAAGGAAAGGCTGATAGCTCGAAGGTGTTGTCCGCGTTGCTTCCCTTTGTTGTTGTTCTCACTGCTGTTTCCGCCCTTTCTTATCCTTCTACTTTCACTTGGTGAGAGAAACTTGATTATATTATCTCGGATTTTGTCTGTGTTTTTTTTTATTTGAATTCTTTATTGGGTTTAAATGGTTCTCTCTGATTGTTTGTGTAGTTTCTTAATGTTTAATTAATCTTTGATATGAGTTTTAATGTATTCAGAGTTTACATTTATACTTTGTTTAATATATAGTTTTGCAAGATTTTTCTGCAGCTCTAAAACTCACAAAATAAAGAATGATTTCAACCTCAGCCAAGTTGGTCAGGCTGACTTAGTAACAAGTCTAACTCCCAAATGAGAGCGGCCTATTAGTTTTCTTGATTTGAGCAGGTTAGGTTGGTTTACCTCATTATAGTCGTTTACCTACTAGGGTCGCAAACACACTCTTGGGTAGTGATTGCAGTTCCCTGGTCACCCAAAAGAATGATTTATCTTGATTATATTTATTGGTAGTTGACTGAGAATCTAGTTTAGAAGATTATGCAATCTTCAGCATAAATTCTCTGCATGTCAGTTTAGTACACTGAGAATGAGACATAATATTCATTTTCCATTTTTCTGTTAAGAGGATTCCTCTTTATTTGGCTGTCTTTTTGCTTACATTCTCAGTACAAAGGATCACCTGATGCCTTAAAAGTTTGTAAAATGTTGGTTTGTGTAAATGATAGAGGAACGTGCAGGGTGTCAAAAGATTTGTATGCTCCTGCACTTGGAGGGATCATGTTGTCTATTGGAATCAAACTCTCCATTGATGATTTTGCTCTAGCCGTTCAGAGGTTCAAACCTTGTCGCTTTGTGTGCTTTGGAAGTGATTTGAAGTTTTTGATTGAAATCCTGTTGTTGGTTGCAGACCTTTGCCGTTATCCATTGCCTTTATTGCACAATACATTCTGAAACCAGTACTTGGGGTGCTAATAGCACAGGCGTTTGGCATGCCTAGAATGTTCTATGCTGGTTTTGTCCTGATGTCTTGTGTTTCTGGAGCTCAGCTGTCGAGTTATGCTAGCTTCTTAAGCAAAAGTGATGTGGCCTTCAGTATACTGTTGACCAGCTCGACTACCATTGCATCTGTTCTTGTTACTCCTCCATTATCTGGCCTTCTCATTGGCTCGGTTGTTCCCGTTGATGCTGTTGCCATGTCAAAATCAATATTGCAGGTATGAAATGAGAGCAACTCTCTATGCATTTCATATTGTTATACCCTGCCAGATGGTTTGAACCAGAATTCTCACAAGTTATTTTCATCAGTTGGCTGTCTAAGATGGATCCATAAGCATTTGAATTCCTCAGTTTTTATCTTACGTTTCTTCCATTTATAGGTTGTTCTTGTTCCGGTAACTCTTGGCTTAGTATTGAACACTTACGCAAAACCAGTTGTGTCCATTCTTCAACCTATCATGCCATTTGTTGCAATGGTGTGCACTTCAATGTGTATTGGCAGTCCTCTCGCGATAAACCGGGCTCAAATTCTTTCTGCCGAAGGTGCAAAATTGATTGGTCCTGTATTGGCATTTCATGCTGTCGCTTTCTCCTTGGGTTATTGGATCTCCAAAATTCCAGTATTTAGGTATCGAATCTCTTGTTTCTCTATGTCCTCTTGTTTGTGTTGATTCTGTTTGGGGATAAAAATTCCTAGTATCTGTGTTCCCTTTACACTCTTGGAACTCGTTTCTCTGTATCTATTTTACAATCGTCAGTCTATTGCAATTGCCATCACTAGTTGACCATGTCCTGCACTATTCAATAAACGCATGCATTCCTGATAATCCCAACATGGATAACCCAACTTGCTTCGCAAATTTATATACTGTGCTTTAGATTCTCTGGTCTCTGGACATGATTTAATTCGATTTCATCGCCTTTTTGGCTTTTAACACGACTCACGAAGAATGTAGTTTGCTTTATGGGGCCATCACAAAAATCTCGTGATAGGAAACAATTAACAAAGCAGTTAGGGACCTGTAACATCATCCATCTTAATTGTTTGACAACTCTTTTCACCTTATCTGTTTCCCAGAATCATAAGTATAAAATCACAATGCTTTGCTGTTTTACATGTTTGCTAATAAAGCATCCTTTTCGCGTTTCTGTCATTCAGTATCTGAACGTGGCAATGTGTTTTGGCTCGCTTAATACGAGCTAAACCATCATTCTTGCGTTGAAGGGCATGCTCTTAATCATCATCCTAACACGTTAAACTGGCAGGTTCAATGAAGAAATCTGCAGGACAATCTCACTATGCACCGGTATGCAAAGTTCAACGCTGGCAGGGCTGCTTGCAACTCAATTCCTCGGGAGCACTCAAGCAGTTCCACCTGCATGCTCCGTGGTCGCCATGGCAATCATGGGTCTCTGTCTCGCATCTTTCTGGGGCAGTGGATACCGGATCAGAGATTTACCCTCTCGTCTCATCCCACGAGCTGGTTCTGCTGTCAGACCTTGATGACTGGTAGTAGCGTGTGTGTGTCCTCCCGAGCTAAACTGGTAGAAGGGCATCCAAGACAAGATCTTACGACGAAGATAACCATGATAGGAGGTAAGATCTCGAGTAAATACATTCAGTAGCGGACATATACTAGGTTTTGTTAGGGTAATGAAGGAGGAGACACAATATATTGACTGAAAAGTGTACAGTTTTCTCCTATTGTACTTAGGCTGTTAGCCAGTTCAGTTGTAGAAATAGAAATGCATATTAATATGGTTCTAACTGCAATATTATGAGCTCAGTCCAGGGACATTGTTCATTGCACAGACTTGATATGTTCATCATTATTGAGCCAGTAGCTCAGTGAGACAACTGACAACCAACCAAAGCTCCATTTGGGGGGGCACTGAAATTGAAATGGTTAGAAGGTTAGAAATGAGATTAGAACAAAATCACGCCATTTAATTTGCATCGGATTAATCACTCTAACCATAATTATCCAAAAATATTGCCCAACTAATCTAATCGTTTTCCTATACTTACCCTAACCAAACTCGATGGGTCGCAGGTTCATAGCCACAACTTGCATATATTTTCCAACATCTCTCTCATCAATCACCGTCGCCCATCGTTATCAAGCCAATCAAACACGCATGTATACAATTCAAGTTACTCTAACGACAAATTTAAACTTCTAAAAAATCTCGTACTTAAATTAAATGTAACAAGTTCAATTCTTATAAATACTTCTTTAGTTGATCGAGCTCATCCATATATGGTCTTTATTATTACTCCAACTATCCCTATGGCTAAAAAATCAAATTCCATCATCAGTATTCAAGTTATAAACATCTTCAATAATGTAATAAATTTTAATTAGATATACTTTAAGTTTGATCCTCATTTCACCAGGAATCTCATGATAAATTACATGAACTTCACAAATTAAACTAACGCCTTTGGCTTACAAGTTTTTCTTTTTTCATGTATAAGAAAAAATATTCATTACTTATCCTATAACTAAAAAAATACAGGTATGCATCAAAAGGGTGATATATATAGTTAAATGTGTTCAATATGATTTTTGTACTTTGATGGGCTAGAATAATGATATCAGTGCTCGTTCAAGTGATCGGACTCGATGTGGAGCATAGAGTATTCGATCGGTCGCTTGGCCTTACTAGGCAGGAGGGAGTTACTTTAATTTCCAAGATTTATGTGAATGTAATTATGAATGTTTAGGCCTTCCTCAATAGTTAAACCCGGGTATAGTTTTTGAGAAGTTTTTGTAAGTGTGATTAGGAAAGAGAAAATGAGGTGAAAAAGAATAAAAAGCAAAAACAAAACAAAACAAAACAAAAAAGAAACTGAAAAAGAAAAATTAAAAACCAGTAATTACTGCACATCTTCGCCTGATGCAGTACGCTTTTCCAGTGGGGACCACCTAACACTGCCAAAACCCCTCATTTGCAGGGAAAAGAACCCACCCAAAACACCCCCTTCCCATTTCATAAAAACCTAAGCACTGTGTTTTACTGTTCCAAAATTTCTCTAAAAGCAACAAATGGAGAAGGCCTTATGACGGCTTCAATTATTAGCAGGTTGGGCATGTACAAAACCCACTGAAAAGGAGACTTTAGGGTTTGATTTTCGTTCTGACTTTTCAGTAAAAATACTACTTGAGCTTGATCATTATGCTTTTGCTATTTCACGGTTAATAATATAATAAATATGCAGTTTGGATTGGGCATTTTAATGAAGTAATGCAGAGGGTCTCGATCTCTCTCTCCCACCTTGGAGCATTTAATGCACCTTTAATTTTATAGGGGAAGCAGGCACATGTTGGGATATCGGCATGTCTTACACCTGGGACACAGCATTTGACAGTCATGATTATTCTTTTAAGTGTCCATTTGTTCCTGACTCTCATCAAACATTTACTTAAATAAGATCGGGATATAACTCTAATGTGTCGAATACTTATTGAGAAGTTGGGTGTCTTACTAGTTTGTTATGTTATGAACAAGGGTAGACGACCATAGGTGACACTGATCGGTTAAGGTTGACCGGTGTGTATTGGTGGATGTGTGTATAACCATATCAATGACATATATATAATTCAAGTGGTTGTTTTGGCTCAGCCAACTCTTGACTGTTTTAGTTGTAAAACTAACCATATTAAAATGTTACGAGCTCAATCCTTAATTACACCTTCTCAGAATCTTAGTTGAGCTTATGTGTTTGCACAAATACAATTTTTAGTTGAGGCGGAACACATTCTTTACATTTTTTGAGGCAATATAAAGCAAGCAATAATTGTAGGTCGTAGGCAAGCTAGCTGTAAGTTGATAGTTCAGTTGATATAATTATGCATGAAACCTCCTCTCCTCGCCCCGCCAAGTCCACGAGTGCATGCATGTTAAGATGGATACGATGCCGCTGTCAGCGTCGAAAACATCATCGTCCTCGGCCGACAACAGGCGACAAGAGTGCGTGAAACTAGCGGAGAACGACCAGACTCACAAAATGTAATGTTTCTATTCGATCAACTCCTTTAATTTTCCCCATCCCGCCGGCCCCGTCGGTTCTGTTCATCATGATTACAGCCATATATGCATACAGGTCAACAACAACATATATAGCTATCTACGACAATTATTGGACTTCAATTCCATCCCAATTCCCAATCATATCATTATCATCAACGATCTTCTGTTTCACTGATCTGACAATTTAGACGGCTGTCGTCCTCCTACTACTTCTAAGCTATGCGTGTACTGTCGTATGATATAAATGGGCTGCGTCGGTGTGACCGTCCATCTAACCATTCTCATCTATCTTAGTAGAGATATAGAGTTGTTCCAACAGTTATTTTGGTAATTATAAAGCTTTAAATTTGACTCCTATAAAGTTATTTATCAACTTCCTTTTTTTTTTTTTTGGTTTGTGTTGAATAAACTAGGGGTAATTTAAGTTGATTTATCTTGCTGTGACCATTTTGCCCGCTATGATAAGCTTCACCTACAACGCACTCTGAGTAGGAGTTGCGAACTTCTCCATAAATCAAAGAACATTATATTGTGGTATTTGATGAAAAGATATACTATGATTATTGCATTTAGTTAACATGATATATTAGTTTTAGTATGTAAAATAATGTGCTTTAAAAAGTAAGCAGTAACCCATAAGGGTAGCTCACAAATGAGCTCTTTTTGTGGAGAAAAATTTTGCCATAACCCGAGTTTGATTCCTACAAGTGACGATTCACTTGTACCAGCTTCAAGATTTTGATGATATTCAAGATTTGGAGTACTGTTTCAACAATATCTGATGTTAATATAAGATCGGATCCTTGTACAAGTTACAGTGTGGCAGTGGAGGGTATGATGCGAATGCATTATTGGCCGTCGATGTTGTTTAAACGATTTTATTCAATCCGATGATAACTCTCATGATTCCATCAACGACGTACCATGGCTATCTTAGACCATCCTCTCAAGAGTATACATTGCAATTTTATACGAAAATTTCCCATATAGAGTTGTAATAAAAACAAACATCACAAACACAAAAACGTATATATATTGTGCATATATGTATCATTTGTTCTTTGTTATTTATTTATTTATTTATTTTTGAATGACAAGGGAAATCTGCATCTACTAGGGTGTGTTGTTATTTGTTTTTTTTTTTCATTGCAGAATTCTATATGGATTCAATGCAATTTATATTTAATATTTTGATATAATTTGTTCCGATTTAATTTTAAATTGAATAATTTGATTATTTGAATAAGCCTTTCATACCAGACATAATTTTAAATTTGATTTACCATGAAGCAAAATCTCCTTACCAAATATTAATTATTCAATTCCACATGATATAAAATTCAATTCAAGCATCCAGTCTCAATTAAATACATTAGTTTCAATTTAAACATTTAACCTTATAGTTGAATTAGTGTTTGCTTATTAACTTTTCCAAATTATTATTGATAGAGTCTGGCTTGAGACTTGAGAGTACATTGTAGTTACATAGGTTAAAGGTTGATTTGAACAAATTCGAATGAGCTACTTTACTTTATCTCATGAAAAACTTTTTTATTTGTTGTATATATACTCACTTATTGATTATAGGATTAATATATATTGGGTAAAAAAAAATATAATATTATTTATTTTTGTGATGAAAGAAACTGAACATGCATAATCATTACTCGAGGATGTGTATGGAGTAAATCCTGTCTTGTGACCATAATCGGACAGAAGACTACACTGAAATAAATCAATCTAGATTATCCATAATTGACCAAAACAAATAAATAAGGCCAATAGACCGCTCTCACAATCGTCCATACAATTGTACAACTTATTTAATCTGCTACATATTTATATTATATATATCGTACGTACACCATCCATACAATCATGCATCATATATATATATTACAAGAAATATATATAAATATATAATATTATTAGGTGGAGAATAAATCAGCAATGCTTCTCATGATTTGTACCTGCGACGCCAGACAGTTAATATAATGCGCCGTTTCATCCAGCAAGCTGCACAAATCCATAACCTCGCCGCCGGGGACAAGCTGCCGGAGCTCTTCCGTCGTCGTTTCATCGCTAGGGTTTCCGCCGCCGTCCTCCGCCACAACCGCCCTTCTCCTCACCGCACCACCGCCGCGCTGAACCTGCGCCGCCGCCGCTGCAGGGCGGCGCAACCTGAGAAGCTGCGCGCGGCTCCACGCCCGCCTCGTCCCCACCGCTGAAGCCATGGACGCGTAGGCGGCGCGTTTCACGCTCCGGCATCTTCTGTAGTACGTTATTTCCTTCTCCGGCGGCGCCGGAGTTGAAAGCGCGGATGGGGCCTGGCGGCGCGTGGCGAGCCTGAGTCTCCTCAGCGCGTGGAGGAATCGGTACGTGAACCTAGTTTGAATGGAACAGCGATTCCATTGACGATTAGGGGAAGCCATTAAAGTTAGGGCACAAGCTTTTTAGGGTTCCTGATCTTTATTTTGGATATAGCTCAAAATTTTCAGCCTCAGACGCAGTGACTAATCCCTTCACTGAATTGTAGGTTAGGGTTTCTGATCTGCAAGAAAGAAATTGATGATTCCGGGCAGAAAGAAAGAAAGAAGGTTATGGAGATTGGAAGGGAATGGAGCAATGGATTGAGATAAAAAGATTTTGGTAGTGAGAGAGAGGGGCCTGGCTGGTTGAGAATGGAAAGACAAAAACCAAAATAAAATTGATGATTCCGGCCGGCCACTTCAATTCTGACTACTCATGCATGCATCTCTCCTTGTATATAACAAAAAACATGCCTTAATGTAGGACAAAGTTGTCAAGAAGTAACATGGGTAGAGAGAGAGAGAGATGATTAGAAATGGGAGGTGATGAGAACACAACACTGAGATGGGGTTCTTAAGAATCAATCTTTAATGGGTGTTTGCTTTATATTAGTGGTAGATGGCATGTATATGTAGCAAAGAGGAGGAATATATATAATTAATAAAGCTCAAAATGTGTCTAGTCATCAACCATACATATATATAATTTATTTATGATTATATATTATTATTATTATTATTTTGGCATAATATTGGTATATGGATTATTATAGAAAAATATATAGTGCCTTAGCTTCTACCAAAAACGGAAAGGGCAAAGTATTTCTTTTTTCATTGAAAAAAAAGAAGGATATATCTTTTATAAAATTAAACCTCTATTTTCTTTGGGTTTTTATATTTTTATACATAAAGGCACACAAGTAAGAGCCGCCAGAATCTTTCTCATGCGTCTAAATATATATAGTGATAGGAATAGGATAATGGATATATACTAACCTAAATTAATTACTGCGACCAAGTTCAAACGCTCTAATATGGTCCAAAGGCATTAGAACCTAATTACTCCGAAGACCTCAACAAACTTCTTTAATTTGGTTCAGTTCTTAGGTAAGAATCAACTTGAGAAACGACACCGGCCTAGTTATTCAACTCGATCTGACATGGAGACGATGTTGTTGAATACTAGGAAATACCACATTGATGGCAGGGCATGTTTAATTTAGATATATAATAGGTCGGTCGAGGTTGTGAAGCTTAATTAACTACAAATTAAATTTGACCAATCACCTGTGGAGGGTTGTCAAACCATCAATAATATATTATAAGTAGGTCGTTAGAATTAGAAGAATCGATTAATTCTTCTTGAGTTAATATAATTACAAATCATAATATATATCATATAGTTTAGTATCCAAATTACAGTTAAAAACATGAGATATACATATAGGTTCTAGGTAGCTGCATGCATGAAATGATTATCGCGTTTGGAGTCGAAAATGGCTTATGATGATCAAGTTTTTGTGTTGTGGACCTGCAAATGCCCAACCACCATATGATCGCACATGCTAGCTTCAACTTTCTGGTTACCCCACTTGCCTGCTGGACCTTCCTTTTTCTTTTTTATTTTATTCTCTTTCTTTTTTATCCCTTCATTTTTCCACTTATTACCTTATTTTTTGGCTTGTGTTCCATTATTAAGTTTATACTCCAAACTACTTAAATGCATATCGTTGCGCATGTCTTAGAACGAAATTAATAGATGAGAAAAACTGCGAGAACGTAGCTAACCGAAATACCTGTATATTGGTGTCTAACTTTGCACTCTTTAATTGTTAGCAAAGTAAAACTAATTATGAACGTATTTTGAGTTTGTTGACTAATTAATTGAGTATTGTTCCGAGAACTTGTGTTGCATTATTATTGTTATACGTACGTGTATGTACCCGTCATAACTCGTGGAGTATACTAATATATGTATAATTCCACTACCTTCGTATGTCATTGTTGGGTAGTTAAATAGTTGAACCTAAAACCCTCATCATGAAGGAAATAAAATAATAAAAATGTGATCACCATTATTCAAAGAGTAAGTATACGTGCTAAAGACTTTATCATATATATATATATATATATATATATATATATATATATATATATATATATATATATATTCATTTGATTATATATAGGGTGGATTTGGTTCTTTAGTTATTATCAAAGTGGTAAATTTGATTTTTTTGACTTGTTATTTGGTTCACACGCGCTAGTCTGAAGCCTAATTAACCGAGCAAATCGCAGATTAGTAACGAGGGAACATGTATGCATATATGTGTGCACTTATAGCTAGATTATATTGTTGACTGAGTTGAGACATTACCGCTCATTGTCGATTGAAATTAAGCAATAAGAAAAGGTGCATTTGTAAACCACTAATTGAGGCAACACTTGGGGGCTAATTGTACGAGAGCCTGCAATCTTAAGGGGGTTGGGGTGATAGTAAGATTTCACTAAACGCAAACAGAAAAAAGTGTGAAATCAGTATATATAAACACATAAACGTGGTAATAATGGCATGTGCACTTAAAACACGACAATGACCAATTAAAAGTTGCTTTTGACAAAATCTAACACAAAGATATACCAATAATCAAATATATCATTTTACTAATAATAATTTAAAGACTCATCCAATTGAATAACTAATGAATTGAATTGTCACTACACTCACAAGTGTCACCTCACTAGAATAAAGTGTCATTGGAGTTAAATAAAGTCGTTTGTGAAGTACCATAGCATTGATGATCAATAATATTGACTTTATTGGTTTATGGCAGTTGAAATTCTAAATATGTATATCACCCTTTTATCTTTGTTTATCCAAACATATGAAATATCATTTCTATTGTGGGGGATGCATGCACCTTTATCCTATACGGAAATAGCCAGCTGACTCAGGAATAGTGATCCGATTCGATCCGTAATAACAATAATTTCGAATTCACTTTTATAAAAGGTGGTTGAGTGTGTGGAATATGATTTTCGTACTTAAAAATATTATTTTAATTTTAATTTTGGTCAGAAAAATGGACGGTAGGACCAAATGTGATACAAATTACAAAGTTATATACCTAATTTGAAATTATTAATAATTAAGGATCAAAAGTGATACAAATTACATAGTTATGCTCCTATTGAAAAATATTAATATATAGTTAAGGACCAAATTTGATACATGCACAATAAAAGCTCGAACCCACTCCTATGTGGGAGTGTAAACCGGAACACCGGATGCCACTAGACCACAAGGTCTTTGGCTCCACTTTCATACATATTTGTATAGAAAAAAATGGTATTTGCCCTCATTTTTATACTTGAATTCACACTTAACAATAACAAAACCAGATATGATTAATAGTAATTGATTTTATCCACATGCATGGATAACTAGATACAATTTAAACCCATATTTTTTCCCTAAAATGTTGGACTATGATAAATTTTATAGGCCACTAAGAGTAATCATTACTTTTTACCGAAAAATTTGTACTCATTTGAACCAACTTTATATATACTTGTGAAAAATGCTTCTTATCCCTCTTAATTTTCTTCCTCTTAAATTTCGTCCATAACATATTTTATAATCATTCAGTGTCATGAATTGATTGATCCCATTAATTTTTAATAAAAAAAAAACAATTGAATAATACCATGTCATAGGAAAAATTATGATTTTTTTAAGGGTGAATAACATTACTCTAAATATTGCAAGTTTAAATCTAAGGGTGTGTTTAGTTGACAAGTTTAGCTATTATGGATGGGTATCAAAGTCATTGTTATTGTTTGGTTGATAGGTTTTTAGAGCACTATTATGAGTTTTGATTACCCCCTTAATTGTAAAACACATTCACTAATAAAATAAGGGATGAAACCCCTTTCTTCCTAACAGGGCCAGTTTTTTTATTTGCGTGGCCTTGTGCTGGTAAATAAGTGAGGTCCTATCAAAGTATAAATAAACTGCGAATTAAAGAAAAATGATTCGCGTGAATATTACGTAGTAGAATTTTTTTTTGAATAATACGTAGTAGAATTTGGATCAATCATGAAAACCTAATTTTGAGTCAATATAATCACAAATACATATACTAACTATTTGCCCAGGGCTTGACTAGGGGCCCCGAAAATTTTGGGGCCCTGTGCTGTTGCACGCCCTAAAATCCGACCCGGCCTGCTTCCTAACACTTCCCCAACTATTAATAATCATTCCTATTCTACCCTACTACTTTCACCAAAATTCATTACCATTACCATTACCATTACCATTACCAAGTATTTGATACTTATTCCGATTCTGATTCTCATGTTCGAACCAAAGACACCCTAACATAGTCTCGGTTGTGACTCTCTTTCTTGTCTGCCTCTCCCATTCTTAGCTACCTAATTATTAATGTTATCCACCCTTCACCGTGCAGCTGTAAAGAGAATATTGCAACCACTTAAACAGTTAACTCCATCGTATATATATATAGCCTCGGATATATATCTACACAAATTTAAGCTAGAAACAAATTTAGCATCAATTTGATTAACTAACTTTTAAAAAAAAAATTGTAATTAAATGTAACGTCAGAAGGTATTTTACATTGATTTTAACTTGACATTTAACTTACGTTGAGTGTAACTGTGTAAGTGTTGCTAAACCAACATCATTCTCGCACTTAGCTTTCCTATGTCATCTAGCGTAGCTTTGTGTGAAATATAGCATCATTTATAAATAACATTAAAGGAAAATGACACTTTTAATTAATTAGCGCTTGTTGAGATTTCATTTTAATTAATTATATATACCCCATTATATTATATATATATATATATATATATATATATATATATATATATATATATATATATAAACATATTGCAAGTATTATAAGTTTTAACTCCACCTTTAAAAAAAATGCATTTTAACTCCAAATTTAAAAGTTACTGGCTCCTAATTGTTTGGACATGAGTACTCACAAGTCACAACAAAGTTAAATATTCATTCATATCCAGTATCATATGATTGCTAGCAAAGCAAAATTATGATTTTATTTTAGATTGATTGATCATTTGAACTATGTCCAGAGAATTAAATCATGTGCTCCATCCAACTAAAAGACTAAGCTGATAGTGGCCACTTTGATGGGCTCCAAGTAACACGTGGACCATAATTTTCTTTTACGGGTGGCTCTAATACCAAATTAAATCATGTGCTCCATCCAACTAAAAACCTAAGTTGATAGTTGGACTGCATATCTATGTTTATATTGTTTGCTCATCTATGTTTAATTTCGTATCAGAGTCACCCAAAGGTCATGGGTTCAAAACTCTGTGCCACCCGTAAAAAATCTATGGTCCACGTGTTGCTTGGAGCCCATCAAAGTCAATCGACCTGCACACGTGAAGGGGCGTGTGAGCAAATAATATAAACATAGATGTGCAGTCCAAGATTTAATTCGGAGAACAAATAAGAAATAGGAGATATTATTTGTGACTTTGCTTTCTCATCGGAAGCTTTAGTTTACCTAATTTCTCAATCTATTTATCACTCAAGCTAAGCATATATGCTAGCAAGCTCATGACCTTGTTATAATCTACCAAAACTACAAAATAGATTACTGTTCTTTCATTATAATGAGGGAGGATGGACCACCGGTCTTGTCACCGGACGGCGATATAGTTGTCACTTCTTTAGCAATTAGCATAGTGCCATAGTGTATAACTTCACCTAAATGTCAAGAAAATTCACTATCAATCATTAGACCAAGAATCATTAATTATGATTAGTGTGTGTATGTGTGTGTATGAATGTGTGTGTGTATACAGTAATAGAGGATGTAACTAAATTTCACTATTAGAGGTGTAGCGTTTATTGTGTCGAATATAATGTAGTAATAATATATTTAGTGAAATTAGATATCTTATTTTACAGCATCATTCAAGAAGAGGGATTTAGATGCATGGATCATTTGGTTGAATTTGGGTTGAGGATCAAAGCGCTTGGCGCATAATTGGTTTCGAGTCTTCTTTTAAAAATGTCAGATATTTGCTTAATTTAGGGTTGCGAGGTCAGACTGTTGTCGAGTCATATTGTAATTTGTGTCGTTTTTAAAACCATTTGATGGGTTGAAAACAATTTTCATGTGTCCTTTTAAAAATGATAGACACTTACTTAATCTATCTAGGTGTCACGATGTCTAAGTTTTGTTGGGTCAAATTGTAATTTTCATCTTTGATTTTTGACTATTTCTTTTTTGTTTGTTTTGTTTTTGTATTTATTTTATTTTAATCTTGACTCTTTAAATTTCCTTCTAATAATGTTAGACATCTACTTAATCTAGACGTTGCGGGTTTAAATATTGAGTTAGGTCAAATTGTAATTTTCTTGTTGGTTTTTCTTTACTTTCTCTAGTCTTGTCGATTATGTCCGATTATTTTTTTTTATTTTGTCCCCTTAATTATTTGGTGTACCAAGAAAATAAAATTCAAACTATATATATAGAGAGAGAGAAAAGATTCCTTAATTTAGAAATAGAGAAATTATTTAAAACAACTAATTTACTAATGAATATATAATAATAATTCTCAAAATTCCAAAATAATTAATAATAGTTTTACGCAATATCCATACAAATAATTAAAGATTAAAATATTCTCTATAAAAAAATTCATGCAAATAAATAAATAAAAATAGATACACGGTTGAGTGGAATTGTTCTTTTGAGAGGGGGTGGGGGGTGGGGACATGGTTTTTCAAATTCCTAAAGATAGGCAAATAGCGGGAGAGGAACATGGCGGTGGGGCCGGGTGTAGGTTTAGGATGACACGAATCCTTAAAATTAAGACTACTTAACTAATCCTCATAATTAGTAGTATTAGACCTCTAATAATTTAGTTTGAACATCATCAACTTCCACATGCATGCAGCATGCTTTTGCTTTCTTCCCTTCCTTCCTTCCTCCTTCCTTCTTTGCTCCTTAATCCTTCAAGGTTCAATGCTTTTGCTCCCCCCCCCCCCCCCCCCCCCCCCCCCCCCCCCCCCCCNCCCCCCCCCCCCCCCCACCCACCCACCCACCCTTCAATTTTCTATGATATATTTTAATATCGATACTGATACATCTTATATAAATGTGTTATACTTGGTGGTGTGATAGATCAAAACAGAGTCTGTATTAATAAAATCTAAATAAAGAACAAGAGCAAGATAATGTAAAGAGAAATCAATAATGTTTGTAAATTGCTATTGAATATTTTGCTTAGTACTACATACAATAACTTGGTGTTTGTAAAGGACAAAGTGTGTCTCAACAACGCAAAGAATTTAGTATTTATATTAGCCATTCAACAACTTCCCCTGGCGATCTGGGTACCCCAGCATGACTTAGGCATTAGCCATCGTCCATAATTGCTTCCTATATGTCGTGGGGGACTCCAATCAATGATAGGTCTCGGGATCGAGAATCGCTGCGGCCTTCACTTCCTTGGGCATCATATCCTTTGATTGACCATGAGTCAGCTCTCGGGTACATCCTCCGAGATCATGCCTAACCAACCTCACCTCTCAATGTGATCGATCAACTAGCCTAGGCCGACCCCAAGGTCAAACTCTCAACAATTTGCATGCTTAGCTGTGAGTTTGCACCACACCTCTTGGACTTAAAAATTTGGATCATATATTTAAGATATCCATCACTTAGTTTTATAAGTATTATAAGTACTATTGTTAATAATATCTTATGCAATTAGCTATACTCAATAGTGTACAATTAGCATTGATATGATATCGATAAACACTATTTAAAAAAAAAAAAAAAAAAAAACATCATTTTATACTTTGGTTAATGCAAATTGAATTGATGTTAGGTTTTATTTGAAAATCTCTTTCAATGATAAATACTTCATTCACAATGTTTGAATTTAAAATCTTACATAGAAGAAATTAAACTTATTTTTTCTTTCATTTAGACCGCATGTCATTTGTCTTCCTTCTTCCCTTTGCTTCTATTTGCTGTATTTCTTTTGACTAACAGTACAATTTCTTCGGGGTGGTTTAATGGAACTAGGTCTTTTTGGTTTAACAGCACATTAAGAATTAACTCAAAATATAAGGATGAAATTGCAAATAAAGAAAGCTATATGAAACTAAACAATGGTGTAAATGAAGGTCTATTCATAGAATAATGAAAATGATGTGTATTACGTGGAGACAAGGTCTATATTCATATGTGTAGGTGTTACCTATCTTCCTTACCAATTGTACTATGACTAAATTCTTATATTCTAATTAGTGTTTGCACACTTAGATTACATTTTGAACATGTATATAATTACAACTAACTCATTGCAATCTAAATTTCTCATGATAAACTTTAATCTAAATAGATTTCTGTATTCACGAATTACGATCCAAACCCCATTTTCTCAACCCGCTAGGTCTATACCTTAGTCTATCCTCCACGAAACTCACTCATTTCTCTAAACTTGTCTCAACTTGTTATTTTCGAACCTATTGAAATACTCTAAGCCAAATCCATAATGTATTTAATCCAATATCTCAAAATATTCGAACTAATTGTATATACCATAGTATGAGCTAAATAAATACATTGTGTGTTGAAATAAAAGAAATACATGTATAGTAAAATACTATTACATGTAAAATATTTGATAGAATGAATATGCATTATTTTCTTTCTATCTCCTCCTATCTCATCCTTCAATTCCATTTTCCATAGATTCCAAACAATGTACCACAAAATACTTTGTCTAGTTTCGAGACTCAATACTAAATTGTATACTTCTGTGCACGAGGATGTCAATTTAATTCTCACCCACTAGTCCAATGTCTTAGGGGCATAAGTTTAATTTTTTGAAAATAAAAATTAGATATGGAGTGTGAGAAAAATAGAAGTAAAACAAATTCTTATGTACCATGGAACCTCCCTTTCATAACTTCATGACAAATCGAATATACTAGTAAAACAAACCCGCCCAAAAAAATTTAAATCACTTGCTAGTATAGGTTGAATTATTTTTATCTGCCTATTAAGAGCAGGAACCATCATTATACGGTAAATCATAGTTTACATTATAATGTTAACAACTGACATTGAAATTTAATTTTAGTGTATGAATAAATTATTCTTTTTGTATATTACTTTAAGAAATGAACCTTCAATTAAATACGAACTTAGTGGTTCACATCCCACAGTGTCATTTGCCAAGTAAAGGTTAAGCATGGCGCCGGCGAATAGTTACTGACACGAGATTCGAAAATGCCTTCTTTACCAAACATATCCACTATTCACAACAGTGTACTTGTTCCTTCAAAAAAATTTGCAACAGTACTACATAGCCGCCCAAAGCCTAATTCATTTCACAATACCCCAATGAGTCGGCGGAACATGAAGAATTTGATTGTTTCACAAGTTGAATTCATAATAATTAATATACCCGACACCCCCACAGAGCTAGCAGTTATCTACTGCTGTTCTCGTCTGACGAAGTCTCCGAAGCGGTATCGTCCGTTGTGAAGGTGGAGGTTGTGTCCAGGAGGCTGCCGGTCTCGCTATCCGATGAAGAGACGCTCATTCTATCTTCCGCTGGTTGTTTCAAGTACCAGTACATTATACTCGCCGTCAGTGTCAGTATCATCTTCTGGTTTACCTGGTGATATGCAGAGATGGTTGTGGATGGATTAAGTATTCAATGAGAAAAGTGTATAGAGGGGGTTGAGGATGAAGAATTGAATTGTTACCTCGATTATATCTTCAGGGAGCAAGAAGATTGAACAGCCCAGCTTCCTTGCAATACTGATTATGTAGGTTGCGTTCATCTTCTTCTCCTCCTCTACACAACCCAGGTTTTAGACAGTTAAAATGAGTCATCACCAACATATTTGGTGGCAATAATGCACACTTATAAACAGAAAAGGTTCAAACATAACATGCTACAACTCAAGCAAATATGTACACAACACAACCAAATTAATTATATAGTTGGTTTGATAATCACAATGATCCAAATTTGACTGCATTTCGGAGCCTGTTCATTGAGTTGGTTAGCTATTATAAACAACCGAAGTTAGTTTACCTTTTTAAATTAAAGTCACAAGGCATGTTTCACCCAGAGCGCATGAAGGTTGGCTTTCCCAAGATGGTTATTAAGTTTATATATACCACAATGGAAGTTATTCATCTTCATAGAAGATCATAATTAAGGACCTCACTTTCCATTATGTTATACTTTTTCAACTAATAGTTACATATAGTGAAGAACGTTGGGAAATTTCAAGGACAAATATTACTTATACATGAATACGCAATTGCTGCAATTTCAAATAATTGAAGCATGGTAGACCATCCAATGAAATTCACTCAATAAGAAGGGTCATTGCCAATAATAAGAAAATATAATTCAAATCAAAGAATAACCTGGTAGTCTAACTCAAAAGAGATATACCTGTATCTCCTTTCGTGACCAGACTCCAGTTGACAGCTCGAGGGTATACAGCACTGAGCAGCTCAAGGAAGAAGATACCGTCTGACAAACTTTTATCCTGAAAAAATAGCCTCATTTACTCTGCTGTGTGAAACAGGTTATGATAACAATAATGATAAGCTGTGTGGCTGCTCAACAGTAGGCAGTAAATGCCATTCGGGTACAATGAACTTTATTCTACTTGTGTTTTCAGACCAAGGGAAGTCCATGATTTCTGAAAACAGTTGATCAAATCCTTACAGAAATTAACAGATTGAACTTTGGATTTGCCAAGAGAATCTTTAGGGCATAGTTACCTTAAAGCTAGCCATACAACTCTGGCTCCCGGAATTTCTAACTTTGCTGTTAGCCCACTCTAAAATATCAGCATCAGTGATTTCCTTTCCATGGGAATGAAATCTCAAGTTCTTTAAAAGTTGAAGCATATTGAATCGCATTAGTTGCCACAAGTAAGCTGAAGACCAAAAAAAGGAGATCCAGGACCAAATTGAATCAGTTAAAATCATCTGATCAGGAAAATAATAACAAAGATTTTATCCTATATTGTCTATATTCTGAATGGCAGTCATACCTAATATTAGCTTCTTATTCCCTTGTACAATGTCATTTCCAGCTATATTAACTAGGGAAAACTTCAGTTGTTTCCCGATCTTGACAACTTGGTTACAATTTTCTACTTTTCTGAAAGGCATCTTAATTGGAGGCCTAGATGCAATTTTCCAATTAACAATTCCTGGGGACACCTTGTCAAGTGTCTCTAAAAGCAACCATCTGCAGCAAAGTAGAAGTTTATTTACAACAGAACAACATAAAAGAGAACTTGATGAAAATTAGGTCCAGTAGTACATAGTACATATGCGCAATAATTATAGAAAATTCAAATTCCTATTTTTCAATCTTTTGGAAGAACTGTATCAAATGTTTAAAAGAACAATTCAGTGGCAGGATTGCACTTACCCGTTTCTAAGATCTTCAAAGACATTATCTATGTAAGAAGAGTTTCCAAGACTATTAATCCAGAAGCGAAATGCTCTCTCTTCTCTGGACATTTGGGCATCATCTGGAGTAGTTTCAAGAAAAGAAATCTGCTTTGTTTGTGTTGAAAGCCCATTCCTACAGATGAAATCTCTATCATCAGTTTAAAATACTGGACAGAAAATTAAGACAAGAAGAAGAAAAAACAATTGAATATTCCATTGACTGTGCCGCCCAAAACCTGGTATTTTATTTAGACAACATTGGAACTTCAATTGAAAGTTCATTCTCAAGTCACTAAACACAACGGGGAATTAGTTTTTCAACATTCACAGTAAACAATACAGAGCAACTTAATTTAGCACCATTGTATGCTAGATTGTCCAAAGCTTTTGATGAGATTTGAGAATCATCAGCACTTTAAATGGAAATTCCAGAAATGTGGAAAATGGCAAGACATTGAGGTTAAATTTTGGATGCAAGCACACATCTTAAATGAGTTTATCCAAGTATGGCTATGTCCAAAAATAAATTTTATGAGCAACAATGTCAAAATTTCCTGAAGAGTAGCAAATATAAAAGGCTGGCTTCAAACCTGTAATCTATTTGAAAGTAACTATTATCTCACCTATGCTGGAATATATGCGCCACAAATGCAAGGTTAAGATTAGGAGAACCTTCCACAATATCTTTTGCTGTTAAGTATCTTTTGCAACCCATCCTATCAGCATGTTGAAGAACCAACTTAGCTCTTTCCAGATAATCTTTCACAGTCAGTGTAGCTGGATCACTGTGCTCCGGAGCTAGAACATTTAGGAGATGAGCATAAGCCTCTGCATCCTACAGAAAGGTAAACTGGCTCAATAATTGTTGTCTTGCCTTCACTAGAAACTGTGATCCAAAAGATTGATATACAGGTGTAAAACAAAGAAAATCCTTAGCACAAACCAATTAAACGAAACTTTTGTTCTAAATCATTAATGTTGCAATTGAAAACCATAACTCAGGACTAAATGTTTATAGGAAAGAAAAACAGGTGAATACAACTTAGGCAACACCAATGTTATTTTTTTCTCTTCTTTACATTGTTTGTAATTTCCAGAATTAGGAAAAATAATAGCTTGTGGAATTATAGAATGGAGGATGGGATGAATGATAATAGAACAAAAGTGCTTCCAGAGTTTATTGAAATTTTAAATTTCAGCTTATTCCTACCTTTATGTCAGTAGAGAAGTTTGTGACTGTTTTATTGTATTTTGCCTTTTTCAATTGAAAGTTCATCCATCTGAGCAAGATCTTTTCAGGAGGCAGGCTCATCAGCTCCTCTACATCCTAATATTGCAACCAAAACATAATAACAAAATCTGAATTAGTATTGAACTATTGATGCATCAAGTATTCAAGTCTTACAAAAATTAAACCAGTCAACTTCTTCACCTTACAATCATCAACTAGCTCCACCAACTGAGGTGTTTTCTTCAAGTTGAGGTCTGCCAATAGTTGAATCTACAATTTCATAAATAAGAAAATTCTTCTTAGATGCTAAAAACCAAAATGCACATTTTATATCATTAATGTAACATTTGAATGTTATAACTCCGGACTTCATGTTTATAGGGAAAGGGAAGCAGGTGAGTACCACATTCTAAATCATTAATCTCAGATCCAAGAACCATATTGATGGACTTCAATGTTTGTTAAGGAAAGAGAAGCAGGTGATCGCAACTTTAGCAACATTATATCAATTATATGGTTAATAATGCCTACTAATGATTCCTATCTCATTGTAGTTAAAAATTCAACCAGTTAAACTATTACGGAGTAAATAAAAAGCAGCCTTACCTTAATAATTTGAGATATTACTCCTAGAACAAGATGCCTCTGAAAATGAGCCAAAGTAAACAGTATTAGTTAGGAGATCCACCATAAAAAATAAAATGTAATCAAAATAAACCAGAAAAAAAAATCCTTATCTTCATAAAATTATGAAATAGGTTAAATAGATTTGGATTGGTAGAATGATACAGGAGAACCATTTTGATCATGATGATAATTTTAATTAGTCAAGGGACAACAAATGCATCATAGTAAGTGACCTGTAAGATTACCATGATATAATGAGTCATGTGATAAACATGCAGGTTTGCATGTTAAAAACAAGGATAAAATTGCGACAAACATGCTGGATGGCTTAATGGCTCAAAAATTGGAGTTGAGAAAAGGTCTACATACCCTTCCTTCAATGAAGTCTTGAGTTCCAATATTGACCACAGTACATCCAATTGCCTTAGCAGAGTTGAGGCCTAAGGTATGATTCTCATTTCTTTCCCAGGGATTGAGTATTCTCTTCATATTTATAGCCCGTTCGTCAATGGTTCCAGGTACAGCCACATTGATAAGTTTGCTGCATTAAAAGAATGAAAGGAAAACTAATTATATTGGACAATGTAATTCCAGTATCGTTGAATATCACACAAAGTGTTAGAATTAATCACCAGATAAGCACTCCATCCTTTGCAATCTCAAAGAGATCATTTGTTGAAGGATCTATGGGAAGGTATTTCTTTAAGAATTTATCTTCAGCAAGATAATTGTTGATATGTGCTACATATGATGCCTTCTCAGATTCACTTATTGTGTGAAGCAGAGTAGAAGTGGGAGACTTTAGAAATGCTGATGAGTTCTTTGCATTATTTCCCATTCGAGCTGTAGCATGTGTTTGGAGTTTCAAATATATCTATCACAAATATAGCACACTTCTCACTGTCTATCAAAAATAAGAATGAAGACTGAAGAAAAATCACCAAAACCATATGATAACATTAATGGAAGAGAAATTAAGAAGCAAACAAACAGAACAAATTCAGGAACCGAGGATGTTACCCTCTGTGTTCAGAAAAAACAAGGGACCTCAAAATAGTAACTATGATGTTCATCTTTTCTCCGCTCTTTCTAATTGATTTGCTGAGGAATATAAGAATATGAATTTTTTCCCCGCATACTTTATGTCATTATTCATGAAATAAATTTTTAAAAAAATCACATTACTAGCTAATAAAGTTTCACTTCTTTAACCTTTGTGTTTGGTTCTCAATATTCCGGAAACTTTTCAAAAATATCAAAAAGGAAAATACCAGAGCACACTTCGTCCTGTTTTTATGTTCTAAAAGCAGGCGGTGCAAGCAGTTAGATTTGAATTTCGCAAGTTCACCAGGCACTACTTATGGAAATATTTGAAATCCGATCGTTCAAAATTTCAGAACCAAGTACGAAATTTCTTTTATAAGGATTTCAAAGCTTGATCTCTAACATAAATCTATCTGTAGCGCATATAACGATGAAAACGCCTGTATATTTACCCGAAGAAAAAGTTCAAAATCAACATCGTCATCCATGTTCGGATACGAATCTCTGAGAAACGCATCTCTTTCCTTTTCCGTAAGGTTCTCTCCGACGTGCTTCAGCTTAGACATTTTCGCCGGCAAGTCAGCTATCGTCAGACGTCCGGACTCTCTCCGAAACGTAGAGAACTGCATGAACCGCACAGAATCCTCAAAGCCGCATACAAAACAAAAATCCAAAAAAAAAAAAAAATCATTACCAGTGTAGTAGACTTACATTGGATTTTAAACTCCGAAGCTCCACTTGCGTGAACTGGTTCTGCAGCCATGGATCCGATACCAGCACTCCCACATACCCTGCCATTCTTTCGATCCAAATCTCGATTTCACTTCAGAGAACTTAGCTCTCCAAAGCTGTTCGTTCTGTTGCGTTTTTGTGATCCTTCGTTTCTCTCACTAAGATCCGCGAGAGAAGTCTTATGAAGGCCAAACGGAACAGGAGAGCGACTAGTATCCACACACACTGGGGACGAAGCAGAGCTGGCAGCGTGAAAGGTGTCCTGTGGAATTCAAATTATGACCGTTTTGTCCCTGTTGATAACCGATATTATGCGCTGCAACTACCGTTCTAAGCGCTCCTTTTTTAATTAAACTTCTTCTCCCTTTTTAAATTAAACTAATCAAAGCAGTTAGTGGTAATTATTACAAGTTAATGGAAAAAGTTAAAAGGCTGCAAAATTAGTAAGTTCCTACTATGGTAACGGTTACTTTAATCTCCTCATTGACTCATTCTTGAGTTGTTTTAAAACTATAATTAATTGCCGTCACATGGCTGGGGCTCTCTTAACACTGCACCACAATTATCTACTACAGTAATTACACTGTTAAACAGAACAAAATTGATGATTAAGCATACCATATCATGTCATGTATCTTCTATTTTTTTATTTATTTTTTGCAAAAGTGTATCTTCTATTTATAATTAAACTATACATTTTTTTCACTTATTTCTTCCCTTTTTACACAAGTTGGCATCGTCTCGATGAATGTCTTGTACGAATATCTTATATAGATCTGTCGAAACGGACTAAACCTATCAGGATAGGTTGGCATGGTGGCCGCCAAGTCCGTCTAATTTTATATTATATTTATTTATTTAAAAAATTATTAATAATTAGTAAATTATATAAATGATTTATTATTGACATATGAATTAATGCATTATCTATTTGACTATTATTATGGCTTATTACTTTATATAGGTTATTATTATGTTTAACAAATATAATAACATTTTTTAAAACTCTTTAAATTATTTTAGTATACACTTATTAACTTTTAATCAATTTCAAAATTTTTAGAACATGGGAGACCCTAGCATAACTTACAAGCCTAAGAGCATGAATATCAGCGGTTTTTTTGGGGTGATTGGAACAGTGTGTGTACAGGTGGAGGAGTGAGAGCATAGGAAAGAGAAGAAAATAAACGCTCTGCAAATGTTGGTTCATGGTACAGTAACTTTGTACCAAACAAATTAAATGCTTGTTGCGCCTGCGGCGCGCCTAACATTCTTTTTTTTTTCTTTTAAATCAGATTTGTTTATTATTTTTTCCCTCCCCTCCCATTTTCTCTTTCCTAATCACACTTAAAAAAAAACTCCGCTTATACCGTGAAATAACCCCATTGATGAGGATGCTCTAAGGGGCAAGGCGATAGGGCAGGCTAACCCTTTTTAATCATGCAAAACTGGCAGCCCGCCTTGCTAACGGGAGGGCTTTGGTGGTCCTTGCCCCACCCACGTGCTTTAACGACACCAATCGTATACAATTGATCATTATAGGTAAGGTGGAGGTGGGTTCTGAAAAAGTCCACCCAATTCGGGTTCGGGGGAGGGGGGAGGGGTGGGTGGAGAAAATGTAAGGTGAGTCAGGTGATGGATGTAGCCCTCCCCGACCCACCCTGAACCATTGTCATCCCTACATATTCACAACTCTCATCAATTAGTAAATTTATTTTGGTATCTCGAGTATGTTAATCACTTCCTATTCCATTGCTTTTTAAATTTGGTCAAATTTTACTTATTATTTAAAATTAGTATAATTTTATTTTTCAAGTATAATAGCATTATATTTCTTATACTACTACTCAGTCTACTCTTGAGAAATCTAAGGTAAAATTTTGTCATAAATATGAGCTTGTTTTCCAAATAGAGAAACAAACTAACATGTATCATCCAAAATGTATAGATTTATTGGTTTAAAAATTATAAAACTTTTTATACATTATAATAACTATATTTAAATGCTTAAAATTCAACATATTTATACGGAGTATTAGATTTTCTTGTTTGTTAATTATACACAATTATACTGTTTAATCATTTTGTTTGACTTGACTGGATTATAATTGTTGGTAGACAGTATTTAAAAGTTAACACTTAGCATCCATATCACAGGTTGAGTAAACCAAATGCACAACAATAATAAATCTAAACATTTGTTACTAGGCACAACTCAATTGATAAGCTTTGTTTGCTAACAGTCGTTGAATGGTTCAAATTCCACCAAGGACTATAAAAAGTGAGATATATATAAATTTGACCGTGTTTTGTGCACTAGCTAGGTGCCTAGGTATGAGTTTGGGGGAGGAATTCCTGCGATCTACCTCTTTCACTGGTCTTCTGGGCTAATGTACAAAATTAAAATATTATACTAATTATTATGTTAATTCTCTGATCAATTGAACTGATTTCTTGACAGTTACTAACCTTGTCTGATGACGAAGTGGCTTATTATTATTATTATTATTATATATTATTAAGTTAATTTTTCGATCAATTGAATTGATTTCTTGACAGTTACCAACTTTGTCGATGATGAAGTGGCTTATTATTATTAAACCTAATTAGTGCTTCTAAACAAATTCGGTGGAATATTTGACCCAACGGGCAGTCAAGTAGTGGTGAATGGGTATGTGGGCCACCATTGAAATGAGAGGAGTAATTTCGTCATTTTACGCGAGGGGATTTATACAGTCCGGGTTTTCAATTGCGGGGACCACGTAAGAAGAAAGGCCGCTTTAAGAAAAGTTTGAAAAATATGACATAACGGCTCTCACGCTATGGACTGTGGTGCATGGACATGAAGTCATGAACATTGTAGCATTTTCGTAAAATCAAACCCAACATTAATTGAAATTTGAAATGACATTCTTCTGGAAAATAAACTAAAATAAATAAATAAAGAAAAAGCATCCTACTGAATTTGGAAGAACATGAATGCTTCTTTTTGCATTCCATGATTCCTATGAATCGTGGGGACGTCAATTTATGATGACCACAATAATTCTAACCCTTCCCAAAATGGATCACTACGTGTATGAAACATAATTATGGTATACAAAAGTCACAAGTATAATTTTTATCAATATTTTCTTAGTCAGTTTTGTTGTATGTTTTCTTATTTTGATTTGACATTTTATGCATGATTTGCACGCTATTACACATGTTCAGAATTTACCTAACACACCTTCATGTAGTGATTGTGAATTTTTATTCAGCACCCAATAATAATAATAATAATAATAATAATAATAATAATAATAATAATAATAATGCTAACCCTTCCTTATAAATTTTAAAATAAATTTTTATAGGGTAATATTTTATTAAATCACACTTAAGTAATTATTTTGTATTATAAAGTAATTAAACAATTTACAATTGTATTGTCTTATTTAGATATGCATATGAGCTGAGTCAAAATAAGCTCAATGGGTTTTAAAGTAATTACATTCTTAGAGTTCAAACATGACCTATAATTAAATTGGAATATATATATATACCTGCATATTTTCATTTTAAACTTAATTATTTAGAGTGTAATGTTCTTTCCAACTAAGTTGGTCTGATTGTTGGTTTGATATCTACAAGGATCTAAGTTTGACTTCCTATGAGAATTGTCTACCTATTGACTTTCTTGGTTAAGTCAAGTGCCTTATTCGTGATATATAGCTAGTATTTTTTTTCTTGGTAACCATATACTTTTTCATTTTTTTTATTTATTTTAAAAGGAAAAAGAAAAGACATTATTGTATTTCTTGTTGGAAGCACATTCCAACCACGAAAACCAAAACATTAAAAAACAAACAATTAGAGAATAACATAAATATCCATATTATTATAGTTTTATTCGGGAAAAAAATTAAAGAAAGTAATCAAGTGTCCCAAATAATCTCGATGTGCATAGCTGTGAGGCATTTTTGTCACAAAAATAAAAAAATAAAAAATAAAAAAAGAATAGCACCTCACGTGGTCAAATCCGGCGTTGTTAATCACTTAATCCATGGACAGACCTAATGTGGAAGTGGAGCCAGCCAATGGGGTTAACACTGAACCAAATGGATACGATCCCACATCAACTATACAATCACTTACCTAGGTCGTTTAAAAGGCTTTTCTATTTGTTGGACTAGTCTTTCATAGTGCGTGGTAATAATATGCTTAACTCGTCTAGTCCTGTTGAACCGAAAAGATAATCCTAAAAACAAACTATTTATCTAGCTCGTACTTGACAAGATAGATTAAGAGTGAACTTAATTACTTGTCGTTACCCTAAAAGACGAAACTTTCTTATCCTAGGATCCACACACTATGATCCAAAGTGGAGAGATAAATCAACTCAACGGTTCAAAGGACTAGTGTCTACAAGGATTCCACTAATATTATGTGAAACTCCCACATTACAATGTTCATGACTCGACCATGTGTCCTTGTTCTTAATCGATCCGTTACTCAAAAACTAATTAAACTAGTCATATGGGTACGAATTGAATTACTTATCAGAAACAGTATGGGCTGGCCTGGGCCAATTAAGCAAGAAGATATGGTGAGCCAATCTTTGTAGAGTTCATATCTACAGAAACTCTGAATGTCTAGAAGTACCATAGCTTTACACAAAAGGAGAAAGAGAAAAAGGGGGTTTTTGCCAATAGTGGGGCATGTGCAAATTGAGGTCCAAACACCAAAAATCATTAGGCCAATATATATATATCAAAACTGGGAAGGGAATGAGATCAATGTAGCATGGCAGGTAGGGTCAAACCACACATGGGTTTTACTTATGTGATTTGATCTTGAATACAATATAATTCACATCATTCCCATTGATTGGCCACAGCATTAGGCTATGATTCTGCTGATTGATTTGCTTTATTATTATTAGACACAAATAATAATGTAAATTGTTATTTCGAGACATTATTGTGAGTGTTATATATGAATTCGGTATTAAATGTGAATTCAGATTTTTTCTGAGTAAGGAGATGAACTTTATGTATTAAGTGTCGTAGATTTGAAAGTGTTTTAAAAATGTATAGGAGATTAGAATACTTTTTCTTGCGCACACAAGGAGTGAAAATGTTAAAATACATCCAATATTCTTTTAAGAAAACAATCTTAATTATATTACATTATTACTATATTTTTTTAAAGGCCGTGCTTGAATATCTAATTTTTTAAATGCTTATCTTAGGTGTGTGTGTATATATATTTATTGGAGATCAAATTAATAACCTAACAATAGTACAAAGCAAACGTGATGATGGTCCCTTGGGTGAACCAGCTTGAGATGTCTCTGTCTTCCGGTGGAAAGAACACCTACCAATATGGTTTCTTAATCAACTTCAAGTCCCTTTTTGTGTTTCATATGTTTGAAATATATGAAATATATAATATATAATATTACGAAAGACTTCAATATCTTCAGTTTTGTTATGTCGACACAAAAAAAAAAAAAAATTATAGGTGTTATTCTACTCTATTTTTTCCATAACATCCCTATTTGGTCATTAGTATTATTGTGACAGGACTATTTTGGTCATTTTCAATAACAAATTTGTTTAAACTTCATTAAATACAAGGAAATTTTCAATTTTCAAATTAGGCTTTAAAAAAAAAGAGTAAAAATTAAAAAATATAACAGGTCAACTATTTTGTATTAAAATAAAGAGAGAGAGAGATCAAGATGTCCTTGTATTTAAAGTTATTTCAACAATTTTGTGTAGGATGACCGAAAATGGTATGCCATAATACTAGGACCAAATATAGATATTCTACTAAAAAAAGACAAAGTGGACTACCACCTATAAATTTATGACAAAACATAATTTTTTATACCCTAATTTTTGTTTTTTTTTTTAGTTTGGAGAGATGTTTGATATATATATATATATATATATATATATTACAAAAAGACTTCGATATCTCCTACTCCAGTTCCATCGTGTTAAAAAGAAAACAAAATAAGGGTTAAATAAGCTATCGAACTACACACGAAAATACAAAATGGCCATTGAATTTGAAAAAAAAAATGTAATGTGGTCTCTGAACAACGTAAAATGATGCAATTGAACCAAAGGTTGGAGACCTCTTCGTCTCCCTGCTGGAGATGAATAACCTTCTTCGTCTCCGACAGCATGCGAAGCAAAATCTTGTTTTTTTTTTAAATTATTTTTTAATTTAAATATTTTGTTATTTAAAATTATTAAAATAATAAAAAATAATTAATTTTTAATAGGAAATCTCCACGTCAGCAAACTAAGAGGTAACCAAGTCAATTTGTGATCAATTGCATTTTTTGTTTGTTTTGTTATAAGAGACTCAATTGTATTTTTTAGTTCAATGACCTAATTGCATTTTTGTGTATAATTAGATGGCTGGTTTATTTGACCATTATTGCAAAGAAAACATAGATAATTATTCATACTCGAGTTTTTCATTAGGAGAGATGTCAGATCAGAAACACTAAAAACTTCATTATATTATATATCAAATAACTTTTAAGAGACTAGCTATGAGATACCTCACTTGATATAGTTTCATTGACTTTGACCTCATTTTGGGCTATATCAGTCATCAGAAGTCCATTCAGGAAGAAAGTGCAGTGTAAGTATATTGTTTGAACAAGAACCTATTTCCACATGGCCACATTAACTGTACCTGCTTGATGGCTAAGGAAATTGATGTCGGAGACCCCCAGATTCAATAATGTTTCCAATCAAAACTTGCATGGCCAGTTCTTGACTTGATAGCGAGCTCATATCAAATTGGTGTGAAAGTTGGCTTAGTAATTATTCTGTATAAAATTCCAAGTTCAATACTTTGAGATTGTTTATTAGTCTTTTTAATTTGAACCGATTAACTTTAAGCAAATTCAGGTTAAAAGTTATAAGATGGATTCACTCAAAGCATACTTTCAAACAGTGATTGCAAGCTTTTCCGGTAAGTAAGTAAATATAAATTCTTGACTTGAAGCATATATCATTCAGGACATACATAGCCGGCCTAATGATTCTTGATGAAGAGATATAATTTTCAGTCAACAATGACAAGTTCAATCTACCAAACCAGGTGGGTCAAGTGCAAACTATGTGACGATTAACTATCCTGTCAAACAAAACACGATAAATATAATCATCAAACAATAACAACTCATCACCCTTCCTGGACTTCCACCTGACATGTTTTTAACCTAGTACTACACCCTTTTGTCCCTGTCTCTTCTCTTCTATATATCCTAGTACAGTGTTCTCGGTTGTTGGTTCTGAAATCTACACCGATGAGTTAACTTTTGTAGTGTAGTACTGTAATTAGTATTGAATTTGTGATTCATGAGTTAACTTTTGTGGCATAGTTATGACTGAGTTTGTGACTCCAGCGGGCTGCAACATATATATATATATGTGTGTGTGTGTGGTCATTTATCTCATCCACTGTTATTCACTTCCTATGTAGTAGTGGATCAGAAATCTTGATCTCTTTTATTGATTTAAGGGCATATATACTTTAGAAAGCTACCACGGATTGGCTTTTACCTTTATAAAAAGTACAAGGGATAGATAACATACATTCTTGGTAAAGCAATGCTGCAGGTATATATAAAGTTGCATTCCAATCTTCTTCTTTAATTCGGAGTATCAAGAATGAGATTTTTTGGCTCCAAAAGAGTAATCGAGGGCAATTAGGCACGTAACATGATTATTGCATTAAAAGATCACACTTATATGTAGTTATGTATTTATTTTTATTAATTTGATCGTCTTTGCATGCATCATTTTAACATAGTCTAAGTAATTAAAAGTACAATTAAATTTATTAAAAGGGTGAAAAATCACAATTGTTTTGGGACCGATGGCTAATGTGGATCGACAAATAGACACGAGAGCATGTCTCAGTCTAGCCCATAATTGGATTACATGCAATAGCTATAGCATTGATGACGCATCATTCAAATTTCTACTCTACGTCTCAGTTTAGTCCTAACTTAGTCTCAAAGTCTTTGGGACCAAAAATGAAACATTAAAATCAAATGGTAAAATTGGTAATGGTAAAATCTCTTAGACTCTGATCTAGCGATGACAAGGATGGAGCAACAACAAGCTTCATCACTAGTGAGGTGTGACTCGTCTCAACCTATCAATCGGTTTTGACAATTGGTTGGTGATGGGTGGTAAAAGGCGAAGGGTGAATTGGGTTGTGACCATCGATGGCTTTGTTGTGAGTTTGCAACAATTGACAAAAATGGTTTGAAGAGTGTGACATTGTTTGATTTAATATTAGTCAATTATTTGTTTTACAAGTGAAGTAGCTTACTAAAAATGCAATTAACGCTACTCAATCTTAGTGATATCGCTTAAATGACAACTGAATTTTACAAATTTGTAGCCTTTGTTTTTGGGTGAAACATTGGTAGCCTTAATTGTTCTCCCAACACACACCAGTCTTCTTGATATTTTATTGTTGTTGCATGAATCTAGGCTAACAGGACTTGTAGTTGCATTTACAATTGACAAGTCAACTTCATAAATATTTTGCTGCTTAGCCAATCCTATAAAATTTTGCTTTCAATTGACCCAAACTAGTGGGCCTGTCACTATTACTTCTGAAGTCCATTATCTAGCGCAAATTAAATGATTATGGTCCATATTCCATCTGGACCTCGGCATTGAAGCAGAGGACATGTTTGTCATTGCAATAAAAGTTGCGTGTCCTATAAGGTACCCCTACATTTTCTCAACAAAACTTCACTCACGCTGATTTTGTCACTGACGTGTAAGTAACATTAATGACACGTGATAGCCTCTGCTTCGATGGGTGCGGTAAAATGACAAAAAGAGCACAAGAACAATTTTAGAGTCTGGTACGTGAAATCCCCGTATTGTCCTTCTGAGTGTACTATTTCAGTGGCAAACTCGTAAATAGGTTCGTGGAGTGAGGGCGAAAAGGGTGAGAAAGATTTTTTTATTCCCCACTTTGTCCCTGGAAAGCACAACCGGTTCGCTCCGTCCCTTCCTATAAGTATCCCTGGATATGTGCCTATCCCATATCGCTTTTATCCCTTTCTGATTTCTCTTTTTCTGCCATTTTTAAAGCTTTCTTCACTATCTCCTTATTCTGTTTCTCCCTGCCGGTGGTGAGTGATGGCTGCTCAGGATGCTCAGAACGGTGGTTGCGAGAATGGTTCCCCTAAGGTTGTGAAGTTCACTGCTCTGAAGCCTCAGCTCTTCGTGGAAGCGCCGAAGGGAAACGACGCCGTCCTGTTCTACAAGGCGGCGTTTGGTGCCGAGGAAGTCAGCCGTGTCATGCACCCCAAGAGGAAGGCTGAACAGGAACAACCTCTCATTCTCTCTGCTGAACTCAAGCTCGGTTCCACCGTGTTCCTCGTTTCTGACCTAACTGAGGACTCCTCTGCCCCGTGAGTTCAAATGTTTCGTTTAATTTGACTGTATATGTCTTTATTTACTCATTTCATGTTAGTGATCTATGGATCTGTGCATTTAGAAGCCGATTTACTGGTTTGCTATGTTTTCTCCTTCGTCTTCACTTTAATATGTGTTAATCACGCTATTTTTTTACTGTATATATATTTTTTGCGTTCAAATGTATTCTACGGCAAGATGATTCGCATACCAGCATATGTTCAAGCGTACATGTATGTATGTATCTGCACGTATACGTATGTGAGGAGTTATTATTTGGATTTTGTTGTCTTCCGTTTTATCTTTTTGCTGTTTGTGATATTTTTTTCTGTTACGTTTCTATTTTCCTCTGCCATGCGTCCGTATTGTCAATTTAGATTTTGCTGTTATACGGAGATCCTTCTTTAACGCCATTATTGAGCTATAGTTCAGTTATTTAAGCTCCTGCTCTAATACGCGTGTGCGATTGACGTGATATCCGATATTGTTTTGTGATTTTATCAGTGTCAAGGGCGGGTTGACCACTGGTGTTTACTGCCTGGAGACCGAGGACGTCGATGCTGCTGTTGCTAACGCTGTGACTGCCGGCGCTGTCGCCGACGGTGAGATTGTTGAGGGTGGTGAAGGTGCGTGCTGCGGCGGTCGCGTGGGCAAGGTGAAGGACCCGTATGGCAATGTATGGTTGATTTGCTCCCCGGCGAAGAAGTGCGCTGACGTGGAGGCATGAAAGCCGTTGGATCTCAAAGTTCCCTGTTACTTTACTTTTATTGTTGTCTCTAATTTACCCTGTTGACTAGTACTGGTACACAGTATAACCCGGTAGTGGTTAGTGCTTTAGTTGGCTTAATGAAAAACCGTCAATGCTGTTGCTTTTGTAGTTTTTGACCAAATGGACATTTGAATTATGAATCATCCATCTATTTGACAGCTGCTGTTAGTTCTTCATTTGTTGGAGCATTTAATATTTTTTTTGTCCTTGTAGGTTACCAACTTCTTCACTTTATTATATTATTATTATAGTAACTGCATTTGAATACCATTTTGGGGTGGGGGTTATAATCGACCATTTGCATTCCCAGTGTCACGGTGTCCTAGATGGCCGCGGTAATCTTATTGTTGGTGGTCCATAGAAAGACGGTAAAAATATCTTAGTTTGATTGTTTGCTTGGATGAACGGAAGAAGTTATCGGGCAGCGTGATCGTTGTTACTCTAGTGTTGTGTCATTTCTGCTCTCATTACTTTTCAATCAGACCCAACAAAATCTTTAAAAAAAATTTGCCCATAACACAATAATGTTTTTGTATTGCGTTCTTTAACAGTGGTAACGAGCGTGCATCGATAAGCAAAGGGAACTCTTGATTGAGACAACTTCTGACTGTACGGTATTGGATTTCTTGTCAAGTACTGTATTCTTCCCTTTTCTTGCATTTATTTAAATAGTACTGTACTCGTACTATTATGTGAAGATAAATCATTAAATAGAATCCCCATTTTTAGGTGAAACGTAGGAAAAATATTCAGAGAGATTACTAAACGGCAATCGATATTGTGGACCATGTGGTGGGCTACCAAACCATAGAAAAAGATTATCTAGGGCTCGAATTGAATAAAATTCTAGTTACACATGATTTTTTTGTCAGAAAATAAGAATAATAAAAACTGAATATTTTTTTTTCCAAAATAAATAAATTACACAATGTAAACAGAGAATAAAAGATGAAATAAAATTTGAGTGTGTGTATAACATTACTCCCAAACCTAATATTATAACGGAGAGAATGAACGATTTTTAGTTGAAAGTAATGTATATATAGCGGTCCAGGGCGTCCTGTCAATCATGGGCAAAAGCAACCGATACAAAGTTTTCTTCAGGAACTTAAATCTAAGAAAAGCTTAGGTAGGTCCGTATTAATTATGTATCATTACTCAAGACTAGATTTTCGGATGTAGCCTGCTCTCTTAAGATTTAGTTTAGTTGGAATAGAAAATATTATTCTTTTGTATTCGAATGGGATAATATTATTGATCTACATTTGTACTACTATTTCAATGTTATCACTTGTCTAATTCAGAGTGATGGGCTCGACCCAATTTTTTGGACCACCCATAGGCGAACTTGATCGAAAACAAATTCTTCTCGCGAATACTAAAATCCTCAATAATGTCCAAAAGTTTAAATATATTTCTTATTTTTGAGTATTATCGACTCTATGATATTATAGTATATTTTCATACATACTTTTTAAATCTGTTGAAACACAAAGAGTCAATACCGAATGCATATGTATACATACATATATACATACTATATATATATATATATATATATATATATATGACGGTAAGAATGTAATAATAAAGTAATCACTAAAAAAGTAATAAGTAATATTGCTTGATGGTCCTAGTACAAGTTTGAGCATGTCCCCACCTATCATAATAGTCTAGCTTTTATATTGGACTATGTAAGTATAACAATTACGATAGTAACTACTAACTATAAAGTCCTAATAATTGCGGCGATTTCCTGCATAAGTGTGTTGACCCTTCATAATTGTTGCTCCTTAATAAGGCGGTGCTATAATAAGTGTATTGGCACAACGCTTAGTGTTACCACACTACCTACCATCTGCTCAGATCCGGATTGTTACTATTTGATATCATAAATTTGAAAATCTCGTAATCACTATCTGATAATGTATATTGGATAAACTCTGCTCTTTTGTAACAGTTCACAAACCACATAGAAAAGATAAATTGTATTATGAAGACCGTATCCAACGAGATCGACCATATGGCATGGGTAAAAATCGAAGACCTTATGGCTCCAAAAAGTAAATAATAATAATATTTTTTTCTTATGAGCGACTAGAGAAATTAGTATAGGTTGTTTATAATTGGCTAACTCAAACAAAGAAAGTTAATAGTCACTCTCATTAAGAATCAAATTTGAAATCATGTGGTTATTAATTAACCAAGTAGGCTAACAAAGTTAAGCTACTAGAGTTGCCTTGGGATGCTTTTCTTTGTCAAATAAGGAAATCATATGAGTATAATCTTGGTCAAACAAGTACTTAGAGCATCCTCATTTATGATTTTTTGGGCATCGAGCACTCGTGCGATTGGCGTGCAGTCGGTGGAGAAAGTAGGTGAAGTAATCCAAAGTATCTTCACCACTGCCATAAATGTGATATTAATTAAGGAAGAAAGGAGATACATGCCGAGAGGGCGTCATGACGTACACGTGTTGCGCATGGGTGACTCGGGAACAGCGCCTTGCTTGCTACGTGCCACAAGATTCTTGACTGGTTACTGCATTGGGAAGCTTTATCAACCAAAGCGGAGCTGCTCGGGAAGGACCATCTCGTCGACATGCACGGACACCGAACACTTATGCAATCAGCGTGCGGTCGGTGGAGAGAGTAGGTGAAGTTGTCCAAAATCTCTTCATCACTGCCATAAATGCGATATTAATTAAGAGAGAAAGGAGTTACATGCCGAGAGGGCGGTATGACGTACACGTGTTGCGCATGCAAAGAGGGTGATTCGGGGACGGCGGCTTGCTTGCCACGTGCCACAACATTCTTGACAGGTCGTAGATGCTTGGGAAGGACCATCTCGTCGGCATACACGGGCACCGAGCACTCGTGCAATCGGCGTGCAGTCGGTGGAGACACGTAGCCGGGGAATTTCCCTAACAGATGGAAAGAAATTGTGAACTAATTACAAATATGATGTTGTGATAGTTTTAACCGCATGTTTGGTTCACGGAATAGGCCTGAAATGGCATAGCATTCCCGGGAATAGGCCTATTCCTTTGTTTGGTAATACTTTTTATTCCCAGGAATATTGTTCCTGGGAATGAGCTATTACCCTTGCAAGGGTAATAGCTATTACCAGACCCCCCTTTGGTATTAACCTATTCCTGAGTTCTCATAGAGTTTTCAGGAATAGACAAATTTTCTTATTTACTATTTTATCCTTATATTCATGTTTTGTGCTTGTTATTTTTTGTTAATTTTGTTTTAATCTTTTATATTTTTGTTAAATATTTATACATATATTTTATATTATTAAACATAAATAATATCATCTCATCAAGACGATTAAAACAAGATTAATATTTAACATAGAGTAATTAAATATTTTACAAATAATCAAGTGTTGTATAATTTTTTAAATTTTATACCAAAAAATAAATAATCAAGATGATCTTGTTGAATTTTTCGATATATGGAAAGATGCCCATGAGTAGTATTCTTGCTGCACTAGAAGTGAGTGGCCACTTTGCATCTTTTTGACTGCTTCGAATGGCGTATAGAGCTTGTATTCTCGTTAGGATAATCTCAGGTCTTTATCTTTAACAAATGATGCAGAAATGGAAGGGGGGAGTTAAAAATGAGGAATTGACTATATTTTGAAATTGCACCACTGCAGAAATAGGCCAAAAAAGAGCATTTAGATGATGACAATGAGCACGAACAAAATAAGAAACCTAGAGAGTTCACTTCATCTGATGATACTCAGTCAAATTTTTTCATGTATCATTCTAGTTTAAAGGAAAAGCAGCAGAATTTGCATGAGCAAGAGACTGCAAATGGCAAGCATCACATTTTATAGTAATATTAGGACTATTGAATATCTAATAATTTGTTACAGGAAAACTCCTTGAAATAAGGAGATACACACATCTCAAACCAACTTCCTGACGACTTCATAATCTTTTTTTCTAAATATTATTAAATATTCTTTAAAAATTTTGGTTATTTATATGAATATTTTATTTCATAATTTATAGATCATTTTATTAATATTGTAATTGCTATAAAATAATATTATATAATAGTAGTAGTAGTAGTAGTAGTAGTAGTAATAATAATAATAATAATAATAATAATAATAATGTACGCACAAAATAATAATAATAATAATAATGTACGCACAAAATAATATAATAATAATAATAATAATAATAATGTACGCACAAAATAATAATAATAATAATAATGTACTCACAAAATAATAATAATAATAATAATAATAATAATGTACGCACAAAAAATAATAATAATAATAATAATAATAATAATGTACGCACAAAATAATATAATAATAATAATAATAATAATAATGTACGCACAAAATAATAATAATAATAATAATGTACTCACAAAATAATAATAATAATAATAATAATAATAATAATGTACTCACAAAATAATAATAATAATAATAATAATAATAATAATAATAATAATGTACTCACAAAATAATAATAATAATAATAATAATAATAATATATATTCAAAAAAAATTTGTATAAGGGTATTTATGTCTTTTAAATATATATTCCATTTCTATTCCTTTAACCAACCAAACGTTGTAATACAATTCCTAAAGTCTATTCCTTCAGCAAACCAAACAATAGAATACAATTCATGTTCTATTCCTTACTTATTACATTCCTTATGGAATAGCATTCATATTCCCTCCAAATCCATTCCGTGAACCAAACGTGCTGTAAAAGTAAGATAGTATTGCAAAATAATGATTGCCTTATAATTAAAACCCGAGTCAGATTAGGATCCGACGTCCGCGGTGCGAAGCTATAAATATGCATAACCTGACTCCCAACAATTCCGCTCAATTTCCTTGCTTCTTCACTCTTCTGGTTTAACCAAAACTCCCAAACACACAATCTCTCTCTCTCTCTCTCTCTGTTTCTGCTCGCGCATAGGTTTTGCTTTTCAAGAAAGTTTTGGGTGATAGCAATATGGGAATTTTGAATGTTGAGGATGAACATCAAGCAACTGCTCTTACTCTTTCTCCTTGCTCCAATTCCTGGTACTTCTTTTAATTTCTTGTTTACGTACATATGTGTGTAAGTATATAGTATTTCTTGTGTCACTTCAATTCCGCCATGGCCCGCCATGGCGGTTAATGAGTTCCTCAGTTCTCGCCTTCTTTCTGTTCCCAGTAGTATTACGGTTATCTTCCATTGATTAATTAAAAGTCGAGATACTTTCTTCTTCTTCTTCTTCTTTTCTGTGGTTGCGGATTTACCTATTTATGATGGAATTTATTTGTTAATTCGTAAAATTCACAGAAGAGTTATCATCAATCCGCCATTGTTTTCCTTCTGTTCTCTTCCTGGATTATGTGTTTGCGAACTGCATTTTAATTTATTTTTTTTCAGAAAAAAAAATGGAAGTATTTCTGTGTTTAATTAATCTTTTGAATTGCGATGATTGAACAGCAGCAACAGCGTGGTAGAGATGAATCAAAAGGGTTCAGATCACGGCTATGAAGAAGAGGCACCGGCAGAGAGAAACAAAACGAAGAAAACTGTGCGATTTGAAGAAGCGTCTAACCAGATCATCGTCTTCACTTCTGCGGCGGCGCCGCCGCCGCACGCGTCGAAGAAGGTGGTGTGCATATGCGCCCCGGCCACGCATGCCGGCGCGTTCAAGTGTCGCCTCCACCGCGAGAACTCGAGCCACCGGCCGTCTTCTTCCGCGCCGTGGATGGTAAAGCATGGCGGCAGAGGGCCGAAGGTTTTCAGCCCCGCCGGAAAGGTTTCCCAGCACGGCGGTTTTGGCAGCCAGACTCACCATTCAAAACTCGTCAGAGCCGCCATGGCTAATGTCCAGCAAAGCTCTGCAGGTGTTGATCAGACGCAGATTCACTAGCTAGAGAAGAAGATGATCAAATTCAAGTTTAGGGTTTGAATTATGAGAGGCATTAGGCCATCATCAACAATAGCTCTAGTTATTACTTTTTTGTTTTGCTGGGTAAACATTGTATATATTAGTTTGGGCAATTTTGCCCCTGAAGTCGGACATTAGAAGTGGTCAAAGACCATATTAAAAGCATATTAGTCTGGGGACTATCTTGTAAATGATGGTACCCAAGAATGGTCATCTGGATCCCACATTGAAGTTTTTAGCACTTTGTGGGATTTTATCAGAAAACATTCTGTACAGTTTTTTAGATATCAAAATTTTTAGATAGTTTGGGTTGGTATGGATATTTCTCCTGTTTTGTTTATTTGCTTTGCTGCTGCATTTTTAAAGCATACATTGAAAGTTGATGCCCATGTTGCATTGATGCAAGTAGATATAGGATTTGGTGCAAGTCACATCAACAGATGGCTCTCCTTCTCTACCTTCTTACTCACCAATGCTTAGAACAGTACCACCCTGACCTGTTCTTTTTTTTTTAATTATTTTTCTTAATTAGATTTGTTTTTTTTTTTTTTCATTCCCCTCTCATTCTTTCTTTTTTAATCACACTTACAAAAATTGCTCAAAAATTGCTAAAAATATGAATAAGAATGCTCTTAGGCTAGACCAATCAGCCTTAGGTCAAAAACTTTAAATTAATTAGTCGGTCAAGCAAATTGAGCTAGTCCAAATAGACACCAATGGTCATTTCTAGTCCTAAATTTGGGCAAAGCAAAGGGAATATTTTCCAATTCTCCATTTACTCAAGATTTAAAATATGTTCTAGTATGATTTACCTATCTTGTGTAGAAAAATAGTTTACTCAGATAGTGATTATTTCTATCTATTTTATCAATAGTCAAAGATCTCATGCGATTGTTATGCTACGAACCCGGGTTCACCTTGCAACCAGTCTATGCTAATAATTTTAGAACTCTATATTCACAATTTTATAACTCTATATTCAACAGTATAACACAATTTTTTAATCTATATAACAAAATTGTAGATATAACGTTAAAAAATTGTGAATATTGAGATCTAAGTAAATATAGAGTTCTAAAATTGTGAACATAAATTTTGAAATTGTGAATATAGACGGGTCCGGGTCCGTAGCATAATTTGCCGATCTCATGGATGTGGGCATTCAATAAACCCAATCATTTAAAGCTCAATCCCTACCCAAAGCCCAATTACAGTCCATGTGTGCCAGTTTTGGGCCCTATTTTCTGCCATCAGCCCAATAAAATAGTCGGCTAGATGGTCCAAAAATAGGCCTCCACAAAATGTCCATTAGCTGTCATCTGCTTCTGCCGTTTGTCGGTTACAATTAATTCCACACGGTGGAAAAGGACCGTTCCTTAACCATACTCGCCGACTTTTAAGTGTTATCAAAGTACAACAATTTTTCTTTTTGAAAACAGTTTTGTTTTGGAAAGTAGGGGTGCATATTTTGATTCGAGTTATCCGAATCAAGTTAAGTCGAATCAAAATTGAATCCAACGGTTGGGTTTTACTTTATTATTAAAAATTAATTGGTTTTATACTTTATAAATGGAATAGTTACAATTCAATTCATTTATAAATCGAGCTATATATATGTCTGTTTTGGTGTGAATCTATCTTATTGTGTGAATCTAAGAAATTGTGCACATCTTTGGCGTTGCATCATTTAACGGTCCAGAATAAGTGCATAAAAAAAGTCAACTCAGGACACAATGCAACACGTTTGTGCATTGTGTTATAATAGACGACATGCACCGTTCATTAATTTAGACAAAAGATTATATTGCATATCTGTTAATAATTGAGGAATCAAAAGTGCGATTTTCATTTTTAGAAATAATTTTTTAAAAATATATCTTAGTTTTATTTTAAAAAGATTATAGCCCACTCTTTTTCTTTGATTTACCGAAAAGTTCACCATCACTATCTGAATGTATTTTTCGTGTGAAACCTATCTTATGAAGCTAGTTAGCAAACGAGTATATAAATATAAACCAATCTATATTACTCATAGTTGACCGACTCAAACTAAAAAGTCAATTGATCACTTTCATTAAAAGAAAATTTTATAACTTTGTGATTAACCAGCCAACACTTTAACTAGCTGATTTCCCGCTCCACAAATTTTTCTAATCAATGGCCATATTAGCTGCGGTGCACAACCACATATGCAGAAGATTGAGAGAAACCAAAAGAAGTTGAAGTGACTAAAAAATTGTTGTTTTGTGGAGGCTGCGTGTCTGCTGGTCTGTTTGTGGTGTGATACCCCTTAATTTAGGCATCATAATAATTAGGTTTGTTTAAACAACGTTAAGGTCAGGGCACTGTGACTGTTCCCCTAACTTGTTGACACTTCCAAACATTATCTTCATTTAGACAATCATATTGTAAATTTTTTTCTTTGGACCGCCATTGCCTCTTTTTCCCCACTTGCTGTAATTATTTTGTCATCTGGCAAAGATTGGTTTTGACGTTTTGTTTCATACTAGCATTTGAATCGAGGGGAAATTACACTTTTTAATTTGATCACCGTCTTTATCCTTTAATTTGTAAAAAAAAAAAAAAAAAAGTCTATAACTGATAATCGAAAGTAGGTTTCGGATGAAACTCATGACTATAGTTGATGGCCAATAAAGACACTTCTCACATGGAGCTAACCTTAGAGGGTTGTGGTTAATTACTAAGTCGATCAATTTGGTTGAAGTTACTCTACTGTCTTTGTTCAGTATCCTTAGGATGTATGGTGTTTATACACTGATGTTCATAATAAAGTCAATTTTACATTTTCATTGATAAAAATTAAACGCTACACTTAATGGCTAGTAGTGAAGTATATTTATTAAGTTGGATTAACCAAATTATACCCTAGGTGTGTCTTGAGAAGACTACACTTTTGATTTGAATAGTGTAACACTAGTTGATCCTTGTTTGCTTTCAAAATATAGTATTTTATTGTGTTACAATGTTATGTTTTTAATTATTTTTTTTTTTTTGAAAATATGTTATGTTTTTAGTTAATTTTGTATTTTTTTCGTCATTATAACATTTCTTGTATGCTTTCACCAATAATTTTCTAACTATTCCGATTAAATACAATTTTTAAAACGTCAATGTAGAGACAAACAAGAGGATGTTAAGAAATAATTTTGATTGAGATAACAAGATATGTTAGAGCAAAGAACAAAAAGTACACAAGAAAAGACTATTTATTGAAGTAGACAATTAATTTAGAGTTAAAATAGTTAATTACACATAATTGTTTACAAGACAAATATTTAGTAAATAAGATGTTGCACTTAAAACTTGCTTTCATCGAAATCTTGAGTCGGACTCCACATAGCATAACTTTTCAACCCTTTCACGAGATCCCTATTCCCTACTACTCCTCATTAGGGTTATCTCCACATGATTTTTGGAATTTTCTTTGTTAATAATACATACTTAGTACACACTAAAGTTTTGGTGTTTTGTCCTGTGTGGGTCAGCTAACAAGAATATGGGGACAGGAGTAATTCTCGCAAAAAAAAGGGGTTTGGTGGACGAAATTGGGGATTAAATAAAGTTTCATGTCTCATGTAACAGTTAGAGATTATATCATATTGGGTATACCATGCATGTTGTTCCATTCTTGCAATGTTACTTAGACCAAATGTCCTACAAATATGGTAATATTTGATTAGTATTTTAATATTTAAACAACTAAGTAATTTGAGGATGGCTAACGAAATTTAAAATGCTCTAATTTATAGGAAAGTCTATTACTTAAAATGTGTTATAGTTAAAACTCATCTTATAACCTGACTACAAGAACGTAAACCAACCTTAGTTATAGGTAGCTCATACAAAAATAGAGATTGAAACCTTGAATTTATCATGCCAAAGGTGCTCATTCAATTTATTACCACTAAATAATTTTATGTTCAAAATCAATGTCTATAATACGATTGACTTGAACAAATATATAATCAACAATAATACAACTTTCATCTATATTTCTATATCCGTTTCATACTTTATAATTTGTTGATATTGTGGGTGCTACTAGCTATTCCCTTCTTATTTCTTTGATCTTTATTTCTCATTCAAATTGTTTGTTACTCATGTGATAGGGTAGCTAGGTGTCATACTCTTAGTGGAACTCGATGAAGATTTCTTGTGACCATGTGCATTTCAGGACATATCTTGGTAAATTTTTTAACAAGTTTTTTTGTGTGTGACCCCATTGTCAAACTCATTAGTATAAAGACATAATAATTTTTTTTTTAACATAATTAGAGTGGTCGCACACTAGCTATCACTCGAATCGGCCACCGAATGTCCAACTACACACATTTTGTAAAAGTGAAAGGCAATTTAGCTCAATCATTCAAGGGTTACCCTAAAAGTGTTCCCAGATGGTGGAAATTCAATTTTCGCAAAAGACATTAAGAGTCTCAAAAAATCGATTAGAAGTAACAAAGACTCCTTAAATAATATACACTGGTTTCCATTCATTACACAGTTGATCACATTTCCAGAATTTGCAAAAGTACATCATCACAGAGTTACTTACTTCATGCAAACTCCCAGTGAAATCAATGCCAAAACAAGAAGAAGGAGAAGTTAATGCCAAACACCACCTTACATGCCTAACCCAAAAGCCAGTAACAGTCACCATCCTAAGATGCCCAAAACCCTCAGACTATCAACCTATCTGTTTCCCCACTTTTAGCCCTCCCACACACATCTTCTCCCACCTTCCATTTTTAGAATCACCCAGCTGTCTTCTTAACTACAAAAACAGTAAAACAGTAACTGTAACTGGGAAACACCAAGCTCTAGTTACTCATCTTCACACTATCTTTGCTGTTCTTGGATTTGCAGGGGGAATTGGTGTTGTTTGCTGGGTATTTCAAGGCATTAAGCTCAACTTTTCTAAGTGCAGCTTTGCCAAGATCAATGCCACACACATCAGACAGCCTGACTAGGTACAGCAAAACATCAGAGAGCTCTTCTCCTAGGTGTGTCTTTTCTGCCTCTTCCCACCCTGGCAGCCCCTTTGGCACCTCCCCTTTCCATTGGAATATCTCTGAGAGCTCTCCCACTTCTCCCACCTGTAACAGCAGTATGTTAGCCACTGAATCATCATCAAGAAAATGTCAAAATTTGTTTTGGCCATTAGGATTTGCACAAGGACAGCTCTGATCATCAGCAGAGCCATTTCTTGGGCATCAAGAAACAAAAAAACAAAATGGGATCATCAACACACAGATTTCAACTAAACCATGTGGCCTGCTATCAACAACAGGATCATTAGCAAAGGGCTTTTCTTCCCTGCAAATCATATTACACAATGGATAGAAAATTCTGAACATATATATATATATATATATATATATATATATATATATATATAAAATTTATGCATAATTAGACTGTTAACTTGATAATTTCAGTAGAGTTTTGAGTCCGTCAGCAATAAACAACTTTTAAACTTGTTTGAAATTATATTTAGATTGTTAACTTGATAATCTCAGTAGAGTTTTTGAACCAGTCAGCAATAAACAACTTAGATTGATTTAAACTTGTTTGAAATTTATAGGATGTACAATCTAGGACAGTGACTGCGATTTTCCTCGTAACCCATAAAAGTTATGGACCAGCAGAAAAGGGAAGGATTTTGCTTCTGAACCATCGACAAAAAAGTGTTTTTATTCTCAACAAAAATCTTAGAGAAAAAGTTTGAAAGATTGGAGATTGCAGAATACCATAGCAAGAAGAAGGTTCCTGGGGCTATGAAACTTCTCCCAATCTCTCTCCTTCGCAAAATCATTCATCTTCTTCTTCAGAAGATCAAGGCTCACGCTCCCTTCTTCTCCTGTCATCTTAAGAAAAAACAAAAAACAAAGAGACGGATGAATTCTCAGATACAGAGAGAGAAAGGGTTTCAGAGATTTCTGGTGAGATTTGATGGAATTTGTGTAGAGATTTACGGGTATTTATTGCTATTGAGAGGAGACCAGAAAACAGAGGAAGTCATTTCAATCCCGGAAACCGGCCACTGCCGGTTTCATAGTACGCGTGACTAAGTCGTGACGACTTTAGTAACCGACACGTGCCAGTTAATATGTGCCCGTGTTAAAAAATGGCTAAAAATGTATTAAATAGGTCACTGAATCTATCGTTTTTGTATAATTGAGTCATTAAACTTAAAAAGTGTGCAATTCACCATCAAACAAGTAAAATATGTGTAATTAGAACATTTTTCTAATTTTTTTTTAATTCAATTGAATTAAAAACATTGCAATACTCTCAACTAATATATGGTAGAAGAAAAGACAACACTTAATACATAATACATACATGTAAGTAATATAATCGGATTTTATCAGAAAAATTTTAGAAAATATTTCAATTGCACATAAATATTTTGCTTGTTTGATGATTCAATTACACACTTTTTAAGTTTAGTGATTCAATTGCACAAAAACAAAAAGTTTAGTGATCTATTTAATTTTTTTAAAATGATCATTATTTTGCAAATCAATATTACTACTGACTCTGTTACAGAGGCTCAAACCCACTCACATCATCCATGTGAGAGTGTTTTTCGGGACACCGGGTGCCACTAGACAGTTTTGGCAGCAAATAACATAACTAATTTAGCTGATGTTCAAAACTATTCATATATCAAAATTGTGGGGCCAGGTGGACGTTGTACATTAGAATTATATATTTTTTTTCTTTTAAGAATTAGAGTCAAAATAATCTTTAAAAATCTATTATTTTATTCAAAAAATATTTTTTTTTAAATCGATTTTTTTTTTGAAAAGAATTTTTAAAACTTGGATTACGATTCTTCGGCGTTCAAAGATTTGATAGTTTTAAAGAATTAAAAAAAGAATATATAATGTGGTGGGCACAAAGCAAAAAGTACGAAGAAAACAGTGAGTGGGCAGGAGACAAACATTATCTTTGCTACGGCGTACCCTACGAAATCTCTCATCCCTACCAATAATATCCGACTCACGTTCCATTCAATAGTCTAATAATTTCTTCTTTTTTCTTTTTATACCTAGAGCTTTTGGTCTAGTGACACCTCAGTAAAAATAAGTGAAAAACTTAATTATGATCAGATACTGCATTGTAACTGAATTAATAGTACTCAAAAAATAAAATTACTTTTTATTTATTTATTTATTTAAGGTGAAATTATACGTAGTAATTATCGATATAATTTAGGGAATATTGTATTTTTATCCCTAAATTATAATATAGTTATAAAATACATCCTTAAGTGTTTGTCTTGCTCACTTTTCACCCTTAAACTATCATGGCGTTACACTTTTCGTCTCAAAGATAACTTATTGTGCCCACTTTTCATCCCTAAGTTAATTTGTCATGTTCACTTTTTGTCCTTAATATTTTATTAGTAATTGGACGAAAACTGCAACGTCAATGATAGTTTAAGAACGAAAAGTGAACAAGGTCAACACTTAAAAACGAATTCTACAATTATTCTATAACTTAGGAATGAAGAAAGTAATTTTTCCTCTAATTTATTTTAGAAAATGTAAGTTTATCTATACCAGTTTTTTTTTTTGGATGACGTAACAAATTTGTAGTCACTATATAAAGATGTACACATGATAAACCATGTTCATATATAATATTTTCTAAATTACACAATAAAAAATAAATCACACTAGAAAGCCCATGCACAACAATATTGACTAAAATGGGTGTTATAAAGAATCAAATTCTTGATTTTTAGGTACAAAAATTATGTTCTGTCTACTTGAACACCTCTTTCAAGGGTCTATGCCTACTATTCTTTAAAGTAAACTTCGCAACATTAAAGAGTGTAGTTTGTAAAATATAAAATACAAAATGAACTATGTAGTATTGCAGAGTGCACTCTATAATGTTATTATATATTAATAATTTAGATGTTTTACTAACTTGATTGTGATTGTAATTTTTATTTTTGTCATATTTTCTTATATACATTACTGTTGAGTTATTCAAATTGTAAATATCAAATAAATACAAAATTTTGATAATAATGTCACATTATAAAATATGAATAAAAAATACAGTAGTCATTTTCTCCTTTCATATATGATAGTCCTATATGGCTATGAGATAGCTTGCCGCGGCATCCACTATATGATAGATATTGAATTAATTATTAATTTACTTTAATAATCCTTCACGAGTTCACGGGTTGATCTTCTGGTCAGCAATTTCCCTTGTTCACATTTGTGATTGCGTCGTCATTTGTGTCATTGGGTTGATTTAACTTGTGTATAGTATGATTCAAAAAATTATGTATCTTTACTTAATATATTATATGCATTTAGTTAACAGATTGTGTATCAGTAAATATATTTAAGATACATAATATATTAACTACATTTATATTATGTACATATAATTAACATATTATGTGTATTCAATTTATTTGCAAACACATATATAATCAATGTTACAGAAAGTGCTAAGCCTTAGTCGAGTGCCCAAGGGTGCCTAGGCGGCCGAGTAATCCGAAAATATTGTCTCTACTTTTTTCACTCAGAGATGAGAGTTGATAGACTATTATAATCTTCAAATTAGTCAACTGCATATGTTAAATGGTTAGTTGAGTACATGACTGGAAGAATATAGAAGAGAAGTAGTACATCAAGCAGGTAAAAAAAACACACGCCCGAGTTGGGCACCAACTCAACCAAGTTAAGCGCTCAACTTCGCCGATTAGTTGTCCAGCCGACTAAAAGTCGCTTGGGATTGAAATCGTTTCAATTCAGTCTAGGGACGCCTAGCACCTAGACGGCCACCTAGACCGATTTTTACAACACTACACATAATATGTTACCCTAAAAATATAATTTGAATGTGATTTTAGATTAGGAAAATACTGACCATGGCATTGCATTAACAATGCAATAGTGTTATTGTGATAAAAATAAAATTTATTCATCTAATTGTTTGGATGGGGGTAATTAAATTGTTAATGCAATGACATGGTTAGTATTTTCTTGAGTAAAAGTTTGATTCTTTGGATTAAATTTGAATTATTCTTACATATTACATCATGTATGCAAAATAAATAAATGGTTGACCAATCTAACAAAATTCATAATGTTGTTTTGATAGGAGAAAACCTTTAGACCATCATATTCTATTATTTACCTTATACATCAAAATTTCTAGACAAGAGTGGTAAAAACTCTGAAGATTATAATACAATCATTTTGTATTAGGCTATCTTTATCAATGCAAAATTTTCACTTTTAAAAGTATATATCATTGTCATATCATCATATTTGTAATTTGTTCACTATTTCTTTTACATTTTTACAATTTTAACATACATTCAATAAGAGTAATATAATTACAAAATTAGAATTAACAAATAAAAAATCAAAAAGTTAAAAATAAATAAAAACTTGTCAAAAATAGTAATTGCAATACTTACAACAGTTGAAAGATCTATTCACATAAAAAAAATCAATTTGGCAAAGACACCTCTGTTGCGATAAAAAAAAAAAAAATAAATAAATAAATTAAAAAAAAAAAAAAAGGCAAGTGGTCACTACTTGACAATCACTTGATGTGTCCAGAGAGTATGTGCATTGAGTACACAAGTCCCGTCCACACATGACTTCACTTTCTTTTTCATGTCAAACAAAAAACAAAGTCTCTTCTCTCCCTTCTCTCATCTCTCATCACTAAAAATCCAGAAAAAAAAAAAATTCCCGTCATGTGGAAGCTCTTAGATATGATCTCCTATATACAAGATGCCCAAAAAGTACCCTATAATGACTTCAGCTTGATGGCACTATATATACAAAATATGACATGGTTCTGACAGGGATGAAATGGTTGCAAGCACATGCACAAATTGTGGCTTAATGTAACAAATTAAAATATGTAATATCAGTATGACTGAAATTCTAGAGTATATATGTTATAAAAGAAATAAAATGAATATGCTTTCTTTTATATACTACAGACAAGACAAATATCGTAGCAGCACGCAACGTAATGTCACACATCTTAATTTGTTTAATTTTCAATTTCAAACTTGTTTATTAAACCATTAACGTAATAATTTAAAACACGATATATCAGTGTGACATGAAACTCGTGTTATATATGCAAGGAAAGAGATAGTGGATTTATAACCGGGTTCAATGTTCTGTAAAAAAAGCTATGATGTGCCAAAGAAACTGGTACGGTTATTCCATGGCTCTAAAAGTCATGAGAGCATTAAGCATATATACCATTATATTATGTATGCAATTTTTTTTTGTCTCTTTTTGAGGACTTTGGCCTAACCTTTTTGCCTAATAATACTGATAGGGTAAAAGCTTGCATTTTCCGTCAATAAAGTACGGTATGATCAGTCATTTTCCACTATGACTTTTGTGTATAATCACAAAACATTACGTAAGAAATTATTTTATTTTATTTTATTAGTGGGCAGTTGGGGAAAAGTTGAAAGCATCATACTCACTCAGTCCATTCATCTGAAAATAATAATAATTATTATTATTATTAAATAATATAAAATAGATTGGCATGTAGGGTTTTGAATTGGGCCTACATATGGTTCATGTAGTTCTTTTGCATATAGCCCAAAAGGCCCAAATCCAGCAAGAAAATAAATGGATTGCTTACGCGGTTGCGGAGATTTCATAAAAGAAATTGAGATTCAGACCATAGACTTTTATAACATTTTCAATTAGAGCATTCTTAGTAGTATTAGTTTTTTGGTGATTTTTATCAGGTCAGGTAGAAAAGTGAGTGCAGAGGAAAGAGGAAGTAAAGAAAAATAGATTTCTGCAAAAGTTTAAAAAAAATAAACAAAGAAGATTTATGCGCGCAACTTTAATTTATTTACAGAAACTTACAAAGAAAAATAAAAAAAATCCTTCTCACACTAGTTAAAAGCACATCCATAATTTTTAAATTTGTAAAAACCAAGTAAGATCCACAAATGTTGATGCTATATAACAATTATTAATGAAAATGACTATGATATATTTTTCTTTCTCAATTTTCTTGTTATCTTCTTTATTTTCATCTTTTCTTTCTTGCTCTATTCGTTTAGTTTCTAGATCTTCTAATATGTTTTCAAAAAAAAATAAAAAAATCTTTCAATATAATAGCTCATTCTCTACCTGCAATGATCTATCTCCAGACAAACTCATTGCACTGCGAGTTTGGGACTCCGTCTCTACTCTCTAATAACTTTATTTCAGCTCTTATGCAGTAATCTACCTTTACTCTTAAAAGAAAAAGTTCTTGTTGATCAATTTTTAATGAATAAAAAAATGTATTGTTACGGCAGAAGTTGAATATTAGGGTGTAAAATTATGAAGTGAAAATAAGATTTTGACAATAAATTGAAAAGTTTGGGAAAAGAGAAAGTGCGGAGGAGCATTGAGATTAAATTAATGCGCTAATCGCGCAGTTCATTTCTGCGCGCTAAATTATTGTCTCTCCCCTCCTCCCTGCAATACAACTTAAAAGCCATGTTCCCATTTTTCTCCATTCAAGTACTAATAGTGATCTTGAGAGTTGAGAGAGAGGAGCAGGGGAAAATATAATGGGGGCGGATGAAGAAGGGGAGTATCTGTTCAAGATAGTAGTGATCGGAGACTCCGCAGTGGGGAAATCAAACCTGCTGTCCAGGTTCGCGAGAGACGAGTTTGATAGCAACTCCAAAACCACCATTGGAGTGGAGTTCCAGACGCAGGCGGTGGAGGTCGATGGCAAGGAGGTCAAGGTCCAGGTGTGGGACACCGCCGGTCAAGAGCGCTTCCGCTCCGTCACCTCCGCTTATTACAGAGGCGCCGTCGGCGCTCTCATCGTCTATGACGTTACCCGTACGCCTACTTTTGACAGCACCAAACGCTGGATTGAAGAGCTCAATAGTAAGCTTTCGAATGCCCTTTCTACTTAGTTAAATACTGCATTTTACTCGTCATTTTACTAAATAATACTAATTCAACATGTGTCAATTCTAATCAAGTTGGTTAACTGTTTCAAATTTAATTTTATATAGAAACTGAGCAACTTAGGCTAGTTTGACTCTTGTTCTTTATCAGTTAAAGATCGTAAGATTGTTTATAAGCAACTTAGGCTGATGTTTATTGGTACTTTTACAATGTCAGGCTTTCACGGTTTAACTTTAAAAAGATAAATAAATTATTATTTTCTAGGTGATAAATTGGCATTGACAGAGTTGCGGAAGTTATATTCATATAGTGTATCCTCCCACCTTATGAATTGCTGAATCACTATAATTTACTCTTCTATATCCTGTGAGGCTAGAGCGAAGGGAACTTTTGATCTGTCCTATTATTTATTTATTGTGGGAGGTATTTTTTGTCTGACTATATGGATTGCATGATGCATTGCAGCTCACTGTGATACTGCAACAGCGAAGATTCTGGTAGGAAACAAGTGTGATTTGGAGGAGATCAGAGGTGTGAGCGTGGAACAAGGCAAGTGCCTTGCAGAGCAAGAAGGATTGTTCTTTATAGAGACATCTGCTTTGGACTCTACTAACGTCGTCGCCGCCTTTGACATTGTTACAAGGGAGATATACAAGAATGTTTGCAAGAGAGTTGCCTGCTCCCACGATTACAAGCCTGATTTGTCTGCCAATCGGCTTAACCTTGCCGCCCTCGCCCTTGCAAATGGAGCTGAATGCAAGAGCAAATACGCATGTTGCTCCACCTAGTTTTTTCATGTCTGTTTTGAGGAGAAATTAGAGAATTTTTTTGGATCCCCTCATGCAGTTTTTATGTTTTCAAGATTGTTGTAGAGTGTGTACTGGGTAAATCCCAATTTGTTGTAGTATGAAGAGATGGATGGGAGAAAGAGCAATGAGTCGAAACAATTAAAAGAATAAACAGTTTATACCATTTATCTCGCCTAATCAGAACTATTGTACATGTATTCACATTTGAATGCAAAACCTAACCATTTCAATGTGCCTAAAACCATGTCAAAAATTTTCAAGGCTTTCTCCAAGCAGATCCTGCACCCATTACTACTGCCAACACAATGCCAAGACCCGCGCCAAGGGATGCTCCAACGGTAGCCGCAGAAAGAGCGTTTTCCTTGGCCTTTGCCTCTCTAGTTGCATTTGCAGCGGCTGCATGCTCCTTGATCAGTTCAAAGAATAGTCTGTCTTTGGCAAACTCCTTCAGAGACGATGAAGATGAGCATTAGGTTTGAGACACTAATATCGTGAAAAAATAATGATTAATAAAACATGATTACATGAGGGAGATGATGATGATTTAAATACAGTCTACCTGTAAGGCGGCTTCCTCATAGCTACGAAGCACACGGTGTATAACTTCACAGAGAGTAGATACACCCTCTACTGGGAAAACAGAATCTTTCTTCCGGAAAGGTCTGGTTACAAGTTTAAGTGGAGCAAAAATCAGCTTATGAGCACCTATAATTTCTTTGGGACCTACCCCCTCTGTTTTCCAAGATAGAGGAGCGGTTGATGCACTGGGCAGAACATAGGGACACGAATTGATAACCTCAGTTGTGCTAGGAGACGCTTGATATGCATGAAGAACAGAATCTATAGCTGCCTTTTGCTGATGTGCGCTAACAGAAAATTTGTTTGTAATAGCAAGCACCCATGGAATTCCAAGAGATTTAGCCTCGTCCAAGAGAAGCGATAGAGCTGGTTTCGGCTGTGTTGTAGTTGATTCACTGTATCTAGGTATTCGGTGAGACAAGTTATGAACAAGAATAATCAAATCTGTTTTCTTACTAAGATCACGAATTCCTGTCCACAGTTCATCCCTGAAATGAGATGCCTCCATTTTCAAATTCTGGGAAAAAACAAACAAACAAACAAATCAATTCCTCAAACCATAAGCTCTTTGCAATTTGAGTAAGAGAAGCTATAGCTCAAAAGCTATTTTCAGTAATTCACCGACATGCATAAGAGAAAAAAATCTCCATGGAAATTACAAAATTAATTTAAAGCAATGGAGCATGTATGGAAGGCAATGGAATACAGCTGAAGCAAATTACTTGACTCTAATAGAAACCTCAAGTTAAGCTACAGTATAGCATAATAATATAGAAAAGACGCCCATCAGAAAGACCTTTCAAAAAGAAAAACTGTTATGAAAAGTGGCAAGAAAAAGAAAATAAAGAATGGGAGAATAGAAAGAAAACCACCTGCAAATTAACCCCAGCTGAATCTGTGTAGCACAAGCCACCAAGGATACCTTCTTGAACATCAGCATCCAAATGCAGATTCTCAGCACAGTCACTGAAAGTGCTTCTTCCTTGATCCAAAATTGCCTTTAGTAGAGAAGTTTTACCAGCGCCCTACACCATGCATAAGCATTAGTTATTGCCATTAATTTTCATTAGCATATAGAAGTTAATCAGGAAGGAGGAAGCAGTACCTCTAGGCCAATTAATCGCACTCTGCGGGTTCTGATGTCCACCTCTCTTGAGACAGTAGTAAAATCTGTCGTACAAAAAATGGCAAGATCTAACCCATCTGGACGTAAAAAATTTCCCTCACTAGATGTTACATCTTGCTTTTTTTGCAGATCAATGTGGGTAGAATTAATGGGAGAGTACATTGGCAGTAACACATCATCACCCATGTGATGCTTTGGTGGCCTTCTCAATGGAGCTCCAACTGAAATTTGCATGTGCTGTATTTCTGGAAGCTCTCCATGATTTGCAGAGTAAACTGGCTGTGAAGGAAAAGACTCCACTGTTGTTGAACACCTAATTTAAGTTTCATGAATCAGGGCATCAAATAACAATCAACATTATGACATTTTGGTAGCAGATTTTGTTCTGTGACAAGAAGCAATAACAGGTTTCCCACATCTTTACTAATAATGCACAATAATAAAAGTATAAATCAGTAAAGGCCACCTCCAGTAATAAATAATAAAGCCATGTAGCCATAGAAAAAAGTTAGCACCCCATTAACAATTGTTGTTTCTTGCTCTTAGGTCTGGTGGATAAATATGGACTTGGTTTCTTAAGTGGAACATATTGTTCACTGAGGACAAAGCAGGCTTGTGTTTCACACTTCAATACTCAAAAAGTCAAAATACATACCAACTGCTATGTATTCAAAATAGGATGAAAGTCATACCAGTGACCATTAACCCGGGCTTGGATAAGTGTACACAAATGTAATCCAAAACCAGAAATGTCGACTTTCAAAGAGTCTGAGTTCTTGTCACCAGGAACACCACTCCAACCAAGAGGAACTATTGAGGTAGCGGCCCGAATAATGGGAGACTCTACAATATGCCCAAGTTCAACAGCACCGCCAGCAACCGAAATGCCTAACCATTTTTGCAACTGTGGAAATTGTTTCTTCCCTTGTTCCATCCCCAGAAAAGTTGAAGTGTCATCACTCATACAGAGTTCATAAATTCTGTAAGACAATCAGAATCCACAATCATTCACAGCCACATGATCAAGCTCAGTGTCACATTGGTAAAACCAGTTCCAACTATATTAAGAAATCATAGGCATAACAAATAAAGGACGAGAGATAAAGAAGCTCAGTGTAAGTAGTAGAATAACCTTTGAAACCGTGCCCTGTATGACCTCATTGAATGTGACTGAAACCGTTCTCTTACTTCAGCAATCACAGATCTGACCTGAAAAAGTCTTTTCCATAAGAAAGCAAGCAAAATGAGAGAATTTCTGTCAAACTCCTCTTTTTTACTTATTCATTTATTTTCAGGCTGTGGAAGATGATACAAGGATACTAGCCAAATATGAGAAACTGAGGTAAAAAATAGTCAGCAAATAGAACTCATACCGATGTCAATTTTGAATATTCTGCACTAGATAGAAACTCTATAGATGAATTCCCCAGAAGAAAAAGCTGCCAAAAATGATGTAGTTAATAAAAATTTTCACATACAAAAGTAAGTTTAACAAAATCATAAGCTCAATATCACCTGACTGACAAAGTAGCAAACATATAAGCTCTTAATGACAACTAAAACAGAAATGACCATACTGGTGTCTCACCTTAAAAACTACTCGTATGAAACAAGGAAAATAAACGAAATCAACCAAATTCTTAGAAGCGCTCTTTCTAAGATCAAAAGTAACACAATTAAAGATATTTTTGAAAAGCTTGATTAAGCTCTAAGGCATAATATAAGAGGAAGAAGAAAGGGAAGGAATTTAAACAGAAGGAGATTTTCTTCTTCTTTTTGTTTTCATCAGCAATGATTTGGGCAACCAAACATGCTATAAACCTGCCTTGCATCCACATTTCTAAATGTTATCAATTGAGACTCCATTCTGATAATGTTAATGGCCACTTATAAAGTGAAAAAGACCACAGCTCATGGAGGAAGCAAGGGAAATATATCAACCTGACCAAAAGGTACATATGAAGGTAATGAAGGAATTATTCTGCGTGCCCCCTTGTCCCCATTACTGGCAGATGATTTTCCATTCTTCAGTTCACCAGAAGTATCTTCATTTGTCTGAGGCAATGGTCGAAGAGTAATGCCATCAGAACCCTCCTGAATTTCAAGAGACTGTGGGGCAGTAGTTATATCATTAACTGAGGACAGTAATGCAGAACCACTGCTGGCAGATGACTCAAGAGGTTCAGCTTTCTTTCCTGTATATCTATAAAGCCGGTTTCTAACACCCTCCAAAGGCACAAGCCTAGAAAGTCTCCAAAATGGGTTCTGAACTGGACCTACACCCAACACCAGCTGCTCTCCTTCATTCTCTTTGCCCTTTTCAGACTTCTGCGTATCCACCCCTCTTGGTTTTGAAAAGGATGACGAACCACCAACATCAGCTGGAGTAGGTAGAGACTGAGCATTATAGTGGTGAAAATATGCAGGAGACAATATACGAGGCACCAAATCTTCTGGAATACAATAGGTTTTGAAGTAATTCTGCCACCCTTTACTATTCACATAGCTGAAGAAGAAAATTTAGGAAACTAGTTAACAACAACACAATTAAAATCACTAAAAGAAAAAGGAGGTAAAATAAAGCATACTCTTTTAAGGCAGCATTTCCAACTGGTGGCTGGGAGAATGTGACACATTTCACCTGAACTTTTTCATGTTCTTTTGATGAAGCAGCAACAACCCTTAAAATGGCAAGAGTTGCTAAGACTGCAACCTGAAAAGTAAAGCCAGATAATTCCTTTCAGTACAGTGAAGTGCATGTAAAAGCGAGCATACAGATTACAGTATTAAACATTAAAACAAAAAACATATTAAAAAAAAAAAAAAAAAGATAACTAGTAAATTAGTGAGCAAAACAAACTTACTGATCCACCAAGTGTGTTGAAGATAGGAAAGTAATCTTAGGGTTATAGTATTCAGCTGTTGTCCAAATTGTATCTTGCATATATAAATATAGGATCTTCTCTATATATTTCTAGACAGTATATAGAAATACAATTAAATCTTTCTACTTTCAAATGGTATCAATCTATTGGAGCAAATATTTGTTTATGAAAAATTGCAGTTTTGGTCCCTCAGTTATGTGTGACTAGTTATTTTAGTCATTCACTTTTGTAAAAATAGTTGTAAATGCAAAGGCTGAAAAAAACCAAATGAAGGTCAATGCCAAATTGTTAATTGTTGTCTTATTCTCCCTTTAAAAAAATCTCCACTCTTAATTCAATTAGCTTTGAATTGTTTGGACAGTAAGCAGAATGAATGGTAGCTCTCCCTACCCATGCTTGTATTGGCTAGGCACTAGTAGAGGAGACAATTAATGTGAATAACCTGTTTCACCCCCGAAATCCTAAACTTTAACTCTCCACCTTCAACCCAAATAGAAATCAGTATAACTTGGTCGAGCAATAGGCTAGATTTCTGAGTTAGGGTTCATGGGAGTCATAGTCTTCAAAATTCGGGGATTTTCTGTTTCCAATTCGATAACAAAGGGAGGGAAGATGACCCAAATACTGATTTACAATTTTACCCTCATGTGACTTGCATTAACTACTTAGATAATGAGATGATTTCTGTTAGGGTAAAGGAACAAAATTACCAACACTTGTCATAATTGGGGACTATTTTTACAGAAATGAACAGTTAGAATCTGAAATACCAAAATTGCAATTTCCCATTTCTTTATGAAGACAAAGGTCTCACTCAAATTGTTGGATATGATGCTAACTAGGCAGGTTGTCCATTTGACTAGCACTCAACCTTTGGGTGTTGTGTTTTTCTTGTCGGCAACCCAGTATCCTAGAAGAGTAAGAAATAAGATGTGGCTGTCAAATCATGTGCTAATGCCAAGTACCTTTCTATGGCCTAGCCGCTTCTAAACTTTTGTGGTGAAGCACTTACTTCAAGAGTTACGATATGGTGATGTTGCACAATTGCACAAATGAACTTGGTATGTCATAATCAAGCCGCAATGCACATTACATTGAATTGATAATAAAATGAGAGGGCCAAGCATGTAGAAGTTGATTGTCATTTCAATAAGGAGAAGATCATATTTGGTTGGAGTTTATTTCACTTTTGGTCACTCGGCTATAGTGGCATTTTTGTTTTGGGTCCTACTATGACTTTTTCTTTCTTATAATCTTTGAATTGAAAAACATTTCACTTTTAATTCAGAATATTTAAACGCCCTTAATTTGTGAAAATTTCACGAATATAATTTTATTGCAAGATTGCACAAAATATAGACTGATTTTATTTTTTAAATGGACTAAAAGTGAAAAAATCAAAGTCGATGACTAAAAGTGGAATAAACCGTTTGGCTGCAAGATTCCTCAGCATTGCTTATCAACTAGTAAATATCCTTACCAAGTCTCTTAGAGGACCTAGAAACAACGCAAATTTGTACAAGCTTGGTGCATAGATCTATATGCTCCAACTTGTTGAATATAGAAAAGTAATCCTGCGGTTATAGTATTGGGCTTAGCCCAAACCAAATCTTGACATCTTGTCGCCTTGTGCATATAAATATAAGATCTTCAGTTTATATTTTTATATAGAAATACAATTAAATCTTCCTATTTTCATAGTACTGCTTTTGGCATGGTGAAGAGCATGTAAAAGTGAGCATATAGAGTGTTAAAACATTTAAAAAACATGCAAACAAAAATAAAAACAAAAGATGAACATAAGTAACAAGTGAACAGGCAAAACTAACTTACTGCTCCACCAAGTGAATGCCCACATAACACAAGCTTCCGTTTCTTTTTTTGGGCAAGCCTGTACAACTCCAATGCAGGTATTCCTTTAGCACGAGCCATGAATCCCTATTATTAGGAAAACAAAAATATATAAAACAAACAGCACACTATAAAGGCATCACAAAACATATATGAGATCAATCCTATCCAACATTAACATAAAGGGAAAGCTTTAATACCCTGTGAACAGCTGGTTTTGGCATAGTTTTTGTTGGTTTAGGCATCAAGTCCATAGTTTTTGAGAAATTCTCAACATTGTCCTTCTGAATGTCCACTTGTGTGGATTCAATCTCATTAAGGGGGTCTTCTGCGGGATCTTCATGAAATATGGCACCTTGAAATATATTCACATCAGCCATGACATCCCTTTATAAATGGAAAAAGGGAGAAACAAATGAAATACAGTGAAAATTTTATATTGGAATGACAACCAAAAATTTTTTGAGAACATGATAAGAGTAATACTGACTTGTATTGTTTTGTCCCAATGAAAGAAGCAAACAATGTGTCTCCGGCTTCAGCTAGTAAATACCTAGAAAGTAAAATGAAAAGTGTCTGTCACTCTGGTGTATGAGGATGTTCAATGTGAATGTTAAACACAGCATCCCAAACTTGAAACATTAATAGGGAAGAGTAGAGCCCAAAATTCAACATCAGTACAATAAAGATGTGATATATCAAAGCACCTGTGTGGAACATGATCTGAAGAGGGTTGAACGCGTTCTATGGAGATAACATTTTCTCCAAAGTCAGCCTTAAACTTGTTCACTGCTCGTATCACTTCACTAGCAGGTTTCTGAAATTATTACATAAATGTCACACTTTTCATAGATACAAAATTATTTTGCCTTGCTTGCTCAAGGTACTGATTCATCTAATTATTATAGAAAAGCATCATAATTAGCTCTATTTTGTTTTGTTCACAATATAATACTCAGAAAACTCAACAATATCGAAATTAGACACATTAGGAACACTGAACACTTTATTTTGCAAGGATTCCTAGAGGTCTCTAAGATTGAATTACCAGAGAGCAAGCATTGCACTTAAAATTGCATTGAACTTGCGCGAAATTTAAATTGATAGAGACAATACAATAACCTTGTAAACACACTCGGAGAGCACCATGCAGCAAAGGATGTCCTGCAAATCGGGAACCGATTCGGCTTTAACGGCGTAGCAGAGATCCTTGAGCTGCTTCTTCCTCCGCTCATACTCCTCCTGAATTCGCTTCCTCTGTCCCTTGCCGTCGCCCCAGGGCCACTTAACCACCATTCGCCACTGCAGGGGCTGCCGCGTGAGGCTCATGATCCTGGCACTCTGGTCTTTGATCCATGTCTCTACTCGCCGAGGCAAAGTCTCCATCATTCCCCCATATACACCTGGGAAATCGATGTCCCCCTCCCGTCGGCCGCCGTGCAGAAGTGGCTCGTGCGGTGGAGAGAAAAAGATCTGAAGCTTTCTGTGGACGCTTTTGCGTTTAAGAAATATCGGACGGCGAATCAGAATGCTATCGGCAGAGCATATGCCGAAAACTTACACCCTGGTAGCCTGACGTACACTCTTCAAACTTATATATCCTTTTTGTTTTTCGTAATAAGTTCCAACTCCCAACCCTTTTTTATTTGTTTCTTTTTCCTTTATTTTCATTTTCATAATAATAATAATAATAATAATAATAATGAACAAAAATTGATAATACTCTATGCGGCAAGATGGTTATGGCACCATGTCATTTTTTTAAAGAAAAATAAACAAAAAATAAAACATTGTCTAATAAGTATTTTTTTCTGTAGTTTGTTTGGATTTTGTATTCTACTTTGAGATTGTTTTGTTATCATCGATCAATTATAAAAAGTTTTAAAAAATCAAAAAATAAAGTGTAACGTCACCGAATCAAAGCGGTGAAGTAAAAGGGCAAAGAAATAGATGTTTATGAATTAATTTTCTGATTGGGAGTTTCTGGATAATATATGTTTGAAGTTTGTATAAGTATTCCTACGGCCTTCGTACTGAGTGTCTGGTTCAGTTTGCCTTCATGATTAGTATGTTAATATGATCCGATCGGCATTGTCTATAATATAATGGTAGTTGAGTGTCTCAAAAAATCTCCCACATCCCCCCTTTGTAGCAATTAATGTGCTTTATACAAGCAGAGTGGGCGGCACATGTCAGGCCCTCGTCATGTTCCATGTGTGATGTATGGGTTCAGTAGCCATGATGATTGTGCCAAGTGCCTTAACGGTGTTGTAGCAGAGTGTATACCAGGCAAGGGCGTCTTCAACCCAAAAGAAGCAAAGCAATGGCTATAAGGGAAGCCTTAAGTTGGATCAAGAGATAGGGAATTACTCACGTCCAAGTTAACTCTGATGCGTTGCAAATTATCCAGAGTTTGAAGCATAATGGCGAAGATTCTTCTTGTGATTTCGTACTTCTTGATATTAAAGATTTGCTACTTTCAATCCCTCATGTAGTTATCTCTTTTGTTAGTCGCACTAAAAATATAGTTGCTCATAGTTTAGCTAGGAAAGCTTGTTCTATTTATGTGCGTCAGGAGTGGACTTCTTTCCCTCCTTCTTTCATTATTAATGAGCTGTATTCTGATTTGAATTAATGAGGTTTTCCCTTTAAAAAAAAAAAAAAAAAAAATTGCCTTGGGCTAGTTCACCATTAAATGGGCTGGGATCTTATACAGTACAAGTAGTTCTGTCTTTGTCTGGGCCAAGATACTCATTTTCACCTTTTTCAGGCTTTACCTTCCAATTTGCATCAAGAAATTTAAAGCCTAATAACCAAAGCAAACAATCTTTCTAGCATGAATATTGTAATATCGCATTTTCTTACCTTTTTTTTTTTTGAAAGAAAGGAAGGCTGTGTTTGGTAACATGTAAAATGGCTTCCGAAAAATGTTTTTCGAGTTTTAGGTGTTTGGCAACGTTCGGAAAATGTGTTCAACAGAAAATGTTTTTCATTGACCAAGGAAAATCAGTTTATTTTTTCCGAAAAATGACTTACGAGATTTTTTTTTCGTAAGTCATTTTCCGGAATCGCCAAAATGATCGTTGCGCAGGTTCTCAGCCAAAACCAAGCCATATCACTCATGACCATGGACCAAGGAGGTGGAGAAACCGCTGGAAACTTGTGCTACGTTGTTGTTTTTTTTTTTTTAATTCTAATTTTTTAATAAATAACATTATTTTAATATTATTATAATTTTTTATTTTAAATAAAATAATTACAATGTTTAATTATAAAATTCTACCCATTTTACAGAAAATGAACCAAACACACAAAGACAGTTTTCCATAACGCATCCAAACACTGGAAATGAAACTGTTTTTCAGAAAATGACTCATTTTCCAGAAATCATTTTACTGCTTTCCAAACGGACCCTAAGTTTTTTAAACATTATTTTTCATAGCGGTCATATGAATTACATTACTCCCACATTCGTACAGCATGTTTGGTTGGATGGAAAAAGTTTTCTTTCAAATTGAGAAAAATAAATTTATTTATTTGTTTGACAATAAAATAAAATTTTCTTTCGTTTGGTTCAAGAAAAGAAATTTCTTTAAGAGGGGTTAGTATTTTGTTTTTTATGAAAGTTGGAAAGAGATGGTTGGACAATTTTGCCCTTATTACTTTTATTATAATTATCATTGTGTATGGACATTTTAACTTGTATACTCATTATTCTTTATATTATAACCTCAATCAAACAACGGAATCCAATATTTTCACTAACGGCATGTTTGGTTCGTGGAATAGACCTATTCAATTGTTTGTTTCGTCATTTTATTCCTGGGAATAGCATTCCCGGGAATGACCTATTCCCTTTGCAAGGGGAATAACCATTCCTTGGGGACCCCTTAGTATTAGCTATTCCCAAGTATTTGGGAATAGCTTTTATACTATAGTACCAAAAATACTCTTTTTATTATATTATAATCCTTATATATAATATTTGTTTATTTAAATATATATTTATTTATATATTAAAAATGTAATTAATAATAATAATAATACATTTTTTTATTTAAAAAAAAACTTGTAACTAAGATCAATTAAGACTCCTTTAAATGAATGAGTTTTTGCTCTTTAAGGCTTCCTCATCTTCTTGTTAATTTCAAAAGAGAAACAATGCTTCTCTTATATAGAGGAGCTCAAATGAGCTCCTCTTCATGAGTTATCAATGTGGGATCAAAAACTTTAATTTGTGTTTTAAAAAATTATTTTATATATAATTTTGTTTTGTATTATTATTATTATTATTATTCCTTTTTTCTTATTATTGTTATTAATATTGTTATAATTTTTATTTTATTATTACATAATAATAATAGTATCATTAATAATAACATGAATGTCCTTATTATTATTATTATTATATTATTATTATTGTTATTATTATTATTATTATTATTATTATTATTATTACATATTTTATAGGGGTATTTTCGTCTTTTAAAACATATTTCATTTCTATTTCCTAAACCAACCAAACACTGTAATATAATTTCTAAAGTCCATTCCTTCCGCGAACCAAACAATAGAATACAATTCCTATTATATTCCTTGCCTATTTCATTCCTTATGGAATAGCATTCCTATTACCTCAAAATTCATTCCGTGAACCAAACGTGCTGTAATTTCTTTAACACAAATCAAACAATGGAATCGATTTTTATGATAATTTTTTTTTCTTTCATAAAATTTTAATTTTATTTCCCCTCAAATACTTTTCGTGAACCAAACGAGGCCTTAGATTAAGTTAAATTTTAAGAAATATTATTTTACATCAAAATATCATTTGAAATTTGAACCAACCACTTTGTAAGGAGTTTGAGATTCCTCAACTTTGTTTTTAGTTTAAATTTTGTAACATTTATGAGAATTACATGTCACCCTGCTTTTTTAAGCCATGTGACATTTTAGTGAATATTACATTACCCTAAAACATCTATTGAACCAAATGATATTGAAAGAGTTGTCCGGAATAAATTCGATTAAAACTTGCCTATATTAGTACTCCGTATTAGTTTTAAATCATTGGACACAAATATTAACATATTCCGTATTATGTAACAGAAACATATTTATACTTTTATTATCTATTAATGAAATGACTAATTCAATTGAGTAAAGTTATCATCCAACTAAGAGGTTTTTTTTTTTTTTTTTTTTTTGAAAACATCCAACTAAGAGGTTGAGATACAAAATTTGCACATTGTGGGTAGGTAGCCAAACCCTCTTATTAGCAGCCTAAAATGGGTACAATCTACGGAGTATTAAAGATTGTCACAACTCACAATATCCTCTCTTGATAAATTTAGGCAAAGGAAATAATTTTATTTTAACGGTCCACTATACTACTACCATCTTTGACTCGTTTCCACTCTCCCTTCTCTCTGTGTATCTCAGGTATCACCAACCTCCATTGTTGCATAGCTCGCCCAGCAATGGCGCCGTCGACGCCCTGTTTACCCGCCCTAACGCTGGCCATTTCGGTTCTCGTTTCCGTAATCTCACCGTCGCAGTCGCAGACATGTTCGTCGCAAACCTTTGCTAACAACAAGCTCTTCGCTCACTGTAATGACCTCCCTACCCTCAGCTCCTACCTCCACTGGACCTACAACCCTACCAACGCCACTCTCTCCGTGGCCTTCGTCGCCGCGCCGCCCAAATCCGACGGCTGGATTTCGTGGGCGCTCAATCCGACGGGGACCGGCATGATTGGCGCGCAGTCGCTCATTGCGTTCAAGGGTTCCGGGGGCGGAATGGCGGTCAAGGCCTACAACGTCAGCTCCTACGCTTCCATCAAGGAGTCCGAGGTGTGGTTCCGCGTGGAGGAGGCCACGGCGGAGTCCTCCGGCGGCGTGATGCGGCTTTTCGCGACGGTTGTGTTGCCTGAGAAGAACAAGACGACGATCAACCACGTCTGGCAGGTCGGCTCCTCCGTCACCGGCGGCGTGCCTGACAGGCATGCTCTCCAGCCTGCCAATTTGAACTCCAAGGGAACTATAGATTTGTTGAAAGGAGTGAGCAACACTGGTTCATCTGGTGATTCCAGGCTCACGAAGAAGAATGTGAGTTTTCCTTTTTCTTCATAGGGCACTGTATTTGGTTTTACTATTTTAGGAATGTTTTCCTCTGTATAGTTGACTAGTCTAGTATACAAATTTCTTACTTATACCATTAATTATTGTGTTCTAATGATTATTTATAAGTATTTATAGGGATTTACAAATTAAATTTATGAAATATTAGCATTACTTCATTGCTTGCTTTTTGAATAGAAGGTTTCATTGATTATTTAGAAGGTTTCTTCTTGAAAGGCTGGGATGCTTTCCTATTTTTGGTTGTGTTATTTTCCTTGTTTGATGCCATGGTGGTATCCATGTATCCATCAATATAGTTTGTTCAGTACAGAGTTTAATAGCTTCAGCACAAGAATTTGATCACTGGGAAGTATAGAAAGTTACAGCTAAACTGGGAATCTGGGATCTACTATAGTACTGTGCCTTTGTTCTGGAAATAGTATCAATGTATCATAATCTCATCCCTGATTCACAATAGAAGGAGAGGAGTGTTTCTGTAATTAAAATTTGGAATCAATAATAACCTGGCTTTTGATACAGATTCATGGAATACTTAATGCAGTCAGCTGGGGAGTTCTGTTTCCATTTGGAGTCATAATTGCGAGGTACTTGAGAACATTCAAATCTGCAGATCCAGCATGGTTTTATCTTCATATTGTTTGCCAGTTATCTGCCTATGTGATTGGGGTTGCTGGCTGGGCAACTGGCCTTAAGCTAGGAAGTCAGTCAAAAGGTGTTATGTACAGTGGTCATCGCAATATTGGGATTGCACTCTTCAGTCTTGCAACAGTGCAGGTATTTCGCCTGAATTATGTTGTGGATTATCAATATCTTGATTAGCTAGAGCTAAAGATTGCCTTTTTTTTTTTTTTTTTTTTTTTTTTTTTTTTTTTTTTTCTTTTTTTTCCTTTTCTTCTTCCCCTCCCTTTTCCAATCCTAGATGACTCTTAAATTTGAACTAATTTGAAATTTAAATGTCAACCTTTAAAAGAGTAAAAGACTTCACTGCTGCATTCTATTCCGGTAAGCATACAACAGAACTCTTTTGGAGTGTCAGAACCAATGAACACTGTTTTCAGCAACTTTGAGCCTTTTTTTTTGGGTCCGGTATGAGTATTTTGATGCTTCATCTTTCTACTTCTTACTTTACTGGCTGAATGGGAATACTTTTTTTGTCCACACTTTTGGCATAGATGTTTGCACTACTATTGAGACCCAAGAAGGATCACAAGTACCGATTTTACTGGAATATCTACCATTATGGAGTTGGCTACTCAATACTTGTTCTAGGCATCATCAATGTGTTCAAAGGTCTTGACATACTAAGCCCAGCAAAGAAGTGGAAATCTGCATACATAGTCGTGCTTGTAGTACTAGGAGTGGTCGCACTACTACTGGAAGTGGTCACCTGGACTGTGGTGTTGAGGCGGAGATCAAGCAAATCCACCAAACCCTATGATGGGTTCGACAACGGACAAGGCAGTCAACCGCCATTGCCCTCGTGATTTATCAGACTCTGTTAGCGCGACAGGTTCTGTCTGTATATCATCTCCGACCATGAAGCTTCATTAGTGTGAATGCCATGGGGGATTTCTCTTGTTTAAGGTTTGCCAGCTTCTCCTTTGTATGTTGTATGCCTCGCTTTATACTCACCAAATTAAAACTCACAATTCTATGTTATATAGTTTATCATTGCAGTTAAGTCATGCCTTTGCTTGTGCAACCCATGATTGATGATCCTTTTCATGATTCTCTCTTTGTTTATGTGCACTGCTACTCTGCGTCTCTGACTCTCTGTTAGCCTATCTGCATTTAATTTAACCATAGCTGTGGTCAGTTGTAAATCAATTGCCTCATCTGTGATAATATGTGTTTATTAACCGGAGAAATTTATCACTTTCCCATCGAACTTGAAACCTTATGAAAAGTAACAATGATGCCATCAAGGCATCTGGTACTTGGCTAGGCCTATTTATTTATGATCACTCATGTTACATGAGTTGTAGTAAGGTAAGAATCTTGGATTGCAAGCAATGGAGCCCATTCAATATTCAATTCATTTATTGAAGCATGCTGGCATGCATGGAATGCAATCATGAAGCATTTAAGAGTGATAATAACACATATTATGATCAAAGCTAGCTCCATTATGGAGCAAATTACATCATTAAGGAATGGGGCAGGATGTGGTCCATTTTACCTTTTGCTTTGTTTCCCACTGTCATCTTTCTTTCATCATTCTCCACCATAGTTTTATTATTCCCATTCCTTGGCTTTGTTAACAGGGTCCTTTGATTTCCATGGCCCCCCTTCATGTTTTTTCTTGCCTTTTAAGTTGAAATTTGTACTTTTAAAGTAGTAAAACACCCTAATCACTCTGATTGCAATCCATTCAAATGATTTTAGGCGAGTGATAACTTGCCTTTCCTTATTCTTTCTCGCTTTGCTAGCTTACATTACATTCTATTTATGAGTAATGGCGGTTGTAAATCGATTGCCATCTCAACCTACTGAAGCACAAAGAGTTAACAGTTGCCTCCACTGAGGCTCGAACACACTCCCATCATCCACGTGGGAGTGTAAACTGGGAACCGAGTGCTACTAGACCACAAGATAGTGATATTAAAAGGTAGTTGGTTATGTTGTAAACCTCTCTAGTCACTACAATCACAATTTATCTAAATGATAGTGATGACCAGCCTTATTATAATCACTCTTCTAAATACATCGGCAGTCTTCTAAACACATCTTTAGTCAAGAGTTAATAAATCTTCATAGAAAGGGAAAGTGATTATGACCCTCTTACTCCACACGGTCCCATTGCATAATAGTTATTGTATCGTACATTTGTCGGCAAATTACTCTGTGGACCCATGTTCACTTTATAAGGATTAAAATAAACAATTTACATACTAAATGTTTAGAATTCAAATTGTAAACATTTAATATGTAAATCATGAACATTCAGTATGTAAATTGTGTATTTTGAATCCCAATTCATTTTACAAGGTAGACATGGGTCTATGGTATAACTGTAAACATTTGTCCATGTGGATTGTGAGACTTTTGAAGGCTTTAGAAAACCTAACCTTATCATCTGACGACTTATAATATGCATCCTGCTAAACAGATCCGTAATATCAGATGTTTTTAGTTAATTGTCCAATTCTCAAACTATATCTACCTTAATAATTAAACTAAAGGGTCTGCATCTAGCCTCTATTCATGATGCTAACGATGGGCCTTCTAAGATCTTGTTAGTATCATGGATGTGGTCACCATGACGTTGGGATGACCAAATCAATTAGTGTATGTATTATTACATATGATTATGATAATTTTGATTTGTTTTATAGATACTTTGGAGAAAAAAATCAAGTTATAGAAAATGTAGTCATGTCACTCTAATATTGTCAATTATCAATATTAATTGCACGCCAAATGAAGATTATTCAAGATAAAATCAATATACACACTGTCCAAATTTCACAAACTACTTTGCCCACGAATTGATCTATCAAAACGACGTCGTTTTGGACCACAGTCCACACAATAATTTGCCGACAATTATAGCTTGGGTCAATGCCTGACTACTTTGGGTTAGTCCTGGAGTGGGACAGGCAGCCCAATCTGGCCCGTATCCCCCTGATGGGGGAATTATGGGGCCGTTGGGAGGGAGGGAAGAAGTAAATGGGAAATCATTAATCAAATCCATAGCTGGGCCTAATCTGGAAATCACGGGCTGACTACACGGGCCTATATATCAATCCGGCCTGTCATTTCTTCTGAAACTAAGTGTAGTTTTTAGACTTAGACTTTCTCCCATATAAGTGTGTGCAGAACCCTAGCTCATCGTGCAGCCTCTTCGCGCTTACAGGGAGCTCTCACCGCTTCAGCTCAGGCAGGTATTATACCTCTCATCTTTAGTCGCCGTAGTCGTAGATGCATATTATTATATGTTTATTTCTATTGCCAGGCAGTTTATGCTCATTATATTCTGATAAAGATGGCGTATAAGATTACAATTACCATTCAAATACTGTTCATTTTGTAAGGAATTTATGCGTGTTTGAATTGTGACGGAAGATTCTTCGTGTATGCGTGGAAATGCTCTGAAATTGAGCTTAAGAGCTCATTATACTCTGATAACGATGGCTTATAAGATTACAATTACTATTCAAATAGTGCTCGTTTTGTTAGGAATTTATGCGTGTTTGAATTGTGACAGAAGATTCTTCGTGTATGCTTGGAAATGTTCTGAAATTGAGCTTAATAAAGATGAATTTATATAATTTTTGGTGCTTCATACTCTGCTTATTCCTATTCTGGATTAGGTTAAATTCAGATGTGATTTTGCTGGATAAGCATTTGATATCTCGCCTTCATATTTTACAGTAGAAACAATGGCTGTCCCCTTGCTTGACAAAAAGATTGTGAAGAAGCGTGTCAAGAAGTTCAAGAGGCCACAGAGTGACCGATATATTTCTGTGAAGGTATGTGTTATTTGACAATCACTAGCATTTGCTTGCTTGTTTATTTGTTATTTGACCTCCATTGTTTTATAGAGTGGACCAAATCACTGGCATTTGCTTCATTGTTTTATTTGTTGTCAGTTGTCATACTTATTTTACTGCAATTGTGTTTGTATATATTTGATATGTAAAGTGATGATATAAATGTGAGTGGGAAGAAAATTATTGCAAGGGGTTGTGTGATCCATTGGTTTAGTGATTATTGAACTTTGTTCAATTAACATTTCCGTGATTACATTTTATGAATCTAATTTTTTCCACTGAAATATTCGAATTGATAATCTATTCCTATTTATGTGAGAGAAGCCCTCAAACTAGCTAGAATGCAGTCACTGCACTGTGTCAATGTTGAAATTGCATGAGTGGTTAACAAGAGTCTGGCTTCATGCCTTGGTAATTCTTAAGTCTCACGTATTGGATTTCATGTTTGGTTGATTTTTTTGTTTGGGCAGGAAAGCTGGCGGAGGCCTAAGGGTATTGACTCTCGAGTGAGGAGAAAGTTCAAAGGATGCACTCTTATGCCCAATATTGGTTATGGCTCAGACAAGAAGACCCGCCATTATCTTCCCAATGGTTTCAAGAAATTCGTTGTTCATAATGTCCAGGAGTTGGAACTTTTGATGATGCACAACAGGTTCGGATGAATCAGATATATTAATAGTTGATTGCTATGTGTTCCACATGCGTTGAGTCTTTGTCTAATGTTTTCTGTTTTCAGGACATACTGTGCAGAGATTGCACACAATGTATCCACCAAGAAAAGGAAGGAAATCGTTGAGCGAGCTTCCCAGTTGGATGTTGTTGTGACCAACAAATTGGCTAGGTTGCGTAGCCAGGAAGACGAGTGAGCTATATCTTTTGTTGTAGTTTCAGCCATTCTGGTGATTTATTTACCCAACCAAGTTATATTTGTTTTAGTTTGTATTTCAGACACTCTGACCTTTCGGTTCACTGTTCATTTTTACATTTTTGCTTTATTATGTACTCTGTATCCTTCTGCCAAGCTTTTGCGTGCTGGAGTTTTGTTATGGAAAATGATATTTGCATTTATCTGATATGGCACGCATCTCACCTAATATGAACAGGTTGGATGCATTAACTTTAAATACTGTTTAACAAGAGCTGACTTGAAAAGAGCAATCTTGTGGTCTGTTTTCTTCAGTGTTGTAATTAATGATGTCACATGCATGTTTAGCTAGCCATGGGTTAGGGTGTCATTGGAGTTTTAATGTTTACATCTATGACATGTCCTTTTGTTGTTATTGTCAGTTGGGTGTTGAAGAGCTCATAAGTATTGAGATTGATTGGAGAGGTAATTGATCAAAATCACAACTTTTTTCCAAAACTTGTGGCATCCCACCACTTTATTGCTTGCTATTATTACATATTCAAAGAATTAAGCTATGTTGCCTAATGCCTATGTAGATGGCAACTAAAACTCATATAATGATTTTAATAAATGAATAATAAATATAATTACACAATTTTTTAGAAAACTAAAAAATGCTCATGTTGGGTGGGGTGATTCAAGCCTTCAAGCCACACTCCTTTTTTCGTGTTCTTCTCCTCGATACCTTTAACTTTTGAAACGGTGTCGTTTCCTGCCGGATTCGTTTCCTCTACCTTGAACACGCCCTCTACGAATGACTCCACCTCAATTTCCTTATTCCCTTCCGTATCCGCTATTGCAACAGGAATATACGGTGGTCTCGGCATTTGCGTGATCTGGTCCCAATCAACGCCTCTGAAAAATTTGTGGCCCTTGATTTCCTCCGCGGAGATTCTCTGACGCGGGTCCTTCTCGAGCAGCTTCCCGATTAGGTCCCTCAACGCCGTCGGCTCTCCGACAAGGTCCGGTGGCTTGGATATTATCCGGTAGAATGTTTCCTTACGATTCGAGCCTTTGAACGGCGTCGTTCCGTACAGCATCTCGTATAACATCACGCCTAAGCACCACCAGTCTACCGAGAAATCGTGGCCTTCGCCGACTATGACCTCCGGCGCCACGTATTCTTCGGTTCCGACGAATGAGTTCGTCTTCTCTACTGAGTCGGATCTGGAAATAGGACGCGCGGGTGGATGGACCAAGTCCTCCGGCGAAATTCCTGAGTTACAGAACATGTAGAATGAAGGAAACTTCTTCGTGTTCTTAGGCTTCCTCGGATGTGATTGATGATTGCGTGATTCTGGACGTTGATGAATTTCTGGAGTTTTGGCGGAAAGTTTTGTGGAGAGATCAAAATCGATCAACATTAGGTGTCCGTTCTCTTGAATCATCACATTTTCTGGCTTCAAATCTCTATAAACTATCCCTAGTCCGTGAAGATACTCTAATGCAAGTACCAATTCCGCAGCGTAAAATCTGAAAAGTTACGTTACATTAATTCAAATTATTCCAATGCATGCCGATCATGAGTGAATATGAATTGTGTCTATGAATTTGTGGAACAAAACTTACCGGATAATGTCATCGGAGAACATTTTCTCCGTTTGTTTCTTTCTGAGCGCATTGAGATCGCCTCCGGCGCAGTAATCAATGACATAACCAACAATCTTTTCCGTGGAAACCACTCCGCGGAGTTTCGGCAAAAGCGGATGCTGAAATGACCTCAAAACGTCTCGTTCGAACCAAATTCTCTTGTACTCACTGCCATCATTACCAGCCTTCTTCTTCTCGACGGAAGCTCTCGAAATAGCTTTGAGAGCTAGCAATTCAGCGCCTTCTGTCTGAACTAAGAACACGACGCCCTTGGCGCCGCGTCCGAGGGCGGAGATGACCTTGAGATCCCGCAGATGGAGAGAAGGCAGCGCCGGTTGTTCTACGTCGTCTTTCATGGCGGAGAGCAATGATAGATGCTGGCAACCAACTGAACCGATCAGACGGCTGGTGGTTACGTTGCCAGCACAGATTCCGGTGGAAAAGCGAAAAGGATCCGCCTCTGGATTGGAATAGAGAGGTCTGTTGGGAAGAGAGTAAATGTGACGGAAGAGTAATTGAAGAGTTTGGAATATCGTATAGTGGCAAAAATTGTGATCGCTTTGCGTAATTTATAGCGCTATGCGATGCTTGGCTTGGTTACGGGCTGGAAAGTGGAAATTTTCTCGGAAGTTCCCCGTTTCTTGCGGAGTAAGTATCACGTGTTGTGACTCTAGTCTCTTTACCTTTTTTTCCTTTTTCTTTTTTAAATATATATAAAACTCAAAATTTATTACTCCGTATTATTATTATTTTTTATTATATCATACTCCCTCCGTCCCATTTTATGTGTAACAAGACTTGACTGAAGTTATTTTTAATTCAATTTTTCATAATATTAAGTACAATATTAATATACAAAATTTATATATTTAGAAACTACATTAAAAGTACTATTAAACACAAAAAATCAAATTTAAAAATAAGTAACAAATAATAAAGAAAATAAATAAAGAAGAAAATGTTGGTTTGACCAGTGAATAGTAAGTAGGACAGATAAAATGAGGCAGAGGGAGTAATTTTTTGGGACTTGTCTCTATGCCTATAAGTAGATAAATTGGACCAATTTAATTTTAAAATTTAATATCAAATCATATACTTTTGCGCATAATGAGTTTAACGCAAACTCAAATTTCAATGTTCATGGTAAAAATCAAACTTCCACCAAGCCATTTGAAACAAGTCTTAAGTGACTCTAATCTCTTTACTTTTCTTTTATAGAGTATTTGTTTATTGTTTTTTTTTTCTTAAATTATTCTCCAACTCCATGTTTTAGTAGTAGCTATAAGTATAAATTATTGACTTTATTGTACTAATTTTTAAATTGATCATCAATGTGAAATACAGACTTTGCCTTTTGAGGATAAGGTTTAATTTATAGTTTATATATTTGTGTTTTGACCACTAAATTGTGAGATGAATGGCTGTTTGGGGGAAGAAGGTAAATAGGATGTGAAATTTCATTGTTAGTCTTTGTTAATTTGGGTTATATATGAAAAATAATGATAAATTTTTATGAAATTATTAATAGGGTAACCTAAAATGCTATTTCACTAATAACCCAATAACTAAATTTGATAGCGCTTGTAATATAGGAATTAAGTTAGTTATTACACTATAATTCAATGATCAAAAGTACAACTTTGTAATATATAAAAATATCAAACTATCAAATGAATAAATAAATAAATAATATAAGTCATTAACCCAATGATTTGAAATACTGAGTAGTTGATAAAAGGATTATTAATACATATGGGTAGAAGGATTTAGCTTAATCTCATTGGGCGTCCATTGATTAGATCGATAACCATATTACTAGTTAAAAATTGAATTTAATTCTCTAATCAGATAATAAACATCACTTAATACTTTAAACTAAGAGTACAATTTTTAAAAATTCAAATTAAAAAAAAAATCAAAGTCAACCACTATTAATAAGTCAAGCACCGAAATCAATAGTAGAATAGTTTATTATTTCCTTTAGTTAAAAATCTTGACTGTGCTATTATCTACCAACATATTATTAACCATAATTTAAAATTTAAAATTAATAAAAGTATTGTTTCTAGAAAGGATGGGCAAACGAAGAGTTAATGCTTGAGAACGGCCAAGGACCTTGTAGTCCAGTGGCATCAAATCTTTCCCTTTATACGGGAGGTGGTGGGTTCGAATCTCAGTGGAGTCAATACTGACTCTTGTGCTTCAATAGGTTAAGAAAGTAGTTATGAACAAATACTGTATTGCAATAGAGTTAGTAGTATTAAAAAAAAAATGCTTGAGAACGGAAGTCGGGTTAAGTCATCTAGAAGGGATGGATGGACGAGACTACAAAACGTGTGCCTCAAGCCTATTTGACGGTATGGGTTTCAATTCGCCGTTTCAATCCATGGACAATGTCAATCTTCTTGACTTTTTAATTCCTTAAAAGTCAAAATTAATACAACAGAATACTCTTGCAAAGCATCGAGATTTACTCCGACAAAGCCGTTAACATACACGGCGGCATACTATGTTAACGGACTCCATGAGAGATTGAGAGATTCAGAGCAGTATTGTTAAAGTGGGCTGAAATTCGCGGGCTGATTTACACTCGTCTCACGATAGGGTGAGTTAAGGCTACAAAATAGATGGTCCTCGAAGGAGCGAGCTAACCCGGGCGGGTTACAGGCCGACCCATGACCTGCCATTTTTTGTTATAATATATATATATATATATATATATATATATATATATATATATATATATATATATATATATTCATGTGCACTATTCTTGTGTACATAGTACACATATATTCATGTGTACACTTTTTGTACAAAGTATAATTATTAAAAAAAAAAAAAAGAGCAATACCAAAAGTCCGCGGGGCTCGTCAACCCGCGTGGGGCGGGGTAGGTTTTATGAATCCTAGCCCGTGGGCTTAACGGGTTGACTCGCTAACAATTCGGCCCGTAGTGGGGCGGGCCGGTTTGCTTTAATAATACTAATTCATAGGTTGAAAGATGTCTATAGCTAGGCTTAGGAGGGGGGCAAAAGAAGTCGATGAATAGCTTAATTGAGGACCAATAATCGAATTAATTGAAAACGTCCTGATTATAAATTATGAAGTTAATTTTTATTCGATGTTTTTTTTAAAAAATATTTTTTATCACGATTACTTTTTTAGCCTGTACTACATAAATTATACCTTATAATCTACCAATTCAAACCAATAAAACTAAACATTACATATGGATGCTAAATGAAGTTAGGAGGACAATATGGTGGTGGTCATAGTGAAATCACTCTTTTGACAAAGATCATTGAATTTGCTAACTCAATTTGAATTTTTCAAAGAGAGCATCTTCCTATATTATTATCTTAAATATTTAAATTATTACCTCTCAATATATATATATATATATATATATATATATATATATATATATATATCATTATTGAAAGCCAACAAAATATACAAAAAAAATGTTATTACAAACATGTGGAGAGACGTTAAATATGTAAAGACCGAGAGGGAGGAATGTATTAGTATTCGTTATCCAATATGTGCAATTGTTTACTTTCGCAATGTATGTAATTGATCTAATAAAACCAATCTAGATTAAGAAAATCACAAATAGCTTCCACCAACATCTAAATACGTTAAGGAAAATTTGTGATTCATGTCCCTTACAAATATGTCAATTATCAATGTCACTCATGAATTATTAGTGGTGTAAATGTTGCCCCTTAATTTTTAAAACGTGACATGTATTGTCCTTTCATTGAATTATTAATGGTATAAATATGATTATCTGCCCTTTTTCATGTTCGAAGTCCATGTTTCGTTTGTTCTCATTCCGCCGAGAACAATGCTTCTCCTTCTTCTTATTAGGGAGGGGCAATATATGCCACGTTTTGAAAATTGAGAGACAACATTTACACTACTAATAATTCAAAATTACTACTATTTTTTAAAATGTACAAAATCTCATCCTTCTCACCACTCCGAAATGCTACTATCTCAAAATCATTGCTCTCCCAAATGGTTTGTGTTGTTCCTCCTTCATAACTGTTCATCTTATAATATGGTTTTGAAATCTCATTAGGAATGTCCATTTTTTTAAAAATCTATTTGTTAATCTATATCTACTTGAGAGTAACATTAATTTATTATTTGCACTATATTAGTTTAAGGCTGTGAGTCATTGTATTATATCATTTTAAGATATTTTAGTTATTGTACTATATTACTTTTACCCAATCCTATCTATAGTGATGTAATACTAATAAGATTATCTATATAAGCCTCATATACCTTCCACTCCAAAATGCTACTATTTCAAAATCATTGCTCTTCCAAATGGCCTTATTAGTCAAATATTTGATTATATGAAATTCTCGTAACAAAAAAATATGATATTTATATTTAATTATTATTGATTTTTATGCATTTATTTAAAACATAATATCACTACAACAATGATAATTTAAAATTTATCAGATATTTGTGTGACAATATCATGAATATATTTTATGTTTGGTAATACTGTTTTATCTTTTGACAAAATATACTGTACAACCTAAGGTATATTATGCAATTATTTATAATGTAATTTTTATGTTTGATAATGTTAATTAGTTCAACAATGTCAACATAAATTATTGGAGTTGATCTTAAGGTGAGTGATCAAATATGAATAGACAACAAGAAAGGAATGAACTATCTTTTAGTCATTTGGGATGAGCCAAAAGTAAAGTATAGTATCATTAGAGTTTTGATTCATTATACAATATTATATCATCGGCCGGGTTGGCCGAGTTCAGCCCTTCCTCAATTCGAGACATGACTTTATGGCTTACCATAAAGAGATATTGTTAAATGGTTATCAATTGATTTTAAATAAAACTAGTATTTTACCCGTGCGATGCACGGCAACAATTATGATATGATGAATTAAGGGAGAAATTTACAAAATGGAAAATCATTGTAGAATTGTATGAATGAAACAATGCTGAAATATTATAATAACATTTTACAAATTTTAAAAAACTTCTTTGTATACAATGTTTGTTGTGGAATTACTTTGGGTGTTCGCCTTATCACAAATTAAAATCTTCAATCCATTTGGGTTGGTGACTCTTGAAGCAGCAACATATAATTGTCCATGACTAAATAATGGTTTTTTCAAAAAGTGGCCTAAGTGATTGACCTTTGACTCTTGTTAATCGTCATTGCATAAGAGGTAGACGATTAGAGGGAATTGTCTTCTTTGAAATTTAAAAGGCAATCTCAAATCTGAAAGAGTTAATGACATTATTTGAATCAAGATTTTATGATATGNACATGATTTCCAAGTTTAGTAATAACCATCCTTGTCCCATTACACAAACCAACTGAGTGGTCAATATTTTCAAAGCATAACCGGAGTACCTACTTTCAGCATGAGTTCATGATTAGGCACACCAGAACACTTGATCCCATTTAAAAATTCAGGCCTGTGCACATAAGCTAATAGATCAACATTTGAATCTGATTTGCAAGCACTTTCAAAGCTGAAATATGTATTTCCTTCATATGTGTTTAAAGAAGTCATATATTCATTGATAGAGTCAACCATATCAAGTGTTGGAGTCAATACTGCCCTCTTTTCCAAGATGACTACCTTGTTTGATATTACATGTTGAATCCTCATTTAGGTTTAGGGGAATTGCAAACCTTGAATGCGCAATCCTTCCGCCGGGTAATAATAGAGAAACTATACCACTTGAAGCAACATTAAGAATTATTTCTCCCTTTGATCTCAATGATGCCGAAAGAGTTCTCCAAACTAATGTCTTTCCAGTTCTTCCATAATCGTAGGAAAAAAAAAACTCCTCATTGATTTGATGTCAACTTTTTGTGCTCTTCTTTAAGTTCTGCTTTGTCATAACACATCTCATCATACACCAACCTATTCATCAAACTGGCCGAACAGTCAAGATCTGGAATTGACATTTGTTGGTAATCATGTAGGCTCTTTCCACATCTTTTCAACAATTTCTCAGTCTCAACTAATGCTTGATTTTTTATTTCATCAACACTGAAGACTAAATCTAAAAAATATTAAACAATATATGTTAGAAAAGTATCACCATCTTGGAACTAATAATATTAGACATGAAATAAAATATTAAAGCAAATGGATAAATACATACCATACCTTGGAAGTTCAATATGTTCCGTTGTTTGTACAGAATATAATTGGATATATATGTCCAACATTTGTCCCAAACCACTTCCGGACGGCTTAAACAATTTGAGGATAACAATGTTGTGAATAAATTTCTTAACTCTCTTGTAGTTGCCCACTGACTTGCTTCCACAATTCCATCAATATATTTTTTGTCGTCTTCCAATAGCCCTAGTGCATAACATGCATCACGGTAATTGTCACCCCATTGATTGTTCTTAAGTCTTCATAACACGTAGGCCCTCAGATTACATTCAAAAGACATCTCAAATAGTACATCTCACCACTTCCAGGAGGAACATAAAAAACTCGACCAATTGAGAATCCTTNACATGATTTCCAAGTTTAGTAATAACCATCCTTGTCCCATTACACAAACCAACTGAGTGGTCAATATTTTCAAAGCATAACCGGAGTACCTACTTTCAGCATGAGTTCATGATTAGGCACACCAGAACACTTGATCCCATTTAAAAATTCAGGCCTGTGCACATAAGCTAATAGATCAACATTTGAATCTGATTTGCAAGCACTTTCAAAGCTGAAATATGTATTTCCTTCATATGTGTTTAAAGAAGTCATATATTCATTGATAGAGTCAACCATATCAAGTGTTGGAGTCAATACTGCCCTCTTTTCCAAGATGACTACCTTGTTTGATATTACATGTTGAATCCTCATTTAGGTTTAGGGGAATTGCAAACCTTGAATGCGCAATCCTTCCGCCGGGTAATAATAGAGAAACTATACCACTTGAAGCAACATTAAGAATTATTTCTCCCTTTGATCTCAATGATGCCGAAAGAGTTCTCCAAACTAATGTCTTTCCAGTTCTTCCATAATCGTAGGAAAAAAAAAACTCCTCATTGATTTGATGTCAACTTTTTGTGCTCTTCTTTAAGTTCTGCTTTGTCATAACACATCTCATCATACACCAACCTATTCATCAAACTGGCCGAACAGTCAAGATCTGGAATTGACATTTGTTGGTAATCATGTAGGCTCTTTCCACATCTTTTCAACAATTTCTCAGTCTCAACTAATGCTTGATTTTTTATTTCATCAACACTGAAGACTAAATCTAAAAAATATTAAACAATATATGTTAGAAAAGTATCACCATCTTGGAACTAATAATATTAGACATGAAATAAAATATTAAAGCAAATGGATAAATACATACCATACCTTGGAAGTTCAATATGTTCCGTTGTTTGTACAGAATATAATTGGATATATATGTCCAACATTTGTCCCAAACCACTTCCGGACGGCTTAAACAATTTGAGGATAACAATGTTGTGAATAAATTTCTTAACTCTCTTGTAGTTGCCCACTGACTTGCTTCCACAATTCCATCAATATATTTTTTGTCGTCTTCCAATAGCCCTAGTGCATAACATGCATCACGGTAATTGTCACCCCATTGATTGTTCTTAAGTCTTCATAACACGTAGGCCCTCAGATTACATTCAAAAGACATCTCAAATAGTACATCTCACCACTTCCAGGAGGAACATAAAAAACTCGACCAATTGAGAATCCTTATTGTCTTGGAACAAATTCCCGTGTTGCTTGTTTCCAAACGAACTTTGTTGGCATCTCTGCATAAGTTAGTTGCTTTGAATCAAGGTAGTTTTTGTTTGCCTCAAGCCAAGCCAGAAACATGCTATGTTTTACCGTATGTCGTTGTACAATGACATCGATTGGAACATCCTCATCAAAATAAATACTTTGTTCATTTGACAGATGAAAATTCAAGCGCTCTACAGGAGGATATCTGTACTGTATTTCAAAATCTAATATCCTCCAAACATCTCTACATTAAAATAATATAGTAATATTTTTTTGGAATACTATAATATACTCATATAATAATTTGATTGTTGGAATTTTTTTTAATATTATCATTAGAGGAATTTAATTACGTACGTTAACATAATATAATAATATTTTTTGGAATACTATAACATACATCATATAGTAATTTGATTGTTCGATTTTTTTTGAATATTATCATGAGAGAAATTTAATTATGTTAATTAACATAATATAGTAATATTTTTTAATATTATAATATACATCACATAGTAATTTGATTGTTGGAATTTTTATTTTTTAATATTATCATGATAGGAATTTAATTACGGACATTAACATTATATACTAATATTTTTTTGAATTCTATAATATACATCATATAGTAATTTGATTGTTGGAATTTTTATTTTTTTGAATAGTATTATGAGAGGAATTTAATTACGTATAGTAACATAATATAGTAATATTTTTTGAATACTATAATATACATCATATAGTAATTTGATTGTTGGGATTTTTATTTTTTTTGAATATTATCATGAGATGAATTTAATTACGTACATTAACATTATATAGTAATATTTTTTTAATACAATAATATACATCATATAGTAATTTGATTGTTGGAATTCTACGTACATTAACATAATATAGTAATATTTTTTTTAATACTATAATATAAATCATATAGTAATTTGATTGTTGGAATTTTTTTTGAATATTATCATGACAGGAATTTAATTATGTATATATTAACCTAATATAGTAATATTTTTTTAATACTATAATATACATCATATAGTAATTTGATTGTTGGAATTTTTATTTTTTTTTGAATATTATCATGATAGGAATTTAATTACGTACATTAACATTATATACTAATATTTTTTTTGAATACTATAATATACATCATATAGTAATTTGATTGTTAGAATTTTTTTTTTAAATATTGTTATGAGAGGAATTTAATTACGTATATTAACATAATATAGTAATATTTTTTTAATACTATAATATACATCATATAGTAATTTGATTGTTGCGATTTTTATTTTTATTTTGAATATTATCATGAGAGGAATTTAATTACGTACATTAACATAATATAGTAATATTTTTTTTTGAATACAATAATATACATCATATAGTAATTTGATTGTTGGAATTTTACGTACATTAACATAATATAGTAATATTTTTTTTAATAGTAATTTGATTATTGGAATTTTTTTTTTGGAATATTATCATGAGAGAAATTTAATTATGTATATTAACCTAATATAGTAATATTTTTTTAATACTATAATATACATCATATAGTAATTTTATTGTTGGAATTTTTAAATTTTTGAATATTATCATGAGAGAAATTTAATTACGTACATTAACATAATATAGTAATATTTTTTTAATACTATAATATACATCACATAGTAATTTGATTGTAGGAATTTTTATTTTTTGATTATTATAATGAGAGGAATTTAATTACGTACATTAACATAATATGGTAATGTTTTTTTTGAATACTATAATGTACATCATATAGTAATTTGATTGTTGGAATTTTACGTACATTAGCATAATATAGTAATATTTTTTTAATACTATAATATACATCATATAGTAATTTGATTTTTGGAATTTTTAAGAAATATTATCATGAGAGGAATTTAATTACGTGCATTAACATAATATAGTAATATTTTTTTAATACTATAATATACATCATATAGTAATTTGATTGTGACATTTTTTTTTGAATATTATCATGAGAGAATTTTTAATTACGTACGTTAACATAATATAGTAATATTTTTTTTGAATACTATAGTATACATCATATAGTAATTTGATTGTGAAACTTTTTTTAAATATTATCATGAAAGAAATTTAATTACGTACATTAACATAATATAGTAATTTTTTTTGAATACTATAATATACATCATATAGTAATTTGATTGTTGATTTTTTTTTGAATATGATCATGAGAGGAATTTAATTACGTACATTAACATAATATAGTAATTTTTTTGAATACTATAATATACATCATATAGTAATTTGATTGTTAATATATGTACATAAATAAGGAATCCATGCAGGAATGTAATTGAATAAAATATTTCATTAATTTCCGTGTATAATAAGGAATGTAATCATATTTTGAATATTTTTGTCAATTTTAGCCATAAATAAGGAATGATAAGGAAGGCTAGAATTTCTGATAAGGAATTATTATATAATATTATGTTGACCAATTTCAAAATTTTTGGACTAAAATGAGCGGGAAAGCTATTACTTCTGTTTTAATATATATATAGATATGACAGCTAAATAGTCAAAAAAATTTGTGATTAAGCGTGCTTGATTCACTGACCGAGAAGTAAGTATAATGCATCCAACTAGGAAATAAGCATAATGTAGGCTTGATATTCAACAAACGCAATTCAATTTGTTCCACTTCATTTTGATTTTTGAGTCCAACTTATTCTATATACCAGACTAGTGTTTTACCCGTGCGGTGCACGGCAGCAATTATGATATGATGAATTAAGGGAGAAATTTACAAAATGAAAAATCATTGTAGAATTGTATGAATGAAACTATGATGAAATATTATAATAACATTTTACAAATTTTGGAAAACCTCTTTGTATAGCATGTTTGTTGTGGAATTATTTTGGGTGTTTTCCTTATCACAAATCAAAATCTTCAATTCATTTGGGTTGGTGACTCTTGAAGCAGCAACATATAATTGTCCATGACTAAATACTGCCTCGTTTGTTGTGGAATTATTTTGGGTGTTTTCCTTATCACAAATCAAAATCTTTAATCCACTTGGGTTGGTGACTCTTGAAGCAGCAACTTATAATTGTCCATGACTAAATACTGGTCTTTTCAAAAAGAGGCCTACGTGAGAAAGTGATTGACCTTGACTCTTGTTAATCGTCATTGCATAAGAGACGATTAGAGGGAGTTGTCTTCTTTGAAATTTAAAAGGCAGTCTCAAATCTGAAGGAGTTAATGACATTCTTGGAATCAAAATTTTATGACCTGCACTACTTCCAGATAATACCTTTGCTTCTTTCTAAAACATGATTTCCAAGTTTAGTAATAACCATTCTTGTCCCATTACACAAACCAACTAAGTGGTCAATATTTCTCAAGAGCATAACCGGAGTACCTACTTTCAGCCTGAGTTCATGATTAGACACACCAGAATACTTGATCCTATTCAAAAATTCAAGCGTGTGCACATCAGCTAATAAATCAATATTTGAATCTGATTTGCACTATCAAAGCTGAAATATGTATTTCCTTCATATGTGTTTAAAGAAGTCATATATTCATCGATAGAGTCAACCATATCAAGTGTTGGAGTCAATACTGCCCTCTTTTCCAAGTATGTTGGATCATACAAAATATTGGAGTATGATGGCTATGTACTTCCCACAATAGTTGCAATGGGATCTCCAGAACATTTAAACAAATTCTCTTTTGGAATAGTAATGTTTTCACATCCAATTGTTTGCCCCTGAATTTCTCCATCGCTTATGTTTGCAATCCATTCTGAGAATTGCTTTAGCTTTTCATAATCACTATTTGAGGATGAGCTTTGAAGTCGCATATTTTTTGTCAGACGTAACACTTTACAGTACGCTCACAAGTAAGATGCATTTATTGTTGCATTAACAATATCCTGTCTACTTCCTTTTGGGATAACTGACAAAATTTGTCAAAAGTCTCTGCCAAATACAATAGTTTTCTCTCCGAAAGGCATCTCTAAACTTTTTGGATTGCAAAAATGCAATACATCACGCATACTTCTATCAAGTGCTTCAGAGCAATGCTTATGCATCATTGGTGCTTTATCCCAAATTATAAGTTTGCACTTAATAATGAGTTCTGCAAGATGACTATCTTGTTTGATATTACATGTTGAATCCTCATTTGGGTTTAGGTTAATTGCAAACCTTGAAAACGCAGTCCTTCCGCCGGGTAATAATAGAGAAGCTATACCACTTGAAGCAGAATTAAGAACTATTTCTCCCTTTGACTTCAATGTTTCCGAAAGAATTCTCCAAACAAATATCTTTCCAATTCCTTCATAATCGTAGACAAAAAAAAAAAACTCCTCCTTGATTTGAATTTAGATCATTCATTATTGTGTTGTAGACATCATGCTGCTCGGGTGTTAGATTTGATACCAATTTTTTGTGCTATTCTTTAAGTTCTGCTTTGTCATAACGCATCTCATCATACACCAACCTATTCATCAAACTGGCCGAACAGTCGATATCTGGAATTGACATTTGTTGGCAATCATGTAGGCTCTTCCCACATCTTTTCAACAATTTCTCAATCTCAACTAATGCTTGATTTTTTATTTCATCAACACTGAGGACTAAATCTAAAAAATATCAAATAATATATGTTAGAAAAGTATCACCATCTTGGAACTAATAATATTAGACATGAAATAAATTATTAAAGCAAATGGATAAATACATACCTTTGAAGTTTAATATGTTACGTTGTTTGTACAGAATATCATCGGACATATATGTCCAACATTTGTCCCAAACCACTTCCGGACGACTTAAACAATTTGAAGATAACAATGTTGTGAATAAATTTCTTAACTCTCTTGCAGTTGCCCACTGACTTGCTTCAACAATTCCATCAATACATTCTTTGTCGTCTTCCAATAGCCCAAATGCATAACATGCATCATGGTAATTGTCGTACAACATCCCATTGATTGTTCTTAAGTCTTCATAACACGTAGCCCTCATATTACAATCAAAAGACATCTCAAATAGTACATCTCACCACTTTTAGGAGGAACATATATAAAAAGCTCGACCAATTGAGAATCCTCGTTGTCTTGGAACAAATTCCCTTGTTGCTTGTTTTCAAACGAAATTTGTTGGCATCTCTGCATAAGTTAGTTGCTTTGCATCAGGGTATTTTTTGTGTGCCTCAAGCCAAGCCAGAAACATGCTATGTTTTACCATATGTCGTTCTCCAATGACATCGATGGGAGCATCCTCATCAAAATAAATACTTTGTTCATTTGACAGATGAAAATTTAAGCGCTCTACAGGAGGATATCTGTATTGTATTTCAAAACCTAATATCCTCCAAGCAGCTTTACACTAACATAATATAGTAATATTTTTTTGGAATACTATAATATAAATCATATAGTAATTTGATTGTTGAAATTTTTTTTTGAATATTATAATGAGAGGAATTTAATTACATACATTAACATAATATAGTAATATTTTTTTGGAATACTATAATATACATCATATAGTAATTTGATTGTTGATTTTTTTTTGAATATTATCATGAGAGGAATTTAATTACGTACATTAACATAATACAGTAGTATTTTTTAATACTATAATATACATCATATAGTAATTTGATTGTTGGAAGTTTTATTTTTTTGAATATTATCATGGGAGGAATTTAATTGCGTACATTAACATTATATAATAATATTTTTTTTGAATACTATAATATACATCATATAGTAATTTTATTGTTGGAATTTTTCGTAGATTAACATAATATAGTAATATTTTTGTTAATACTATAATATACATCATATTGTAATTTAATTGTTGGAATTTTTTTTTTAAATATTATCATGAGAGGAATTTAATTACATACATTAACATAATACAGTAGTATTTTTTTAATACTATAATATACATCATATAGTAATTTGATTGTTGGAATTTTTATTTTTTTTGAATATTATCATGGGAGGAATTTAATTACGTACATTAACATTATATAGTAATATTTTTTTGAAAACTATAATATACATCATATAGTAATTTGATTGTTGAAATTTTTATTTTTTTGAATTATCATGAGAGGAATTTAATTACGTACATTAACATAATATAGTAATATTTTTTTTGAATACTATAATATACATCATATAGTAATTTGATTGTTGAATTTTTTTTTAATATTATCATGAGGGGAATTTAATTACGTACATTAACATAATATAGTAATTTTTTGAATACTATAATATACATCATATAGTAATTTGATTGTTACTATATGTACATAAATAAGGAATCCATACAGGAATAGAATTGAATAAAAAATATTTCACTAATTTCCGTGTATAATAAGGAATGGAATCATATTTTAAATATTTTGTCAATTTTAGCCATAGATAAGGAATGATAAGGAATGCTATAATTTTTGATAATGAATTATTATATAATATTATGTTGATCGATTTCAAATTCTTTGGACTAAAATGAGCGGGAAAGCTAGTACTTCTGTTTTAATATATATATAGATATAGATGACTTAAAGTAATACTAGTAATAATCACTCAAACAACATTTAATTATATATTTTTAGTTTGATGATAATTCATCTTTCACTTTAGTTTTGTTATATGCTCAAAGACTCAATATTATATAATTCATTTTTTCGTTTTCTAAATTTGGTTCAAGGAGATTTGATTCTGATTTGTGACTAGAAAATTAAAATTAATAAGGTAACATGATCAAATAAAAATGGTGGAAATTGTGAAAGTGTTATCGGAAGTAACTTTTCGATAGTGTTTGTCATTTTGCGGAAAGAACTGCAGTCGAAGACTTGCACAAGGAAAGTGGGGAAGACTTGGTTGATTTCCACGAAATTATGGAATCAACCACATAATCGACCAATAAAAAACGCGATGGAATAGTTTTCAGGATTTCAGACTTGGATTATACTTTCCGTTTGATTGCATTTTCAGAGATCTTGCGAGGAAGAGATACGTAGGAGAAACGTCAAACGTGCAGGGTTTGCAGAGGGAAAGGGAGAGAGGAGATGTCGCCGACCGTCGCCGCCGCCGCCGAACAGGCGGAACAGCTGAAGGAGAACGGAAACCACTGCTTCCAGAAAAACAAATTCAGCGCCGCTATCGATTTCTATACCGAGGTATTCATCTCACTGATTTTCACTTCCGCTTCGTTTTTTGTCTGAAATAGTATTGCACGATATTTGATATGATTTTTTGATTCCAGGCCATTACGCTGTGCCCTAATGTTCCGGTGTACTGGACAAATCGTGCTTTGTGCCATCGCCGGCGGAAGTATGTATGAACTGTGAAGTTACGGGCTCTACTGCTTTGTGTTTTCAGTATTTTTTTTTTCTTAGGTCATGTGTTTTTGACTCTGTGACAGTGACTGGTTAAGACTGGAGGAGGACTGTAGAAGAGCAATTCAGCTTGATCATAATTCTGTTAAGGTGTGTGGAGCAGTATATTCTCTGGTTGTGGCACAAACTGTAGCTTGGCATGTTATGGCAAGAATTACACTGCTTTAGCCCATTAGAAATGGCTAGAATGCCTGCCATTTTATACCATAAATTATTTCCTGGAGTAGCCATTCCTCAAAATGTTCTAACACTGTATTCTAACAGAAAAAAAAAAACCATTAAGTTACTATGATGGAAGATTTCTACAAAATCATGCCTTCCTTGCAACCCCAAAACTACTGGTAGTTAACATATCTTAAATTGAAAGAGGCAGGGATTAAAAGGAAATTAAATGACAGAGTGCTGGTTTGTAATTCCTTGCTGCTGTTCTCACCATTTTCATAAAACAATGATGAAAATGACCAAGTGGCTTTTTGAAATTGTTAAATGCCGGAGTAATAATTAGGAATGGGTTAAAATAAATGATAAGAGGGAACTCATTTCATTATTTAGCCTGTTGAATAATTCGTAAGTCAACTTTAAGGATGTCTGTTGGCATTAGCATGCAGTAGAGGAAAGAGATGATCAATCCAAATGGCAATTGATTTTTTCCACTTCTTGAAATGAGTAGATGAATTTGGGGAGAACAAAAGTTTTTATAAACCTTTGATTTGGAAAATTGGAATGCAATCAAGGATTATACCAGAGAGGTGCAAGTTGCAGAAAAAGAGCTTATGGGTCTTGAAAATCTATTTTGAGTTTATTTCCATAAGTCTTTTTTTTTTTTTTTTTGGAGCTTTTCACAAAACTCTAGAAAATAGCTTTTTATAAGCCAGTTGAAATGACAAACTCATATATGCTATTTTCTGTTGCACTTATTTTAGCTGTTTATTCTAACTGGGACTTAGTGCTCTACATATTTGCTTGTTATGGAATCTCCCCCCCCCCCCCCCCCCCCCCCCCGCCCTTTTCTGGATGAAAAATGGTCTTTCTTCTGATGCAACGAATGCTGCTTTTTTGAACAACAGGCACATTATATGCTAGGTCTTGCTTTGCTACAGAAAAAAGACTATTCTGAAGGAGTCAGAGAATTGGAAAAAGTATTCGATGTGCTCTCTTCTTTCACCAGATAATAAATATATTTGAGTTTTGATGCTAATGCTTTTCATGTTCTCAAACATAGATGTACACACACACACATTTCAAATGCATGTGGAGTTGCTGACTCTGAGATGGTGTTCATTCACATTGGAATTAGAATTCCAACTATATAGTCATCAGAAATCATCCAGAGATAATATACTGAATACTGACTACTAAATCAAATAGTTTCTACGTGCTACTTTGGTACTTGGGTTTAAGATAAGCATATACAATGAGCTACTCACTCTATTTGTTTTATGAAAACATTACATGGCACGTCTTCAACGTTTCTTTTTGGAAATTCATCTTTATATATATTTGATATATATTAATGTAATGATTTGTGAAGATTATCCCTCTTAGAAAATGATGGTTAACTAGTGAAAGATAGAATTAGATAACCATTTTTTACAATTGCTGCTATTGTTATGTTTAGCATTTTGCTGAAATACCATACGCAATGTGTACTGTTTATTCTCTGGAAGATGTAGTTGAGTTCAATTTGAAATCTATACCATTTTACAATTTGTCGGTCTTAATGCTATAACTTTTGTGTGAATTGGCAGTTTTTGTGATTGCTTAGATATATGAGAGAGCAGTAAGAACACTACTTTTGGTGATCCAGCTTTCCTTCTGAGAAGGATGTATAATATATTTTATAGAAATAGGAAAACTTTATTACCTGGATTTGGATGCCAATTATGAATGCCTCTATCATTATTTTGCAGTTGGAAGTGTTCTGCTATGATGGTCCACATTTTCCTCTTTATTCTATGGAACTGAGTTTTACATAACTTTGCTTTTGGGCATTCTGCTAGAATGATAAAAACTGACTTGAGAAAATGGAAGGAATGAAAGAAATGGAAGCTACTTAGTAACAAGGCTAATTATTATATTAGAGGAAATGGTGTTAGTTTGGGAAGGTTACTTGGGGTTAAGGTGCATAATTGGTCTATGTATCTTTGGCTTTGGCATGTACGCACAAACTTTTTAGCCGACAAAACATGTGGACAAGTACTTAATTAGTAACATAGCTAATTTTAGGAAAAAAGTAGTGTTAGCTGAAGTTTGCTTCTTGCTAAACAATGTCCAGATGCAGCATCTCATGTATGCATTTGACTTAGGCCATTGATTGATATAGGCATTGGATCTTGGTAGAGGTGCTGATCCTAAGAGTTACATGGTAGAGGAGATCTGGCAAGAGCTGGGAAATGCAAAATACTTGGAGTGGGAACATGAATCTACCTCGCGTTCCTGGGAACAGCAGAATTTGAAGTAATTTTAAATATTTTTCTGATCTCAACTTTTATGTTTTTGATCCACCTATTGTTTGTTTTGATGGTTACATTGGTTAATTCTTGATTATCTTCCTCTGTGTGCCACAGAGAATCTTGTGAGGCAGCTTTTAAGAAGAAATATTTACTTGATAGCTCAGAGGCAGAAGGATCTTCAGATGAACAGATTAATCACCTCGCAGAACAACTTGAAGCTTTAAATTTAGTGTTTAAGAAAGCTGCAGAAGATGATACACCAACTGAGGTGATTATTTTAGTTTAGTGTTCTTTTTGGTCTTTTCCTTTCATAAGGAAGTATGTTGTATATATGTTTTGACACTTGGCAGAGGATTTCCAGGTTCCTGATTACTTGTGTTGCAACATTACACTAGAAATCTTCCGCGATCCTGTCATTACACCTAGCGGCTTTACCTATGAGAGGGCAGTAATCCTTAACCATTTGCAGAAGGTAATCTTTAATGAATGCCACCCTAGATTTTCTGAATATCTTTCTCTGTAATAAGTCCAATAATTTATTTTATATGCATTGATCGTCCACTTTGTGACAAATTAGGTGGGCAACTTTGATCCAATTACTCGAGAACCACTCAACACATGTCAGTTGATACCCAATTTGGCTATAAAAGAAGCAGTACAATCATATTTGGCTAAGCATGGATGGGCTTACAGGACGGATTAAAAGTTCTACGTATGACTTGACACCAGTTCCTTGCATGTTGTAGAGGCATTTAAACTCACTGGGTCTCTTCATACTTCTTCAATATAAGTGCCTATCGGGTGCTAGTATCGCTTGTAATGTTAGTCAGAGATTTGTACAGTGCTATTATCGTTTGCTCTGTGATTGTGATCAAACCGTGTACAGTTGTATGAAAGATTGTGTGAGGCAGCAGTGGCCCTTTTCTTCTAGCTATCAATCGAACAAGTTTTGGATATTATTGAGGTTCATCTAAAAACTTTTAACCACAGCTAACTCCTGTCTATTTTTGTCTGTGTGCATTGACTATTAAGGGGGGCTACAAGTGATGCCGCCATCACATTCAAGCTGGACCTTATAGCTCCTACTTCCCATCTCGAAGCTGTTAGCGATGTGCCCATACGGAGCTGCATAGCATGTGAGGTATCTGGAAAATGACATCTCTTGATTCTCGAATACCATTGTTTACATTTTCATGTGATCGGATTATATGTTGGTTGCAGGAATAGGCACGCGGCATGCAGAGCCAAAGCGGAACTAACCATGTGTCTGTCAGGTATTCGGAAAGGTTTGCCACACACTGACACACCTTTGCTTCAAACACTAGTTGTATACTGATTAGCCGTCACGTTTTTTTCTATTATTTGCTTCACACCACAGCCAGCTAATATGGATTGACAATGGATAAATCATCCACTATAATAGTTGCAGTTTCAGTAGAGAGAAGATGATTCATACTAAAACACGACAATGGCTGGCCTGTCCGCTTAGCTGCATTTTTTGTCATCAAGCCATAGTTATTAGTAAGTTTGTCTATTTTCAGTGATTTTTTGAATTATATATAGTTGATTCCCAGCGGTGTGGGTCTGTGGGACATTGAAGTTGGAGATGAAAGTTGCACTGTTCCCATTCATGTTTCTTGTGCTTTGAACCCATCTCACTTCTTCTACTACTACACATGGTAGACCCTCATCATCAATCATTTGGAGGATTGATATCATGGTAAAGAATTCTAGACTAGACTTTAGTCAGAGTAAGTCAAATTTTGTGAATGGTCTGAGCTGAATTCAAATTAATCTCATAATAATGAAAGAATTCCAGACTAGATTTTAGAGGATCGGCATCATGTTAAAAACACTCTAGACTAGACTTTTAACCAGAGTAAGAGCCAATCGTTTGAAGGATCGACGTCATGCAAAAGAATTCTAGACTAGCCTTTACCTAAAGTAGGAGTTAAACTCTGTGGATATGACTTAAACTAAATTCGAATTAATCTCACCGTAATGAACGTTCTACTATATTTCCTCTCCAATCTTCCTCTTCTAATGCAGCAATACCTAATTAGATGACTACTTCTTTTTAAAAAACCTTGTGGTCTAATAGCATCCGGTTGCACTCCACATGGGAGGGGGTGGGTTAGAGCACTAAATTGTAACAGAGTTAATAGTACTAAAAAAAAATCCTTTTTAAAAAACTAGTAGTGGGGTTAGTCAATTTATTGATGAATAGAAGCTATATCAATTGACTCTCAAAATGGATTAAACCTATCTATTTTCTTTGTTTTAAGATGGACTATACACCCCACCCTACAACTTGACTATCCTCATAAATAGGAACCCAAAGAAGATAGATTAGATTAAACCTAATAATTCAAGTAGCAAAGGTTGTAATCCAAAGTGATGTATTGGTTTTTGGCAGGGTCTATAAATTCAATCTAACTTCAATATGCCATCACATCATCGGGAAGAAGAAAAAGGGGAAGATGACACAACATGACAATAATGAAGATGGAAGGGGAATCTTGTTTCTTCTTTACAGTTTTATACATCTTCACCCAACACAAGTATGGAACAAAAATGGGTCCAGTACATAAAACCAAAACCCCACTCTTAATAACAATACTTAATTATCTATTTCAATCATGTTTAATTACTCTAATTTTTTGGTTAATTAATAAAGTGGGCCCAATGAATACGAAATTATAGTATAAAATTTATCTTTCTAAATGCTTTCGGCTTCTGCCGACAATTAGCCATCCCTTTCTGCTTTCATGCCTCACTTTACGTAAATGTCATTAAAATCGCTATATTCTTTGATTTAAAAGAAAGCCATTAATTACTACTTGAAGGTGTGTTAAAATGAAACACATTTTATGACCCTAATCAGTGAATGGTCACAAGAAGATATAATAGTCTAAATTGTTTATAACTGATTTGTTTGAACCAAAAAAATCAATAAGCAATGTTCGACTAACTCAAGTGAGTTACGTTGTTCTACTATATTCTTATGGTATCATTTTTGTCTTCTTTGGTACAAAATTCCATGTCCATTTCAGTGATTTCACCACCTCTTCATGATCCATATCTGATTGATACTTTCTCCCACAACTAACACGAGAACAACTTCTTCCCTAATTACAATGAAGCCAATCACTTTCTTACCATAAGAATGGAATCCGTGACCTTTAGAGCCACAAGTCGATGCCGTTAAACTGCATATTCTTAAACCAAAATAGGTTAACTCTAGCTCCCGCGTTACCTCCACCTATGCAAGATTCTTATCTTATCTATGGAGTATGGATATGAATAAGAGAGAGGCATTTGACTCATATTATCTCACATAACTTTAAAAATGTAAGTTCTAATTTTTATTCGGGAGAAAGGTCGACCCAAACATAACTTTAAAAATGTAAGTTCTAATTTTTATTCGGGAGAAAGCTCGACCCAAAGTTCTTTAACATAGCAAACCTATGACCTTGTTAGTAGTTTGTTTGCCAATTGCCCAACTACTAAGTTATATCATGTTCCCTTATCTTTCTAGGGAATTTGAAGTCACTATGCAAAAAAGAGATTCTCAACCTTTGTATTAAGTTTATTTTTAGTAATCATATTCCTTTACATTTTTAGATTATGTGAGAATCATATTCCTCTACATTTTTAGATTATGTGAAATTCATAAAAATGTAACATTACCTCAAAAAGTTCACATTTTAGGGTGCAGGTGGAATCTCACATGTCTTGGAGATGGGCAAGTTTTTGGTGTGTTCAAGAAAACATGATTATTGTGAAAGAGTTGGGACATAGGCAGATCCTAAATAAATGGCAAAGTATTGAATGACTGATCATGAGTCGGATGAATAAATAAATAAATAATTAATTAGATACGCATATCGCAAATCATATGCTTCTGCAAACAGCATATATACATATATACTACTATATCCTTGAGAATAAACAAACATATCAAATGACAACTAAGGATAAATCACATGCATGGAATTCTTCATACCAAATTCTTGAAGCTTAAAAAATTTAACGGAGTAATTTACAAGTAAACATATTTTCTGTTTTTTTAAGGATATCTTGATAATAGTTGATCAATTTAAATTTTTTAGGAATTACCTTCTCCAGATTTAAAAGAATTGAGAATTTCTCCTATTAGTAAACATAGCCTCTGCAAGCACATGTTCAGACTTTAGGAACATTTATCATAGTAAAATTTACAAGTAAACATAAACGTATCGTAGTAAAATTTACAGCATATTAGGAGTGTTTGGTAAATAGTTGTTGGTTGATAGTTGTTAACTGATTAGGTTACTAGGTTTAATTAGTTGATAGTATTGGATAATTGTAGAAAGATGTTTGGTAAATTAGCTTAGCTGATAGTTGATTATATACAAAATGACTTTTGAAACAATAAGTTGTTATAAAAAACTAATTAACCAAATACTTATATTAGTTGTTTAACCAAATCAAACAATTAATAGTGGGCTTTCAAAAAAAAAAAAAAAACTAATAGTGGTCAAACAAGTCAAAATTGACTAATAGACTAACTATTTTACCAAATAAGGCCATTATCTATTTTTCTCTCTATAAAAAATTCTTCTATTAGTAAATTAATTTCTCCTATTAGTAAAAATCCACGTCCACGTCCGGGAGGCATAAGAACATGGAATAGGGTTTGATGATTTTAGCGTTGTGATGAAGACTTTTTAACCCCTAAAAAAGGGTGGTTTGGATGCAAAATGGAATGGAAGGACCACAAGAACAGATAACACAACACCATTCAATATGGGAACAACACCCTATTCTTCACGTGTGATTTTAATCCATTCATTCAAGCACTCCAAACTCTTGACATAGATAGAATGAGTGTGAGGTTTTGGGTCTTTTCTCAGGCCAAAACAAATCACCCCCTCCTGTGACAATGAACATTAACCACCCTTCTGCCACACAGTCAGAATGACCTACCACCAGTTATATATGTATATACATGTATATATGTGGACCTGAATATTGTTTAGGGTGTAAAACAAAAAGAAGATATCTGTCCTTGTAAGTTTACTCACAACACACAATAATAAACTACTCTTTTGCTTGGAGACAAGTAAAGGAATCCCCTTTGCTCCTTTAGTTGAAATTCAAGCAAAACCCACCAAATGTAGGAGGCCATGTGGAGCAATAATTTCACAGAAAGGAAGAATAGACTAACAAACCTATCACATTGTGTGTGAGTAAATGAAAGAGCCCACTGAAATGCAAGTCAGGTAATGGAGCGTTGATGTAGAATATCGAAGAAGATAGGATGCTATTATTTATAAAAACTTCTTGATTAACTAGACATAGAGACAATGTAGCATGGTAAACTCGAGATAGAATGTACAGAATGAAGGTCGCAAGCGACCACACAATATGCCTCGATATAGATATTACGTGGAGTTTAAAAAGGTGTAGAATTTACAGAGATTTTGCTCCTGATGGCTTTGTCATGCGGTGTGGGTAAGGTTGACAGCCCTGTTGAGTCTGTCAAGAATGCCGCTTGCCTTCCTCTTGGCTCTTGAAGTGCCATTTCGAGCGAGTTGAGAGATAGTGCGATGCATGTTCTCCTCTTCCCTGATTTCCTTCCACTTGGTCCGGTCACTGAAACAGATTGTGTGCAGGACAGCAATGCAATTCTCCTTGTTGCGAGCACAAGAGGTCTCCCTTATTAAATTAAGCAAACATGGAACTGCCCCAAGCTCCCCCATTTCCTCAACTGCCTTCTGATTGGTAGAAAGCATTGCAAGGATGGACAAGTGTTCATCCACATGGACTTTATCGATGATCTTTTTCAGGAGAACACCCACTGCACCATCTCTAACAGCTCTTGCCTTATTTTCATGGAGAATACATAGGTTAAAAATTGCTGAAGCAGCATCTTTGATTGCCAAAGGATGCCCTTCTTCCAAGAGGTCAATGAGCGGTTTCAGGGCACCAGATTTCCCAATGAGTGCTTTATTCGAGTCGACAGCGGATAGTGTGAAAAGTGTAGCAGCAGCATTGCTCCTCGTTTCGATTGTTCCTGACCTTAGAGCGCTCATGAGAAGAGGAATAACCATTGGGGTTTCTGCAACGAGCTTCTTATTATTATCATGAATGGAGAGGTTCAAAAGCGTAGTGATTATGTCTTCTTGAAGATCAGGGTGTATATCATTCTGAGACTTGGTTTGAGTGAGGGGGCACAACAGCTGAGGCACCGCCTCCACAGATTCTCCAAATAACGCCCTGAACGAAGGCATTCGTTTCGTTAACAAACGCAACTCTCTTGCAGCACCTTTCTGCTCGGACACCGTGGAAGACATCTTCTCAAGCAAAGAAAGAAAATGGTCCCGATCAGCCTCAGTAAGCCCCTCATCACTCAAATACAGAATAGGATCTGGCAACTGAATCCCATTACTCTCACACCACCGCGCAATCATATCCCGAATCAAGTGATTAGGCGTGAGCAGAGTGTGTGAAAGCACTTGCTGGGTTCTTGGACATGTCCTGTTCCCAGCTTTTAGCCATTTCTGAATGAATGGTCTATCATAGGTCTGCAAACTCATGGAAGGCAGTTTCATAAGAATCCAATACAGTGAACTGAACATTATTAACAACAAATCTGTAACAAAATGGAGGGAATTACAGTGCACATTCTTTTAATAATGCAGACAGAGGCAATGGAGTAATCTGTCTCTATAAATGACTCTTTTCAATTTTCATCCATACAGATTGGAAACAGTAAGAGACTGATGAACAAATATGAATGCACCAAAGAAGCATTGTCAGTTGTATTGAGATTAACGAGAGCAAGGATCATAATAATAATAATGAATGACAGAAAGTAAAAAGACAGGATTTAAGTTGAGTATTTGTAGATATTCATTTGGATTCAACAATTTGCAGTGTTAGCAAAATGTTCAAATGCCAAAATTACAGGAAGCTATGGCACTGTTGGTTGATTTCTAGTTCAGTCAAGGAAATTCAGAAGATCTAGCGTCGCAATCAGCGATACATTATCCGTTAAATTTGTTTAAATTTCAGCGGAGAAGAAGCGGCGTTGAATGGAATCAAAACGGATTTTAGCTAACCGTAACGGGGAAGGGAACTAACCTGACCGGTGGAGACAATAACGGGGTCCCTCATGAGTTCCTTGGAAAGCGGGCACCGGAATTCGTCCGGCGGGGAGGGCATGCTCGCCGGCTCTCTGAAAGATGATCGTTGCGGATGCTTAGTTTTGAGGTCCTTCAAGGCGCTAAGCGCTTGAAGAGCTCTATCAATGGCGTCCACATTGGAATCCTCCTCGCTGACTATCGCCTTCACCGCCCTCTCCAGCTCCTTCCTGAGCTCCGCCGCCCTCGCCGCCGCGGCCGCCGACGCATCCACGCGCTCCACCACTACCCCACTCTTGGCCATGAAACGTTTCACCACAAATCGAATCTCTCCCCCTCCCAACTCAAAGCTAAGAATTCTCACAATGGATTCTCTCCTTTTTTGATTCTCCAGCTGAGCTTTCGATTCCTCTTGTCGTTTTTCGTATTCATTATCTCCCTCCCCCCTCTCTCTCTCTCTCTCACTCTCTCTCTCTATAGAAACCACCGCAGTGTGTGAACTGTGAAGTGCAGTGTGGAATAAGAATGAAAAGAGTGTTAGATAGGCGTAGGGGAGGGTGGGGTCCACCGTGGGCGGGTGGTTCCCGGGTACGCCATCACGCCGGACAGCTGGCACCTACGCGGAACTAACTGTCCTCCTCTCCTCTCCTCTCCTCTCCTCTCACCATTATTTTCATCAACATCAATCTATACTTGTGTTAAAAAAAAAAAATAATTACCCAATAAAAGTATAAAACAAATTACCCAATAAAAGAAATAATTTTACGATTATATACTGATTTTTTTTTAAAGATTATATACTGATTTTAGTAAGGGAGATTGCAATTTTCTACCGTAACAATCGAGTATATTTAGTATAATTAAGTATGAAAATATGAAATATATGACTATATCAAATATTATTGCTATCGGTGTGAATCCACCTAATATACAAATTCACATTTTATACAATAATATTGTATGAAAGAACTAGTATTTTACCCGTGCGATACACAAACAAAATTATGTTATTATGAATTTAAATAAAAAATTAAAAAAATAAAAATATTTTAGAATGTACAATATAATAGAATAGTTGTAATTCCATATATTTGGTTAAATATCTATTTTCATAGCATATAAAATTTACATTTAAATTTTGTATAATTAATATAGTCTCTAATTAATCTGAAAGACAATACATCTTGCATGGCATGAACAGCACATAACAAATTAAATATCATACTTGTATAGAAAATTAACCACAATAGTAGATATGAATGCAACACCAATACATATAAAAGCTACCACCTGCATTAATAGATACAAATCGTCTCCCAAATCAAAGACATTCTTTTTTTCCGCACAGGCAGCGTACACCTTGCAGATAATACAAAATCTCTCAATTCTGGGACTTTTTTTTCGCACAGGCAGCGCACTCCAGTGCGACACCTGTGCAAAGTTGACATAACCACCTACTAGTTATTTTTCACCATTTTATTATGATATGATCGATATATATATATATATATATATATATATATATATATATATATATATATAGGTTTTTATAAGAAGGGATTAGCACGATTCAAAATTCCCAAATGGATATTTATAGGTTTTCTGAGTTAATTGTCAAGTGTTAATACACGTGGACTTTATCGATGATCTTTTTCAGGAGAACACCCACTCCACCATCTCTAACAGCTCTTGTCTTATTTTAATGGAAAATACATAGGTTAAAAATCGCGGAAGCAACATCTTTGATTGCCAAAGGATGCCCTTCTTCCAAGAGGTCAATGAGCGGTTTCAGGGCACCAGATTTCCCAATGAGTGCTTTATTTGAGTCGACAGCGGATTGTGCGAAAAGTGTAGCAGCTGCATTGCTCCTCGTTTCAATTGTTCATGACCTTAGAGCGCTCATGAGAAGAGGAATAACCATTGGGGTTTCTGCAACGAGATTCTTAGAGCATCCTTATCAGTGAATATTGGGAGGTTTATAGTACACTCCATGCTTACTTGGAGGAGAGATAAATGAAGAAAGAGAAAAAAAAAAAGTTTAGCCTGCAAATATGGAGTAACTGGAACAGTAATTGTTCATACAAAAATCAAAGCCGCGTGGCTGCAACTAGGGCGCCCTCTGGGCGCGTCTCTGGCGTGCCTAACAATACATTTATTTTATTTTATTTTTTGTTAAATCAAATTTGTTTTTATTTTTTTTCTTCCACCTCATCCCTCTCTCCTAATCACACTTACAAAAAACTCCTCAAAAACCAAAAAAAACCCCATTGATATGGATGCTCTTATTATTATTATCATGAATGGAGAGGTTCAAAAGCGTAGTGATTATGTCTTCTTGAAAATCAGGGTGTATATCATTCTGAGACTTGGTTTCAGAGTGGGGGCACAACAGGTAGCATACGCCCGTGTAAATAGTACAAAATCTCTCAATTCTATGACATTTTTTTTCGCACAAGCAGGACACGCCCGTGCAGATAATACAAAATGTCTCCCAATTCTAAGACATTTTTTTCCGCACAGGCAGTGCACGCCCGTGCAGATAATACAAAATATCTTTCAATTCTAGGACATTCTTTTTTCCGCACAGGCAGCGCACGCCCGTGCAGCACCCGTGCGGCACCTGTGCAAAGTTGACATAACCACTTCCTAGTTGTTTTTCACCATTTTATTACGATATGATCGATGAATATATATATACATATATATATATATATATATATATATATATATATATATGCTAGATGTTTTTTGCTCTCAAATTCTCGCCCAAAAGAATAGTAATGCACGGGCAAAGCACGTGAAACGCACATTCAATGCACGGGTGAAAATACTAATAAGAATGAAAAGAGTGTAGATAGGCATAGGGGAGGGTGGGGTCCACTGTGGGCGGGTGGTTTCCGGGTACGCCATCACACCGGACAGTTGGCACCTACGCGGAACTAAATGTCCTCCTCTCCTCTCCTCTCACCATTACTTTCATAAACATCAATCTATACCTGTGTTAAAAAAAAAAAATTACCCAAAAAAAAGTAAATAAATTTACGATTATATAGTGATTTTAGGAAGGGAGATTGCAATTTTCTATAGTAACAATCGAGTATATCTAGTATAATTAAATATGAAATATATGATTATATTAAATATTATTGCTATCGGTGTGAATCCACATAATATAATAGGAAGAAAGAATAGGTCATTACCATATAATAATATTGTATGTAAGGATATTTGTTTAAAATTATAACAAAAAAAAAAAATCAGTGTTGTCTTGCCCAGATACGATCCAATTGTGAATGTAAAAAGACTTTGTGTTTATATAAGGTATTGTGGGTACAATATCTGCATAACATTAAAATTAAGTTTGTTATACTGTTATGCAGATATTGTACCCACAATAACTTGTAGGTACAAGTTATTGAGTTGTATACTTGTATCTAGTGCAATCAACACAATACATTTTTTCTAAAATTTTATTATTTCTTATTAATAGAACAATATCCTCAGAACCAATTCAAATTAAATTCCAATTTAAAAAAAATAAAAAGTTTTATGTAAGAATATTTGTTTACCATCAAAACATTTTTCTTAATAAAAGTTATAGTATTTTTTTATTTTATTTGATTATTGATAGCATTTTCTCGAAAGCATATATTAGTATTAGTAATAGTGACACTTTTCAAATCATTAAATTCAATTACAATTCTTTATCTAGATTCTTTTAAAAGGGTTCAATATTACGTTTAAACGTATCTATATGTGTTATATTGAAAAATTATAAAATAATTATGTCGTGAGTATATTGTCTTTCAGAGGATTATATACGATGTATAGCACATATCAAGTGATTTAAAAACAAATTAAATAATTACAACATAAATACTTATAGATTATAATGTTTTACTAACAAAATTTTATTGGTAAAATAAATGTCAATAAATTTCAATAATTTACCACCAAATTTCATAATTTAATTATCAGATTAGCATTTTAGTTAGAATTGAATACATACTTTAATATACGATTTCTTAGTAACTATCATAAGGTGTGCAATCCATCTCAATCAAGATAGTATTTAAAAAAAAAATGAAACTCATGATTTATTGACCTTCTAAAACGACAATCGTATTTCACCCACTTGGTCACTTCTTTCGAAGCAAACTTTACATTTTTATTAATCAAATGAAAAGTACACAATAATATATAAACAACTACAAGATCGATATGTGTGTGTGTGTTAAAGGATAATATATAATTTTCTATTATATATAAATTATATATATAAATATAAATGTCACATAAAATATTGTACAAATTTTCAATAAGTTAAGGATATATGATCACTATACTACGGAAATTACGGCCGAAAGCAATAATTATTGATCTTCTAATTAATTTAACAAATCATAAAATAATAATGGGAGAATTCAGAATTAACAATATACAAATAGGAAAAATGATATATGGGCTCACATCAAGTAAATCGCTCATCATGTATGTGATTTTATTGATAGAAGAGAAATAAATTAATAAAAGTTGTGAGTTTTTTTATTTTTTTTTCATGGATGAATCCTACCACACCAAATAAGTAAAGTTTTTCTTTTTAAAGTATAAATTGCCCTAAGGGTTTAACTCAATGGTTCAAGGATCACCTTAAAAATCTTGCTCTAATAATCAAATAATCAAAGGTGATAAAAATTACGCTGATGATTGATTGGGTGACTCGCAACTCGGGACTATTAGACAAGGGTAAGAAAAAATTGAGTCTAAATTGGACTACTTATAGTATTACCCATACAAATATTAAGTACACTCAAATCTCAATGCCAATTAACTAGTTGTGGGTAATAATTTAGAGAATATTTTATATCTATTGGTTAGATTATTATTATTTTTTTGGCCATTTTTATATACTAACCGAATTTCGGTGTTTGGTGCTCTTAAGCTAAAAAAGAAAATAAAAAATAATTTTTATCATATAATATCGTTAGTGTTAATTAATTTATAGGTCCCAACATAAATCAATGGATCGCTAATTTGATGTTTAATAACAAATTAAATAGCAACAACTTAAATACTTACGGATTAAAGTGCTTTACCAACAAAAATTTATTGTACCAATAATAATACTATTTAATTTAGTAGAGCTTTTATCCATCTTACAATACACATATATTGTATTTATATGCATTTAGTTAGACATTACAAAAAAATGTCTAAATGTATAACTCAAACGGTTTGTTTTATGAATGAAAACTGATAGTAGGAATATAAGGTGGTTACAATAAAATCGGTGTGATAATGGATTAGGGATCAATAACTCTTACTCAATACAATCCTGGCTTCTTAAGGCATGTGCAATCCCTTTAGCCTAGAAAATGTGTTTGGTTTATCATGGTATTTAATTAGGCAAATTAATTTAGTAAGTAAATTACCAGTGATTTTATGGTTTAGTGGCACGAAGTGACTCTTCCAAATAAGAGGTTATCAGTTTGAGTCTTAGTGGGTGCTTCAATTGGAATAACTAATTCAATATTTAATATATTAATCAAACTTTAATAGAGTAAAAACTATTTTATCTGAAAATTAATAATATAATATTTTCAACGCAATATATAACCCTACAAATACACAAAGATAACTTTTGTATTCACTCATACATACACAAACAACGAGTTTTATTGGGTTAAAAAAAGGAGAGATTCAAAGTGCAAGTAGTGTCATCAGGTAGGATATGACTATTTTATTTTATTTTTGTTGGTGATAAATAAATAAAGTGAAAAATGAAAGAGACTTGACTTGTGAGGTTGAAAAGAAGAAAACACGTTAATGGTAAAGCCAAATATTAAGGCGACTTATGGGTTAAGTTTGCATGGAAGATTAGGCTATTAGCTTACCTCCTTAATTACGTCCTGCTTTTACTTTTCCCGAAATTTCATCTCTACTTTCCACAACAACTCACATACATTTAATATTTCGACCAAATTTATTATCATTATTTTAATGATGGTGATGGTGATGATATCTCTTATGTAAATTGGCAATTTATTTCACTTTTAATAATACTCTTTTTGTCTTATTTTATATCTAATTTAATTGATAAGACCAATATACAAATCGTACATGTCTATTCTAAACCTTTCTTGATTGGTGGCACCAGGAAGTTGACCATGCCCAGATGAGTGAATAGCACGTGGAGCGTTGTTTTAGCCATCTCATCAACTCGAGTTACCTCAGCACAGGCACATGACGTTACCAACTTCACTAACGTGTAGATGAATGCCACATACTCCTTTTCAGTAGAACTTCGACATGCTTTGAAAGTTGGTTTAGAATAAGGGACTTTTAGACTTAGACACTCTTAGTACCTCGCTAGAGCTTCCCCACTGTGAACTTTAGTGACTTATGCACTAAGACTTATACATGTATAAAACACTACTCTTATCTACAAGAATACATATAATAAACATGTCAACATAACATATTGTCACCAAATAATAAACATTATCATTATATATTGTTTAATAATACTTGACTTAAGTTATTTGCAATTCAACTTTTTGTAACGTTCAGTTTAGTGTTAGTATAAAAATTTATAATTTTCGAATCTACACTAAAAAATAGTATTAAATACAAAAGACTGAATTTAAAAACTATAACAAAATGTGTTTTATTAAAGTGAATAAGGAAGATGTATAAATATGACATGTAAAATAGAATAGAGTGAATAATATAGCTAAATAATGTATCCGAGTTTCATTACAAACCATTCTAATAAAGTTGTGTGATTATTGTTACAAGGTTGATCTCGAAAATACAAGGAAATAACGGAAATACAAACAGAAAATTATCCACGAAGGATAATATTACAGGAAATATCACAACCTACAAAAGGTTGAAAACCTGAACTACGGTTGAGGATGAAATCCGGACGATCTCGGGTGGTTGGAAGCACGAGTCGTGTTGCCACTCTCCTTAAAACCTTATTTACCGCCTCCCGGGGTGCTGGAGAGTTGCAGTCTAGGTTTCCCAGGATAAAACGTATTACGATCCAATCGTTCGAGCACACGAACTTGGATCCGGCTAACTAGGAACGTGGGTTCAACGCAGGTGGCTAGAAGGAAATGTGAGCAGAGTTTTGAGGAGAAAGCAGTGTATTGCAGTGTGTTCTTGGTGTGTTCCAAACCTGCTGCTCACAACGAATATATAGTGGAGGAAATGGATCATAGCAATAATCATGGCATTGATAATCCATTTGTAACCTCCTCCCACTAGCAGAATACTTAATTCTGTCATTAGCACACATTTACACCCACTACTAAGTCCATTATTCACGAAATAACTCTGAAAATAATGATTGGAATTAATCAAATTAATTCCGTAATATCAAGAGTCATTTATGAACGGACACAGTAGGTGAAACGTCGCGTTCGAGAGGTTACTGGAGTCGCAGTGCGAGACATGGTTCAGACTATGAACCATCGAGACATCGCCGTGCCGCGAGACGTCGAGAAGTGCAAGCTTCGAGACATCATACCGGCAGCGAGACATCGCACTGGTCCGCGAGACATTGGAAGCGCGCGCCAGCCCGCGCCACGCGACATCGCACTCGCACGCGAACGACCTTCGAGAGGTCGACTCCGCTGAGCTTCGAGACATCGAACTACCTCTCGAGGTCAGCTCATTTGATGTCTCGAACGAGAGATCAGTTCGATCTCATATGGTCTGAGATGGAAAACTCGTTTGGAATTTTGGCATAACTTAGCCCGCAAGGCCAGCCACTTTTCCGAACGACATTCGTGCCCGTAGGTGCCGGCGCACACAAGTTCAAGCCTTTCCGAACTCATTTTGGGGTTTGATTTGCACCCCCCCTGCGCGCGAGAGAGAGCCTCTATGCCATACAAGTCAATTAGCCTTAAAAAGGCTCTTGTATTTATAGTGGGGCAAATCTTCATTCCCAACCAATGTGGGACAAAGCTAATAAGCTTTTCCTCACTTAAAATTCCATCTCAAATGGGTCTACTTTGAGAACCAATTTCTCATTCACCCATTATCCATTATGAGCGTATAATATATCGATCTCTTCGTCTCACTACGAAGAATCCGAATCCACTTTGACCCGACCCAAATCGGATGTGGACCCTACATATACTTATACCACAAAATGGCCATTTAAAATGCCATTTTATTGCTAATTTTTTCAACAATCCCCCACATGAATGAAAATTGATTTTCAAGAGAATTTTGAAATCGGAAACAACTGCGTTCAACGGTTGATTCCTGCATAGCAAAGGTAGGTGTAACCCTTTGAACCTTGCCTCGTGAGATCTATATACTCTACTGGCTGTACGATAGAACGCGATGTCTTTGAACCGACTGTCGTTTGTGTAGACATTGACAAATCTCACACAGGAACCATCCAACCACGTCTTGTTCTCATGAGTGTGCTCATTTTGGTCGTGGGACACCTTCCTGGTTCTGCAAGAGTTTCTAAAGAATTAAGCCCAATTCAATTCTCCTTTGAAGCGACCCACACTTCTCTCTCACATAGGTGATTCTTTCTTGAGTTTCCCGCAACTCAACACATGTTAATTGACTTTGCGCACTTAGCACAAATCAATTCAACAATCGAATCATTAAAGTACTAATGTGCTAGCCTCTGTCGGGACTCACTGTTTTAACGAGGAGTGGTAGGGAGTCCGGGACCCCCACAGTGACATGCTATTCCATAATTTAGTTGTCCCATTGAACCTAGGTGCCAGCTAGGTTGGGTGTCCACTATGGAAGTTTTAGCTCAAGGGCTTTAGACCTATTCCTCGTGCCAACCTCTCGACAACTTCTTTGCTTAACCCTTTGGTTAGCGGATCCGCTATATTGTCTATTGACCTCACGAAGTAAATCGAGACAACACCAGTTACGAGGAGTTGTTTAATGATGTTATGTCTACGACACATATGTCTAGACTTACCATTATACATATGACTCTTTACTCTCCCGATTGTTGCTTGACTATCACAATGCACACAAATTGGAGGTACAGGTCTTTCCCAACTAGGAATGTCTTCCAAAAAATGGCGTAACCATTCAGCCTCTTCACAGCATTTGTCCAAGGCAATCATTTCAGATTCCATTGTGGATCTAGCTATTACTGTTTGCTTGGAAGATTTCCACGCAACGGCTGCACCGGCTAGTGTAAACACATAACCACTCGTGGATTTAGAATCTTTAATGTCAGATATCCAACTCGCATCGCTATACCCTTCGAGTACAGCAGGATATCTTACATAGTGCAGTCCGAGATCACGAGTATACCTTAAGTATCTCATGACTCTTACTATTGCCTTCCAGTGCATTTCACCGGGATTGCTAGTATACCTACTAAGTTTACTAACCGCGAAGGCAATATCCAGCCTTGTACAACTCATAAGATACATCAAACTACCAATAACCCGAGCATACTCTACTTGAGAGATACACTATCCGTGGTTTTTGGTCAGTTGAAAGTTTGTATCAAATGGTGTTTTAGCCAATTGATTATCATCCTTGTTAAACTTTCCAAGGATTTTATCAACATAATGAGATTAGCTCAACACAAGACCGTCAGGTCTTTTGATGATCTTAATCCCGAGGATTAAATCAGCCAAACCCATATCTTTCATGTCAAATCTTGCATTTAACATGTTCTTGGTAGACTTGATCATTCGATCATTACTACCAACGATGAGTATATCATCCACATATAAACAAAGAATGACGTAGTCATCTACCGTTTCCTTAACGTAGATACATTTGTCACTTTCGTTTATTTTAAACCCATTAGTTAACATCGAGTGGTCAAACTTCTCGTGCCATTGCTTAGGCGTTTGTTTCAAACCATAGAGCAATTTAACTAATTTACATACTTTCTTTTCTTGGCATGGAACCACAAACCCTTCGAGTTGGTCCATGTAGATTTCCTCATCTAACTCACCATTTAAGAAAGCTGTTTTTACATCCATTTGATGAACTTCCAAATTCCGCAATGCGGCTATGGCAAGGATCATCCTAATGGAATTTATTCTCGTCACAGGAGAATACGTATCGAAGTAATCAAGGCCTTCTCGTTGCCTGTAACCCTTGATTACAAGTCTAGCCTTATACTTCTCGATGGAACCATCTGGTTTCATTTTCCTTTTAAAGACCCACTTGGATCCTAAAGGTTTACAACCCGGAGGAAGATCAACAAGTTCCCAAGTGTAATTCTGTAGGATAGAATCCACTTCACTTTTGATAGCTTCCTTCCACATAGGACCTTCCGTAGAAGTCACAGCTTCTCGATAAGTCATGGGTTCGTTCTCTATCAAACAAGATAGAAAATCCGGTTCCTTTTCTATCAAACAAGTTAGAGTGTTCGAATCATACTCTAACAAGTAAGTTAGAAAATCTGGACCAAATGATTTTTCAACTCTCGCCCGTTTACTATGTCTCGGCTCGAGCTCAGATATTTCCTTAGAATGCCCGCCATCATCGTCCATAGTAACATCCACCTCTCGAAGTGATGTACTCATTCCGTCGACCTCTCGAAGTGTATCGATCACTCGAGGTGCATCGATCTCTCGAAGTGTATCGACCTCTCGAAGTGTATCGATCTCTCGAAGTGACGTACTTGGTCTCTCACTAGACTTACAAGGAAATACATTTTCAAAGAAACATGCATTCCTTGATTCAATTATAGTGTTCTTATGCACGTCCGGATTTTGGGACTCATGTACTAAGAACCGATAAGCACTACTATTGTGTGCATATCCAATAAAGATACAATCCACCGTCTTTGGACCTATCTTTATTTTCTTTGGTGTTGGAACCAAAACTTTGGCAAGACACCCCCACACTTTGAGGTATTGGTAAGAAGGTTTCCTACCTTTCCACAGCTCATAAGGAGTCTTATCGAGCTTCTTGTGAGGTACCTTATTCAAAAGGTAATTACTTGTCAAAATCGCCTCACCCCACATGCTTTGAGGTAGGCCCGAACTTATAAGCATCGCATTCATCATCTCTTTCAATGTACGATTCTTACGTTCGGCGATACCATTCGATTGAGGTACATAAGGTGCAGTATGCTCGTGTATTATTCCAACACTCGCACAGAAGTCACCGATAGGTACTTCGTACTCACCACCTCTATCGCTTCTAACCTTTTTAATCTTTCGATTAAGTTGGTTTTCCACTTCATCCTTATAAAGAATGAATTTTTCCTTGGCTTCGTCTTTGCTCTTTAGCAAATACACATAGCAAAATCGTGTGCAATCGTCGATAAACGTAATAAAATACTTATTACCACCTCTCGATTGAATCGATCTAAAATCGCACAAATCGCTATGTACCAATTCTAGTGGCTCAGTCTCCCTTTCAACCGATTTGAAGGGAGCTTTCGTTAGTTTTGCCTCAACACAAATTTCGCACTTATTTGTATTAACTTGAAAATTAGGGATATGGTTCATGCTAATTAATCTACGCATAGAATTAAAATTAACATGACCTAGTCTACCATGTCACAAATTGGAAGACTCAAGCAAGTAAACGGAATTAACTTTGCTTTTATTGATAATCGGCATTACACTGAGCTTAAAAAGCCCGTCAATTATATAACCCTTACCAACAAACATCCCTAACTTTGACAAAACTACTTTGTCAGATNGTTTTAGCCAATTGATTATCATCCTTGTTAAACTTTCCAAGGATTTTATCAACATAATGAGATTAGCTCAACACAAGACCGTCAGGTCTTTTGATGATCTTAATCCCGAGGATTAAATCAGCCAAACCCATATCTTTCATGTCAAATCTTGCATTTAACATGTTCTTGGTAGACTTGATCATTCGATCATTACTACCAACGATGAGTATATCATCCACATATAAACAAAGAATGACGTAGTCATCTACCGTTTCCTTAACGTAGATACATTTGTCACTTTCGTTTATTTTAAACCCATTAGTTAACATCGAGTGGTCAAACTTCTCGTGCCATTGCTTAGGCGTTTGTTTCAAACCATAGAGCAATTTAACTAATTTACATACTTTCTTTTCTTGGCATGGAACCACAAACCCTTCGAGTTGGTCCATGTAGATTTCCTCATCTAACTCACCATTTAAGAAAGCTGTTTTTACATCCATTTGATGAACTTCCAAATTCCGCAATGCGGCTATGGCAAGGATCATCCTAATGGAATTTATTCTCGTCACAGGAGAATACGTATCGAAGTAATCAAGGCCTTCTCGTTGCCTGTAACCCTTGATTACAAGTCTAGCCTTATACTTCTCGATGGAACCATCTGGTTTCATTTTCCTTTTAAAGACCCACTTGGATCCTAAAGGTTTACAACCCGGAGGAAGATCAACAAGTTCCCAAGTGTAATTCTGTAGGATAGAATCCACTTCACTTTTGATAGCTTCCTTCCACATAGGACCTTCCGTAGAAGTCACAGCTTCTCGATAAGTCATGGGTTCGTTCTCTATCAAACAAGATAGAAAATCCGGTTCCTTTTCTATCAAACAAGTTAGAGTGTTCGAATCATACTCTAACAAGTAAGTTAGAAAATCTGGACCAAATGATTTTTCAACTCTCGCCCGTTTACTATGTCTCGGCTCGAGCTCAGATATTTCCTTAGAATGCCCGCCATCATCGTCCATAGTAACATCCACCTCTCGAAGTGATGTACTCATTCCGTCGACCTCTCGAAGTGTATCGATCACTCGAGGTGCATCGATCTCTCGAAGTGTATCGACCTCTCGAAGTGTATCGATCTCTCGAAGTGACGTACTTGGTCTCTCACTAGACTTACAAGGAAATACATTTTCAAAGAAACATGCATTCCTTGATTCAATTATAGTGTTCTTATGCACGTCCGGATTTTGGGACTCATGTACTAAGAACCGATAAGCACTACTATTGTGTGCATATCCAATAAAGATACAATCCACCGTCTTTGGACCTATCTTTATTTTCTTTGGTGTTGGAACCAAAACTTTGGCAAGACACCCCCACACTTTGAGGTATTGGTAAGAAGGTTTCCTACCTTTCCACAGCTCATAAGGAGTCTTATCGAGCTTCTTGTGAGGTACCTTATTCAAAAGGTAATTACTTGTCAAAATCGCCTCACCCCACATGCTTTGAGGTAGGCCCGAACTTATAAGCATCGCATTCATCATCTCTTTCAATGTACGATTCTTACGTTCGGCGATACCATTCGATTGAGGTACATAAGGTGCAGTATGCTCGTGTATTATTCCAACACTCGCACAGAAGTCACCGATAGGTACTTCGTACTCACCACCTCTATCGCTTCTAACCTTTTTAATCTTTCGATTAAGTTGGTTTTCCACTTCATCCTTATAAAGAATGAATTTTTCCTTGGCTTCGTCTTTGCTCTTTAGCAAATACACATAGCAAAATCGTGTGCAATCGTCGATAAACGTAATAAAATACTTATTACCACCTCTCGATTGAATCGATCTAAAATCGCACAAATCGCTATGTACCAATTCTAGTGGCTCAGTCTCCCTTTCAACCGATTTGAAGGGAGCTTTCGTTAGTTTTGCCTCAACACAAATTTCGCACTTATTTGTATTAACTTGAAAATTAGGGATATGGTTCATGCTAATTAATCTACGCATAGAATTAAAATTAACATGACCTAGTCTACCATGTCACAAATTGGAAGACTCAAGCAAGTAAACGGAATTAACTTTGCTTTTATTGATAATCGGCATTACACTGAGCTTAAAAAGCCCGTCAATTATATAACCCTTACCAACAAACATCCCTAACTTTGACAAAACTACTTTGTCAGATNTCGTTGCCTGTAACCCTTGATTACAAGTCTAGCCTTATACTTCTCGATGGAACCATCTGGTTTCATTTTCCTTTTAAAGACCCACTTGGATCCTAAAGGTTTACAACCCGGAGGAAGATCAACAAGTTCCCAAGTGTAATTCTGTAGGATAGAATCCACTTCACTTTTGATAGCTTCCTTCCACATAGGACCTTCCGTAGAAGTCACAGCTTCTCGATAAGTCATGGGTTCGTTCTCTATCAAACAAGATAGAAAATCCGGTTCCTTTTCTATCAAACAAGTTAGAGTGTTCGAATCATACTCTAACAAGTAAGTTAGAAAATCTGGACCAAATGATTTTTCAACTCTCGCCCGTTTACTATGTCTCGGCTCGAGCTCAGATATTTCCTTAGAATGCCCGCCATCATCGTCCATAGTAACATCCACCTCTCGAAGTGATGTACTCATTCCGTCGACCTCTCGAAGTGTATCGATCACTCGAGGTGCATCGATCTCTCGAAGTGTATCGACCTCTCGAAGTGTATCGATCTCTCGAAGTGACGTACTTGGTCTCTCACTAGACTTACAAGGAAATACATTTTCAAAGAAACATGCATTCCTTGATTCAATTATAGTGTTCTTATGCACGTCCGGATTTTGGGACTCATGTACTAAGAACCGATAAGCACTACTATTGTGTGCATATCCAATAAAGATACAATCCACCGTCTTTGGACCTATCTTTATTTTCTTTGGTGTTGGAACCAAAACTTTGGCAAGACACCCCCACACTTTGAGGTATTGGTAAGAAGGTTTCCTACCTTTCCACAGCTCATAAGGAGTCTTATCGAGCTTCTTGTGAGGTACCTTATTCAAAAGGTAATTACTTGTCAAAATCGCCTCACCCCACATGCTTTGAGGTAGGCCCGAACTTATAAGCATCGCATTCATCATCTCTTTCAATGTACGATTCTTACGTTCGGCGATACCATTCGATTGAGGTACATAAGGTGCAGTATGCTCGTGTATTATTCCAACACTCGCACAGAAGTCACCGATAGGTACTTCGTACTCACCACCTCTATCGCTTCTAACCTTTTTAATCTTTCGATTAAGTTGGTTTTCCACTTCATCCTTATAAAGAATGAATTTTTCCTTGGCTTCGTCTTTGCTCTTTAGCAAATACACATAGCAAAATCGTGTGCAATCGTCGATAAACGTAATAAAATACTTATTACCACCTCTCGATTGAATCGATCTAAAATCGCACAAATCGCTATGTACCAATTCTAGTGGCTCAGTCTCCCTTTCAACCGATTTGAAGGGAGCTTTCGTTAGTTTTGCCTCAACACAAATTTCGCACTTATTTGTATTAACTTGAAAATTAGGGATATGGTTCATGCTAATTAATCTACGCATAGAATTAAAATTAACATGACCTAGTCTACCATGTCACAAATTGGAAGACTCAAGCAAGTAAACGGAATTAACTTTGCTTTTATTGATAATCGGCATTACACTGAGCTTAAAAAGCCCGTCAATTATATAACCCTTACCAACAAACATCCCTAACTTTGACAAAACTACATAACCCTTACCAACAAACATCCCTAACTTTGACAAAACTACTTTGTCAGATTCGAAGACCATCCCTAACTTTGACAAAACTACTTTGTCAGATTCGAAGACCATCTTTAATCCATGCTTGTTCAACAACGAGCCAGAAACAAGATTCTTCCTAAGGTCTGGAACATACAGCACATTGTTCAATGTCAATTCCTTCCCGGAAGTCATCTTCAAAATCACTTTGCCCACGCCCTCCACAGCGAACTGAGCAGAATTTCCCATCCAAACCTTCTCGCCCTCAACGGCTTCAAAGGTGTTGAACATCTCCCGGTTGCAGCATAAATGTCTCGTTGCACCGGTGTCAATGAACCACTCGCGCGGGTTGGAGCCCACCAGGTTCACCTCCGTGACCATAGCTGAAAGGCTAATCTCGGCCACCTTTTGGCTCACATCACCAACTACGTTGGCTTCAGAACCCTTTTTCTTCTTTGGAGCCTTGCACTCCGTAGCCTTGTGGCCAATCTTGCCACAGTTGTAGCATTTCCCTTGGAACTTGCCTTTGGAAACGCCACCTCTCGGACCCAGCTTCTGCTTGCCCTTCTTAGCCTTCTTGGAGCTCTGTCCGTGCTCCACCATGTTGGCCTTGGCACCTCCCACGAGAGGTCCCTTTCCATCACTGTTCATGTTCCCCTCTTCGACTTGGAGTCGCTGGATCAGGTCCTCCAAGCTCATCTCCTTTCGCTTATGCTTCAGGTAGTTCTTGAAGTCCTTCCATCCTGGAGGCAGTAAGTGGATCATCGATGCCACTTGGAAGGATTCACTAATCACCATGCCCTCGTCACGGATCTCATCGAAGAGCAACTGCAAGTCTTCGGCCTAACTGAGCACAGTCTTTGAATCCACCATTTTAAAGTCGAGGAACCGGCCAACCACAAATTTCTTTTGCCCGGCGTCCTCACTTTGGTACTTGTGGTCCAAAGCTGCCCACAGCGCCTTGGCTGTGTCAATTTTACGATAAACATCGTAAAGGGAGTCAACTAACCCATTCAGAATGTAGTTGCGGCAAAGGAAGTCAGAATCTTTCCAAAGCCCAACAGCCATTACCGAGTGAGGGTCTTGTTCCTTAACCACTGGAACCGTCTCGGTTAAGAACCTTGACAAGCCGAGAGTAGCGAGGTAGAACAGCATCTTTTGCTGCCATCTCTTAAAGTATGATCCCGAAAACTTGTCCGGCTTTTCAGCCGAACCACTTGGTACCGTAGGTACCCTCATCGTGGGGATATACCCCTCAGAGCTGACACCCCCTTGTGAACCTACGTTCACTGGTGCCTGGGAAGGTGCAACAGTGTTGCCGTTCCCACCATTGTTGTCACCAACGACATTCGGATTAACACCCTCAGTGTTTTCCATTTCTTTCCAGAAATTCGAGAATTAGAAGGGGAAAAAGCAGATAAGGTTTTAAGGCTGTTACAAGGTTGATCTCGAAAATACAAGGAAATAACGGAAATACAAACAGAAAATTATCCACGAAGGATAATATTACAGGAAATATCACAACCTACAAAAGGTTGAAAACCTGAACTACGGTTGAGGATGAAATCCGGATGATCTCGGGTGGTTGGAAGCATGAGTCGTGTTGCCACTCTCCTTAAAACCTTATTTACCGCCTCGCGGGGTGCTGGAGTGTTGCGGTCTAGGTTTCCCAGGATAAAACGTACTACGATCTAATCGTTCGAGCACACGAACTTGGATCCGGCGAACTAGGAACGTGGGTTCAGCGCAGGTGGCTAGAAGGAAATGTGAGCAGAGTTTTGAGGAGAAAGCAGTGTATTGTAGTGTGTTCTTGGTGTGTTCCAAACCTGCTGCTCACGACGAATATATAGTGGAGGAAATGGATCATAGCATTAATCATGGCATTGATAATCCATTTGTAACCTCTTCCCACTAGCAAAATACTTAATTCTGTCATTAGCACACATTTACACCCACTCCATTATTCACGAAATAACTCTGAAAATAATGATTGGAATTAATCAAATTAATTCCGTAATATCAAGAGTCATTTCTGAACGGACACAATAGGTGAAACGTCGCGTTCGAGAGGTTACTGGAGTCGCAGTGCGAGACATGGTTCAGACTGTGAACCTTCGAGACATCGCCGTGCCGCGAGACGTCGAGAAGTGCAAGCTTCGAGACATCGCCGTGCCGCGAGACGTCGAGAAGTGCAAGCTTCGAGACATCGCCGTGCCGCGAGACGTCGAGAAGTGCAAGCTTCGAGACATCATGCCGGCAGCGAGACATCGCACTGGTCCGCGAGACATTGGACGCGTGCGCCAGCCCGGGCCGCGCGACATCGCACTCGCACGCGAACGACCTTCGAGAGGTCGACTCCGCTGAGCTTCGAGACATCGAACTACCTCTCGAGGTCAGCTCATTTGACGCACTCGCACGCGAACGACCTTCGAGAGGTCGACTCCGCTGAGCTTCGAGACATCGAACTCATTTGATGTCTCGAACGAGAGATCAGTTCGATCTCATGTCTCATTTGATGTCTCGAACGAGAGATCAGTTCGATCTCATGTGGTCTGAGATGTCTCGAACGAGAGATCAGTTCGATCTCATGTGGTCTGAGATGTCTCGAACGAGAGATCAGTTCGATCTCATGTGGTCTGAGATGGAAAACTCGTTCGGAATTTTGGCATAACTTAGCCCGCAAGGCCAGCCACTTTTTCGAACTACATTCGTGCCCGCAGGTACCGGCGCACGCGCACACAAGTTCAACCCTTTCCGAACTCATTTTGGGGTTTGATTTGCACCCCCCCCCCCACCTCTGCGCGTAAGAGAGAGCCTCTATTCCAAACAAGTCAATTAACCTTAAAAAGGCTCTTGTATTTATAGTGTGGCAAATCTTCATTCCCAACCAATGTGGGACAAAGCTAATAAGCTTTTCCTCACTTAAAATTCCATCTCAAATGGGTCTACTTTGAGAACCAATTTCTCATTCACCCATTATTCATTTTGAGCGTATAATATATCGATCTCTTTGTCTCACTACGAAGAATCCGAATCCACTTTGACCTGACCCAAATCAGATGTGGACCCTACATATACTTATACCACAAAATGGCCACTTAAAATGCCATTTTATTGCTAATTTTTCCAACAATTATCTCTCCCATGATTATTCATCAACATATCATTTAAATAAGGATTTATTTTAAAATTTGTGAACAAAACAATAAATAAAGGGAAAATTTATCGCATAATAAAGTTTAACAATTATTTAATTTCAAATTAATACTTATGAACGTCTTTCTTGATCACAATTCACAATGCACTAATATTTACATCTCGTTGGATAAGACTATTCCAATTAAATCTCGATCGGGTCTTGGCTCAGGACACCACTCTTGTCAATTTTAAAAATTTTGAGAGAGGAAACACTTGGGAGAGTTAGAGTGACTTGAATTGGAGTCACCAATTGATCCTATGGTGAATATGAGTCACCTCTCTTTTTATTTTAAAAAAAAAAACAAAATTATTTAATTGTTGGAAGGCCAAAAATAGAGCCACTCTACTCTATAATTGCTAGATCTAAAATCCATGTCATCCCACGATGTCAAAACTCAAAATGGAAACAAAGAATTTACAAGCTACAAAAGATTGAAACAAGAAATGGTGATCATTTTCACTTTATTTAGTATTGATTATAATTATGATGCACCCACTATGTCCCTTTTGGGAATTATGAATTTTTTGGGGGGAATGCCCATTTCAAGAAAATTAGGGCTTTCAAACTGTATGCCCATTGCCTAGTAGCTAGCTAGCTCCCACCATAAAGAATCATGGTGGAATAATCAACGCAAAGAAAAAGTTATGATAATTATGTTAATATAATTATAATTTTGAGAAAATTACAATAATTTTGCTGTAATTTGAGAAAGAGATCCATTCAATTTGTGGGACCCACACATTATTCCGGGGAATATATATATTAGCTATTGCATGTCACATTCACAAGTCATGGATTTCCTACATGCCATATTCCTAAAAAAGAAAATGTTTAGTTAAAGCTATTATGCTTCTCAATCTTAATTTTTGCTAAAGTTAAAATGTATAATAATATACATAAAAAATTAAGGTTTTTTTTTGTTTTTTTAATGCATGTAAGTATATAACACTCAATATTATATCAATATAATACTAATTTGAAACTCAGGTCACACTTACAGAGTTGGACTCTTATTAAGATGATGAAAAATACAGAGCTCTTTAACATGACACACTTAATAAAAAAATTAAACTTATAACTTTGCAATTGCATTTGCAACCTGCATAGTAATTGTCCATAAAATTAAACTTTTACATTTTAATGTAATTTATATAAGTACATGGACATTTGCTAACCTCCAATAATTGACCTCAACACCATGGAGTGTTTGACAAAAGTTGTTAGTTGATAGTTGTTAGTGGGTTTGTCTAACTGATAGCATTAGCTGATTGTAAAACGATGTTTAGTAAATTAGATGTTAGCTAATAGCTAATTACATGCAAAATGAGCTTTAAGTGTATAATTTATTTTCTCAAAAAGCTAATCAAAAAAATTGTTTTAAGTAGCTTTTTGAATTTTAGCGTTTTGAAGCCATAAGCTGTTACAAAAAGTTGATTAACCAAACACTCACATTGATTGTTTAACCAAGTCAAACGTCTAATAGTGGTCTTATATAAGTTAGAACTCTAAACTTTAGGACACCCCAATGCTCCTTGAAATCATATGTACAAGGTAAATCATTGGATATGTTTTAACTGGCTTACGAGTCTCCAAATGATTGTACATTAATACCCAATATAAAGTCTCTTGTGTTCTTATCCTGCATCCTATACTATGTAGCTATTAATAAAATAAAACTTATGAACTTATTTTGAGCTAGTTTCCCATTTGAATTATTATCATCCCATGACTAAACTTCAACACTATAGGTCTTGTAAATGGTTGCAATGTAAGGGATGAATCTATACATTGGATATAACTAAGACCTATTTGTGTGTGGATAAGTGGATAAGTGTTTGTGATTCAAGTGCATGGGGCCATGGTGGCATGAATTTGTGAGGTGTCGGAGAGTTGGAGGATTTGGATGAGCCACGTGGGCAGAAACATTGTGCCAGGTAGGACGAGAGAGTCCGAAGGCGCAATATTGTGTACAGTTATGTTTGTGGACGTGTAATTCTCTCAGCCTTTGTGGAAGCTGTGCATGTAACTGTCCCAACTTCTGACTTGTCGTTTTCGATTGAGTGCCAGAACAAAGTGAACACCTCCTTGCCAGATTGTCCATAACGTTAACACACTCCTTTTTTTTTTTGAGAAATAACACACTCCATTCTATTCTATTGTTCTTCTCTTTCACTGGACCACCAATAATTTTGCTTCAAAATATCAACTCTATACTACCAGCTACAATGCTTAATTACCTAATTAAGTGTGATCTATTGGTAATTTATTATGGGTTTATTTAGGCATTTCATTAGGTGAATTTGGATAACTTGGAGGGAGGCTGAGTGGAAGATACTCATCCATCCTTAACCAAACGTCAATGGATCAATTATTGGCCTTGGTATGAAACATTCTTAAATCTTTAGGTCAGTTGTCTCACCCTTATATATGCCTACAATCCAGTGAGATGATTAAGGTGAAAACCCTATGTTACACACTTATAAAAAAAAATTAAAAGAAAAAAAAAAGAGATAAATTTGAGTGTGAATTTGTGATGAAGAAAGTATAAGGATGAATCAGGTGATGGATATAGTCATTCCAACCAATCCTTTGACCAATTGTAGGCCATCAACGAATATATATAAAGTCAAAAAGGAAGGACACCTTAGTCATAAGGTAAACATAGTTCCACCTTATTGATGTGATAATAGGTCATGCTTGACGTGAGTAAGTGTGTTCAATCAGACATATCCCTAAAAAAATAAACACCATATGGAATTAAACCGTTATTTTATATGGTTACTTTCAATGCTCCACCAGATGGAGTCATACCATTATTTTTTGTAAATGCAATTTGTGTTGCTCAATCGATATTTATGTAATTTTATGTAGCTTTTTTTTTTCATTGTTAACTAAAACACTAAACATGTTAATATTGAAAGTTAATTAAACTACTGTTGTTTCTACGGCAGGTTAATACCTAAACTTTGTTCCCATGGTTAATACCTAAACTTGACCACACAAATGACAACCATAATAAATGTTGGGCAGGTCACCTAAGATTGCCCAGAATAGTAACATTTTACAGAAACATTAATTAACGTAACTGCAACAAATGTCGAATTCAAATGGCACACCTCCCATAGCAAGTGAATTGAACATTCGACAGATAGGCCAAAAAAAACATAACTTGCGTATTTAAGAGTTATGAGTCTAATTTTTTTCAACATTCTCTTAGTCGAGCTAATATTTTTGGATATTTATGTGTAATAATCAATTAATCATATGGCAATATTGTTTTTTAAAAAAAAAATAAAAAATCCTACACTTAACACTTGTTATGGACCTCAGTATAGTTCGTGCACCAAATAGAGAAAATGTTGGGTTTTACTAGACCCAACATTATGGGTCTAAGGTCAAACCAATATTGTTAAGCCCAATTCAAAACTGAACTAAATTTGGGCCACATCGACTAACCTGTCGTATCCAATCTAATTCCTATGCCAATTAAATGGACTGTGCAAGAACGGCAAATTTTATCGTGGACTATGGTCCATGTAGAATCATAGACCATGAAGTATACATCATTTTAATTATATTTCAGTTTTATTTGATAATATTATTATGTTTTTAAGTTTTATTTTTCATACACTAGTTTCATTATAACAATAACAAAATATTATTTTAATTATATTACAGTTTCATTTGACAACATACATTATTACATAAGCTCTATTTGTTGTTTAATTTTCTACACACTAGTTTAATTATAGTAATGCTGAAATATTATTTTAATTACACTTCAGGTCTATTTGACAATATATGTTATTTATATGGTTCGGAGTTTTAGTTTCATTTTCTACTCACACTAGTTTCATTATAGCAACACTTAATTATCAATTTAATTATATTACAGTTTCATTTGACAATCATGATCCACACAGCGTTGTGTGAACCATAGTCCACCGTATAACAACTGTGCGAGAAGCCGAGAACACATCAAGACATTTTTTTAAAGCACAAAAATGTTCTTGACATGATTCAAGTTGCTGACCAACATTAAAAAAAAAAAGAAAAAAAAATTAATACAAATATTTTGAGGAACCTGTAAACCGCGGACATACATCTTATAATTTCAAATCTGATAAAAACACTTGAAATTATAGAACATATCTGTTTTAAGATTACCATCTGCGAACCAAGTTCTCCATAGCATAGCTAGAAAAGTTATTTCTATGTCAGATTGTATAGGAATAGTTTACTATTCCATCGAATCTTGTTGTAAAGTTTCACGTTGTGCTTTAATGAATTAACTCGTTACCTTTCAAAAAAAAAGATTACCATCTAAAATCTCCATCAATCAAACTACATCAAATCTCCAACCACCGCAAAATGCCGCACTCATGCCAATTACAATTGTTAAATATAAAAGTCATAGTGTAAATCAAGAAACATAATAAGACTCATAATAATCAATAAAGGAGCAATACAAAATGTTGGGAAGGGGCCACTTGAACATAATACTATGTATGTAGAAGTGAGATGATTAGAATATCCCGTCGGAGAAACCCACATGACACTTTAAATTGTAAGACAACCCCACCACAATGGAACACACAATTATCCAAACCTCCAAATCTTTTTCAGCGACAAAATTTAATGCAAACCTTATCTCATCAAATCAATTAATATTATTAAAAGGGGAAAAAGAGATAAAAAAAAAAAAAAGAAAAAAACAACTTGGCATTATCCATCTGTCCCTTCCGAAACATCCCAGTATCCTCTCCACCCCCCACCAAAAAAAAAAAAAAGGAAATACTCTATTACTCTATGTATTTCTTCTAGCACATTAGCAAGTGACTGATGAAAAGTAACAAGGAAATAAGTTTAGTGTGTGACCATGCTAATTATAAACTATAATTATGTTAAAATCAAGTGCATGATTGTGAATAAGATATAATAAATTATACATTTAATACTTAATACACAATATTTCATATGAAAATTATAATTAGGATGCTTTTGATGGGGCTGAGAAGTACTCAGGATCATTTTTCATATGAAAATTCCTTTCTCAGTTTTCAATTCCCTGTTTTCTGTTTAGAAAACTTGTTTACTAAAACTTATTTTTTCAAATTTATTTTTTCAAATTAACGTTATAAAATTAACAATAAGTTTAATTTCGAATTATTTTTAGACCTTATATTTAAAATATTTTAAAATATATTTGATTTAAATAGAATAAATATATATTTTACTTTGAAGTCCAATATATGTAAAAAAAATAAAAAATAAAAATTACATTTGATATCCGGACCAAATTTATATATGCATATAACATAAATAAAAAATATATTTGAACCAATAACCTATTAAGTTCACAAAAAATTTAATTTAGATAATATTAATATTTTTTGAGCTAATATTTAAAATATGTTTGGATATATTCATTTGAATGACATGACATGTATGTAATATATAATTTTTATTTTGAATTCTAATATAGTAATATATGTGTGAAATTTCGATATCTGATATCTGGACCAAAACCAATAATCAATTGAGTTCAATCAAAATATAAAGCGTGGTATAGGTTTCAATTTTTAATTTAGATAATGTGAATGATGTATAATTTTAAGCATAATCAAATAAGTTATGTTTAAATAGATAATGTAAATAGAAAAGATAGAAGATGATGATAAGTAAAAGAAGATGATAATAAATGTAATCATAGTAATGAATAAATATGTAAGTAGATAATGGTAAGAATGTGGTTACAATGACATATAGTCTAATAGATGATAGCTGATTCTTTTTTATAGTGTTTCAGTTTTCTTGAAAACTGAAAAATTATTTCTTGTTTTCAAAATGGAAAACTGTGCTAGTAAACATGTTTTCTGTTTTCTGTTTTCCAGTTTTCAAAATTTTCAAAAAATTAGAGAAATTTTCCAGTTAGTAAACGCACCCTAAATGTTTATAGTGGACTCTATATATAAATTGTTAAATAGTGCATGAACAGGTAAATTTACGAATTACTGCTTTTTTTGTGTGGAACCCAAATATAATTAACTCTTTCTCAGTAAAACTGACACATTTACGCTACAGTTGTCCAATCATTTTTTGTCTTTAAATCGTTCAATTTTTTCTTTGGGTCACACTTGTATAAGACCGTCTCACATATCCTTATTCGTGAGACGGGTCAGGTCGGGTCAAAGCACCATGCAAATGGCACACTTATATGCTCAAATATAACACTAACTAAGAATGCAATTTTTATTACAGAGAAAAAGTAATACATTTTTCATAATAAGTAATGTTGACCAGTGCCCCTTATAAGGACAAATATAATACTTTTGAGGAAAAAAATAACACTTTTAAATCGAAATGTAAAAGTATTGTATTCTCCTTTATATTTTATTAAACGTCACATCACTGATCGCCGCGTCACCCCTAATCTCTTATCTTCTTCTGGGGACAAACACAAAGTGGAACCGATTCCTCGCCCCACAATTGGACTGTTTCTCCCCGCTGCAACGTTTCACCATTGAAAGTGGCGTTTAGGTTTTTCGTTACGATTTAATAATTGTTTTGAGGTTCGATAATTTTAATGTACTTCATGTGGTCGTGTTGTTGGTAACTGACGGCCGTTAGATTTTAGATGCCAATAACGATCCACGGTTATAAAATCACGGGTGTTTGAGGGACAACGTGCATTTGCCGCGTACATCGAAACTGGATAACGCTTGTAGTAAATATATTTACATGGAAAAAATTTTAACGATCGGAGGGCACAAAGCGACGGCGTTAATAATAAAAAATTTTAATTGAGACATCTGGCCGTGAGGGCGTTATCTTGTACGGGTTACCGCGGGGTAGAGTAGACGGCCGTTAACGGCGGCGTCGAAGCCGATGGATCGGCACTTGATACCTAATGACGGTGGGAGGAGCGGCGGCGGGTTGCCGGAGGGGAGGGGATTTGTGGTCCGTTTGTAAGATCCGACCCATTTGTTTAGCATGAAACGGTGTTTTCTCCAGGGAGGAATATGGAGCCCTCGGCTCTTCAACGACCGCCTCGCGCCGTCGCTAACGGCCTTGAGAATCTGCTTTAACTGTTCGGATTTTCCGACGAAGATTCTCGGCATTGACTGCACGAGGCGCTCGTAGTGCTTTGTAGGTCGGGCGATCTGGAACTCCGCCGCGAAATCGAGGTCGATTAGGTATCGGGCGGCGTCGGGGCGGATAACGTCGATGAACTCGTGGTTTCCGGCGGTTAACCCGCCGGAACCCTCCCATTTCGTCTTGCAAACCGCCGCATTGTACCCTAACCCCCTCAGAAACCCCATCACGCGCCGCCGCAGAATCTGCTTGCTCGAATTCAAACACGCGTACATTTCAACCGCCTTCGAAACGTTAACGGCGAGAACCTGACGGAACAAATCCGAGTCGTTACTCATCATCATCGCCCCAACCGCATCCTCAACCGCCTGACCCGTCTCCAAATCCCCCTCCTCATCCGACCCGCTCTCCGGCAACCCATCGCCCCCATCCACGTCAGCGAAACTAAACAGAAGATCCGAAAAACTCGGCGAGGATTCCTCACCATAACCATCACCACTATGCTCGCTCCCACTGCTAAAATAACCGGGTTCACCCGGATCACGACCCACAATCCGGGCCTTAACCCTATCATCAAGCGGGTCTGTCACTTTCTTCATCCTTCCAAAACCCACCATTATTCCCTTGATTTCTTTCTGCAAATTTATATATATATATATTCGTAGAAGAAAGAAAGAATGTACCCTTCCCAAAACGATTTCTATTATATATTATATGATAAGCAGCAGCTTACTGAGAGCTCATAAGCTGCCAAGGTGTATATAAGGGCGATGAAGAGAAGGAGGAGCGAATAAGTGTGGAGCAGCTACTGCTTTAAAAGGCATAATTCTCTGGCATTTTCTTCCGAATATTCCATTATTTCACATTTATTATTTATTTTAAAAACACAATTATAGGTTTCGCACCAATCTAAGCACATATTTTAACAACAAATCATGATTTTTATATGTGCTCAAATTTTTAATATGTTATTTCATTTAAGTTAATCGGAATAAAATATTAAAATATTCTTGGCATGAAATATTAAGATAAGTAGTATGAGATATTTTCAACTACGAATAATAAAGTTAGAATGATAAACATATTTTTTACATTTATTTTAGGATAACGATGAAAATTAACCACTACTAATAAGTATGTTACATGCTTATTCAAAAAAAAAAAAAAAGAAAAAAAAAAAGAAGAAGAGGTAGTTGTTAGTAATAAGTACACTCATATACATTGAGACTCGAATCCACTCCATTTCATATGAGAGTGTAAATCGGTATCATTAGACCACAAGGTCTTTTGCGACAATGTAAATTTTAGTCATACGTTAACATTTTCTTCAATCTAAAATGTAATTTTCAGTTATCATAAAATGTTAAATTAAACTTCTTTATTAAACCTTTAATTGATAATGGAAAAATAAAATTATAATTTCATGTTCATTATTGTTGAATACTTTAAAGGAATGATATAAAAATAACATTTTTCATCCTAAAATTATAGGAAACAAGCATTTCTCATCTATATATTACGAAGTGACTTCTTTTTTTTTTTTTTTTTTTTTTAATCAATAGAGAGGGGGATACCCAGAAAACTACGAGGTATTGCCCTCATACATCCTGGAGGAGGTCCGCCAATTGAACTTGGCGCCCAACTTATCTTCCTGCACCTTGTCCCTTAGCTTACTCGGAGCTTCATCAAAAGTAGTAAGTCCCATAGGTTGAGAGAGTGCTGGTTTAACAAGCCCATCGGCAATTGTGTTTTGTTCTCTAAAAGCATGGCCATAGTTGACATTGGCGAACCTTTGAGTCAACCCGAGGCATCTTGTAATGATGTTGTTTACACAATGACTTTATAAAAAAGTCACTTCACAGATAAGTAAATGACGAAAAGATCATTAGGGACAATTAAGATATTAAAAGCAGTATTTCTATATAACATATCAATAAAAATATGTTTTGTAAAACTAGTTGTTTGGTTTTATCTGTTAAAATGTACTCTCTCTGTCTCATTTTGCCTGTCTTGTTTGCTATTTATTGTTCAAACCAAATCTTTATTCATTGTTTATTTTTTAAATAATTTTTAATTATTTTTAAATTTGATCTTTTGCGTTTAATTGTCTTTTAATTTATTTTCTAAATATATAAATCTTATATACTAATATTAAACTTAATATTATGAAAAATTGAATTAAATATAACTTCAATTAAGCCTTGTTAATCGAATCAGACAAACAAAATGGAACGGAGAGTAAAATAACGTATAAGGACATACATATATTTCATAACATAATAATAATAATAATAATAATAATAATAATAATACCAAACAAGGCTACTATTAGTAGGTTAGGTTGTATTAAAAAGTTATTCACGGGGTCTTTCTCTATCCGTTTAACGGTCCAGGTATACCTATGTTCGCTCCAGGAGGCACGGTCGCTCTGGGTTCTCCCAAAATTCTTCCCCACAAAGAGAGCTCACTTGCCACTTGAGCTACCCCATTGGGTTAATTTTAAAGATCTAACAATTAATTAATGTGAAAATAATTTATATTATTATTGTAAAAAAAAAAAATTTCTATTAAGTAACTATATGCCACGTGTATCAAATCACTACTTTGACAAGATGGAGAGATGTATGTAGCCATAGTCCATATAGGACCCATTTTGATAAAGCTTAATATCATTGGCCATGATTCTGTAACGCGATAATGTATACTTTATAAGTTTATATTAAATAATATATGAATTATTGATCCCAAAAAAACTTCTGTTAAATTAAATATTTAATGCATAATTTCAACTATCTGAAATTGGAAACGTTGTCCGCTACTAAAAAAAGAAGTGAAACACTCATACTAAAATCGTCTATTATTTAGTTATTTTATTAACAAATAAATATTTTATCATAAATTTGTATCGAGAATTGCCATAATATTTGAACTTGAAAAATTTTAAATAATTATTTATTTAAATGTGGGATAAGGATATACTTGGTGTATCCCAGAGCGTGGTATACAGATGAGGAGGCATATCCAACGGCGCCCGAGAATTATTCTTGTCGTACCCGGGTTGACGTGGAGAGAGATGATTGGGTGGGATGGTGGACCTGTCGGGGAGCTGCACGGGGATGGCACGTGGTCGAAAACGCCACTAGAAGGTTCATCGTGTGGGCTGGGGGGTGAGGGGAGTTTGGCTCTTCGTTAAATGGAAGGGGTGAAGTAGAAAAGGAGAGAGGAGAGAGGATTTGAAATTTTGAGGATAATGTGGAAATTGGGAAACGTGAGTGAGGTGGAAGCATATCTTGTGCAGAATAAACAGAAAGTAGAGTTATGCTGTGACTTGGTTCACAAGTTATTTAAACGTGTCAGAAATCACTTGGTTTGGAGTATCGCCATCAGTTTATGTATATTGCCAGGTTTTTTGGCCAGGTTGGAGAGAGAATTAGAGGAAAAAATTTAAGTACCTCGAAATTTAGTGAATAAGGTTTTTTTGTTTTTTTTTTTAAATAGTTGAATAAATTCATAAATTTTACTTGGAAAGTCAATTAGTCCCTTAAACTTTTAAAAGTATAATTATATTATTTTAATATGTTATACTGAAGCAATGAAGTCCAAAAATCGATAAATGACCTACTATTATCGGTCATTAGGGTTCTGAGATCAACTTTATCCATCTCCGGAGATAATCCAGTGGTCAGCGATGGCCAAACTGTCGCAGTTGCAGTCGCAGTCGATAAGAGAAGGTGACTAGTTGGTCCCATTCCGCCAGAGAAGGTGATCATTTGGTCACCTTCACTGGTAGACGACGACGATTTTTTGTCGGAGATGGATAAAATTGATGTCGAAACTCAAATAACTTGTAATAACATGTCATTTATTGATTTTTGGACTTCATTGTCTCAATACAACATTTTAAAGGGTGTAACTGCACTTTTTAAAAGTTTAGGGAGCTAATGCCTTTTCAGAAAAAGTTTAAGGGCTTATTTAACCATTTTCGCCTTTTTTTTTTAAATATTTAAGAAAGGCATATATCAACTCAAGTCGGAAGATAATAAAGAAATAGACTGTCTACCTAGTTCGTGGTCGCTCAATTTACTAATCGTTTAACAAATGCTACAAACACATCCCAATAGGTTTTTTATATCTTTAACGACTAAATTAAAATAAGAGTAGCCTTCAATGTCATTTAGACTTTGAACCACTAGTATAGGAGAGAGTTGATCTCAACATGGATATGATACTAACAAAGTTCCTTTAGCTAGCATAATGCTTCCCTAACCGCAACTGCTTCTGTTTTACTGGCGATGAAAGCACCCATCCACTGAACTCCTTTGGCAGCAATGAAAGCTCTATTTTCATATTTTCAACTTTCGATCTAATACACTGCCAAACTCTTATTTAGTCCCCTCCTTATTGATAGCCACGCCAACATTTAGTTTGAGGAATCCTACTTGAGGTTTGGATTGATGAAAATTTTACCAAAAAATGATAAATTTAAGTGGCTATTTTGCGTTACAAATATATGTGGGGTTCGCTTAAGATTTTGGATAAGATTAAAGCAGATTCGGGTTCTTCGAATAAATTAAAGTGATATGTTGTACACTCAAAATGATTAATGAGTGAATGAGAGATTGATTTAAAAAAAAATAAAAATTGAGTCTGCAAAAATGTTTAACTCATACATTGTTTGAAAATTAGCAAGACTAAAATTTTTTCCAACTTAGAACCGGAGAAGTCAAACACTTATCAGAAGTGTTTAATACAACACTTCGAGAAGTGCTTCTAAAAGTGCTATATTAAGCACTTACGAGAAGTGCTTATTTCGTAGCACCTTTTCGTTGCTTTATGCAACACCCAACAAAAGGTGTAATTTTAAACTTTCGGATGTGGTCGAAAGGTTGTGACTTCTCTGTTAATTCTAAAAGGTTTGAGAAGTTAATTTATTTTTTAGAATCTAAGAACTTCTCAATCACTCAAGTACTATTTTGAAATATGTTATTATAGTCGGTATAAATTAATTGTACTTAATTTTGTAGCTGCTAATATTATTATTTGATATTAAGTATAACCATTTCAAAAGGTTATAATGCGATTATTAATTCAGATTTATTGTGTCAGAATGCTTTGATTTTATCATCCCTATATAAACCTGTATGTGTTTGGATAGATTTTTGGAGGTAGATATGAAAATTTATTTTTCTTCTCCTAATATGCCTTTCTCTCGATAAAAACTCTACCCATTCTTTCTAAAAAGCTTGTATTTAAGTAGTTTGTTCTAGTTCGTCGAAAGTATTAAAGTTTGATGCTCGAACTACCGTAAAAGCTTGTGTTCAAGCCGTTTGTTCTAGAAGTCAAGCACTTACAAGAAGTGCTTAATGACATTGTGATTACACATTACTTTTATTTCTTTTTCGGTTCTTTTGTTTTTTAGATTATTTTTAAAAAAATTAAATTTCTTTGTTTATATATATATATATATATATTAAAATTGACTTATTCATCCAACAACCACACCATGATAGGTGAATTGTATTTTAATTTGGTAGAAATTAAGGGTGTGTTTGGTTGGGGGGTTTAGGCATAAGGTATGGGTATCAAAGTGATTGTTAGTGTTTGGTTGATAGGTTTTGTGAATGCTACTATGGGTTTGGAATACCCCATTAATGGCAAAACCCATACCCTTATTAAATAAGGGTTTCATCTTCCTTCATCATTTCTTCCCCAACTATTAATAATCATTCCCATTCCACCCAACTACCAAACATGCTAAATACTTTCACCAAAACTCATTACCCTTACCAAGTATTTGATACCCATTCCGATTCCGATTCCCATGTGCGAACCAAACGCACCCTAAATTGATTTCACCTACTCTTACCGTGATAGCCTTATGTGGAATGTGTGTTTGGGTAGGCCGAAACCAAATCTTATACCTTATAGAAACTAGTAAAATGAAGCTATTAATAACTTATTTTTACTGATCAACTAGTATAGCATGTGCTACAACTTTGTTTTTATTACTCACTTTTTTGAAATGAACAACACTACATGGTCTGTCAATCGAAATCCTACTTGATTCCCAGATCCCAAGGATCCAAACATTGCTAATCTTTGAAATAATATTTTATAAGTTTGAAATTAAACTTTTAGGTGAAAATAAAATATCACTCAAAATTAGTATGGAAATGGGACCACACACAACATAATTGAAAAAGCAATTTGCTTTGTTCAACTACAGCTTTACTTTACCCTGGGTCAATGAACTGGATATTTTGTAACATTTTAAAATGAACCATAAACAAAATATGACCTTAATATTTTTATTTAAATAAAAAAAATTATTATTATTATTATCTAATTATGTGTATAAAGTAAATTGTACTCATGTATAATAACATCTAAGCATACATAAAAATAAATTACATTAAAAAATTATGTACAAATATACAGTGAATTGGATTGAGAGGTTTGACAACATGGTTTTGATATTTGAACAATGTAAGAGATGATTTAAGGGCCTTTGCATGCCCTCTAGATTTTTGCTAGTAATTTATTGGTGGTCGTGATCGAGGAACCAAATCGCCCACGTTGTTGCAGATTTCATTACATTGTTTATGTTATCACTTATCATCAGGCTATTAACTACCTTAAACTTGATTTGCCACGTGCATTATTGTGTTTAATATTTATGTCTTTACAGCTCCACTCCCTCAAATAGTATGCCATTTAATTTAACAAAGTAAATTTGCTCATCATCTTAACAAATCTTGATTCTCTATGATTTTGTGAGTATTGAATACTAAAGGAAGAGTACGTACAAATTAAATATGTATTTAAGTACATGTGTGGCTAGAGACTTTGTTACGTTGTCAAACGTCATAACTCTGACTCTCCCTCTTTGTGTTTCAATATATACGTTGTGAAAGTATATTCTTATTGACAGATATCACAAACTCCAAGTACAATGCAATGCACAAGACTTGAAACTTTAATTTAGGGTTTATCACCAGTCATGTTTTAGTGATTGGTGAATAAATTAATTGTGGGATATGTCTCTACTAGTGTTACTTGATAAATAAGTTTGAACTCAAAACTTTAAGATTTATCACTGGTCATGTTTTAGAGATCGGTGAAGAAAGTAAATTGCGGGATATGCCTCTATTGGCTTTATGATGCTATATACTCATACATTAGTATCGCAACAAAGTAAAACCCATACTCTTATTTGTTTGTTCATTGATAGGATTGAAATCATACACAATGTTGCTGCTCGTAGTAATGCAAAAATGTATAGGTGTGTGGAAGAGGAGGAAATGGTTGTTATGCCGTGGGCCCAGGTTCACCTTGCAAGATGGACCTGGGTCTACATTCACATACACTATATTTTACATTCACACTTTGTAAACTCCACATTCACACATTACAGGATTATATGATACTCTACATTCACATTTTGTAAAATCCACATTCACACATTACAGGATTATATGTTTAGTAACTATATTACCACTGTTATACATTCACACATTCAAAACTTTATATTCACAGGTCATATACTCTATATTCACAACTTGAGAAATCCACATTCACACATTACAGGGCTACAAGTTGCTAAAATTTCTTAACTCTATTACAGATTCACACATGCATAACTCTACATTAACGATTTCTATACTCCATATTCACAATTTGAAACCTCTACATTCACACATTTATGGGCAACTCTACATTCACACAATCATAAATCTACATTCACAAATTCTATACTTTACATTCACACTTTGAAACCTCTACATTCACACATTTTTGGACAACTCTATATTCAGCAATATGTTTACTAATTAAAAAAAAAAAAAAAAAAAGACAAAAACGACGTAGTTTTGGACCCAGGTCCACCTTACAAGGTGGACCTTTCCACAGCATAATTTGCGACGAGGAAAAGGCTAGAGCTATTGCATAGGTAAATTGCTGATGGGCTTCACATTCAAGCTGGCCAATTAAAGTGCTGAGTCTAAACGGTGGGCCTAAGTGCACGGGAAGGTTGGCCTATGGCTATGGGTCTGACTGCTAGATAATGGGCTGGGCAAGTAAGGTGTTGGGCTGAGGAAAAGTTGGCCCATGGTGTCGGGCCTATACGTTGTCCAAGTCTTATTGGGCTTGGGGAAGAAGGTGATTCATAAGCTTTATTTTGTCAGTAGTTACATATCCTAAGCAAGGGAATGCTAAATTTTTTAGCTTGATTATTCGTTTTCATATTGAAAAAGTAATAAGAATGAGAGGTCTTAAGCTTTTTATCATCCTGGCGTCGAGCTATTTTTCCGCAGGACCTCCCCTACAGCATCGTCACCGCAGTAGAGTTTAACCACCAAGTTCGGGATGGATTGGTGTGGTTCCTCTACGCCTAGGACACCAGAATATGTAGGGTTTAAATTCAATCGATTAAAAAAAAAAAGGGTATGAATTTGATCTTGTGATGATTATTATACAAATATTTAGAGACTTATAAGCTAGTTGAGTTACAATTTGTGATTTATTTCATTCCTCGTCCTTCAAAGTAATAACGGTGATAAACTTTTAAATTTGCGATTTAAGTTTTAAACTTATAGAAAGACGAACAATATCTGTAATAGCCATAGTACTCAAAAAAAAAAAAAATCTGTAATAGCCTGAAATCATGCCGTGAGACCTTATAAAAATTAATAGTTTGAATTTTATTAGATTCTTTTAATTAATTTTTTATGGATTTATCAAAACAATCAAGCAGAAACAGACCAAATGGCTTTACTTTATACTATTCGCGCGCGTCATGCACATTTACCCTCACTCGCGCTACTGCTTGCACGCGCTCCACCCCTCGGCACTGTTTGAATTTTCCCTCAAACAACGACACTTTCGACATTTGGCAACCATGTCAATTTGGGAAGTCTTTCATATACTTTTAATTTCCATATAAATCAACTTATATATTTCCAAGATTGTCTATGTTCTTGGAAAATCCTAAGATGGTCCTTTCTCAAGTGTTGCAAAGGGCCAACATCATGTCATCATGCCTCAAAATGAATGACCAAATGAGTAAAACATAATTTTTGTATTAGAATCATGCTTCATATACTTGACAATTTATTTGGAGCTATTTTATTATATATTTAGATCAATGATACTATTATATTCTGCACTGCCTTACTTCATAACAAGCAGACAACAAAATAGTTCAAAAGGCGAAACAATAATAATTTTTTTTTAAAAAACTTACAATATCTTAATTTCTTAAAAAGAATAACAAAGTGGATAGAGCATGATTCTCGTACTTAAAAATGGTCACCAGTTTAAATTTTACTAACATCATGTCTCAAGAGACCTACATAATATGATTTATCTGTCTTGTATGATTTGTGAACTATGATTAAAAGTTTTTCTCGTCACAAATAAAAAGAAAAATAAATTATTTGTTTATTTACTAAAAGGTTACTTAAAACTTTCCTTATTTATGCTATAACTATTGTGGAAGGTTTTAGTTTCACCATAATGCAATCATTCACCGACATGGCTTCCTCGGACGTCATTCAAAACTAACAGCAAGCTAGGAGTGAGCGAGAGGGAGCGTGGACGGAAGCGGACGTTAGAGCGCGTGAGAAAATGCGAGCATTAGGGCACATGGCCTGCTTCCCTTGGCTGCTTCACTGAATTTGCTATTCTGAGCTCCATAGCATAGATATAAGGTTTGGTCCGATCGAACAATTTTTCGGATTTTGTAATAATCCGTCCCCAGTCACCGGATCGGCGCAGAAACCCACACGCACGCGCGGCCATGATTCACTGTCGCCGATAAACCAGAATCCGGATCTGGAAAGGAAAAATCTCGACGGGCGCATAATCATAATTGTTGGATTGTTGTTTGTGACTTTGTGTTCTATATATGTCTCGGCAGCCAAACTATGAGTTTCAAGAGTGGTGGAATAAGCAGAGGGTGGAGGAGGACAATGGCGTCTTCTCTTCCGGCTCGTCTTCCGGGGCTTCGCCGTCCTCCGCGGATGCGCATAGCTTTTTGAATGCTGAGATCCGCAGCCCTAGCGGCGATGGCGCATTGGACAAGGAACGGACGCGCAGCGCTCGGCAGCTGTCCTGGATTTACCTCCTCAAAATCCAGCAAATCGCCGGCTCAGTCGCGTTCATCACCAATAGCTTCATCTCTATCGTACGCACCGCCAATCGCCGTATCGCGGCCTCCAGTTCCTCCGCGCCGAGAGCGGAGTCCCGGTTGTACCGGGTAATTAAGGTGTTTTTAACGGTCTCCGTGCTTTTGCTAGTGTTCGAGCTAATTGCTTACTTCAAAGGATGGCATTTTAGTCCGCCTACGGTGGAAACCGCGTCGGCCGAGGTTGTGGACTTGGTGGAGTACGTCTACGCTCACTGGCTGGAGATTAGGGCCAACTATTTGGCGCCACCATTACGGGGCTTGACCAATATGTGCATTGTTTTGTTCTTGGTACAGTCATTAGATCGACTGGTTTTGGTGCTGGGCTGCCTCTGGATCAAGTTCAGGGGGTTGAAACCGGTGGCGCAGATGGAGTACTCGCCGGACTTGGAGAATGCACAGGATTATCCGATGGTGCTGGTGCAAATACCAATGTGCAATGAACGGGAGGTAAGAAGATGTGGATTTCAATTCTTTGCTATTTTTATTATTCTTGCTATAAATAGTAGATTTTATTTATTTTAGTAATTTTGGAGCTTTACTTGTCTGTTTCTGTTTAATGTCTTTTCTTGGAGCCCTATCTCAAGCTAGACATTTATGACAGAGCCATCTTATTGTATAATAATCTTGATGATTGATACCTTACAACTTCACAGACAATTATGTCATAGTAATAAGTTGTGATGATTAATAGATCAAATTTCACAGCTTTCCTTATAATTGGGGACAAACTCTTCTATATAATGATTGATTAGTACTTCTTTGGCTGGATTATATTATATTCATCCTCTCATTATGAACTAATTATTTGATTCTTCTATATGAATAACCTTGGCAATGTGCACAAATAGTAAGCCGCTATCCTCCTGTGATTAAAATCTCACAATTTGGGTGCCTTTAATGTTCTCGCTGTCATTTTTGTTGTCTTAAAATTTAGGCAAGCTTTATTAACTTTTTCTCCTTCCATAAAAGATAGGCATTAAGTTTCTCCCTAAGATGAGTGTTAATTCACTTGTTGTGGTGTCATTAGGTCTACCAACAATCAATTGCGGCAGTATGTATTCTGGATTGGCCCAAGGAAAGAATGCTTGTACAAATTTTAGACGATTCTGATGATTCAGATGTTCAAGATCTTATAAAGGCAGAAGTACATAAATGGCAAAACAAAGGAGTAAACATCATATATAGACATCGTCTTTTACGCAAAGGCTATAAGGCAGGGAACCTAAAATCTGCAATGGGTTGTGACTACGTTAAAGATTACGAATTTGTTGCTATTTTTGATGCAGATTTCCAACCAGCACCTGATTTTCTGAAAAAAACTGTCCCTCATTTCAAGGTAATTCTCTTAAAATGCTCTCTCTCTCTCTCGGGTACATAAATTGGCAGTGACATTAGCTGACTTGAACGTTATAGGTCAACTCAAGGCGTCAATGAATGCCCTTGGTCCTAAGTAACAAGATTGTCATGGTAAAGGGGTGCATCTAATTCTCTTGTTACTCTCTTTTTGTACCCCTGGCTAAAAGATCAAAATTTGAGTAGACAGAGTAACAACTTAAGGTGCAGGACCAGGTTTTTGGCTTTTTGCTGTTGAGAAAGGTATCTCCATTCTGCCAGATAATGAGGGTCTGATGGAATGGCTTTGTCATCTACGTAATATTCATGCTGGGCAAAAATCAATAATAATTATGAAAAATTAGGAGCATTTTTTTTTTTTTTTTGTGGGAGAGAGGGAGGGGGGGGGGGGGGG
>NC_044919.1:31015597-31044416 GCF_003576645.1 Ipomoea triloba | reverse complement strand
GTGGGGGGGGGGGGGGGGGGTGGTACAATTTGAGGGGAACGGCATTGAACCTAAAACTCCTTATCTAGTCTTAGGTTTGTATCGCTAGAACACAAAGTCCTTGGCCTTGAGCAAGCTTATTGAACTTTGATTTTCTATCAAGTACTGTAATTCTTAATTGACTAGGTGATGTTTGCAGTGAAGAACTGATTTTTTTTTTTTAACTGTTGAAGGGAAATGATGAACTTGGTTTGGTTCAAGCAAGGTGGTCTTTTGTGAATAAGGATGAGAATCTGCTAACAAGATTGCAGAACATAAATCTAACTTTCCATTTTGAGGTTGAGCAACAAGTCAATGGATGGTTTGTCAACTTCTTTGGTTTCAATGGAACTGCTGGTGTATGGAGGATCAAAGCACTAGAAGAATGTGGAGGCTGGTTAGATCGAACCACTGTTGAAGATATGGATATTGCTGTCCGTGCTCACCTTTGTGGATGGAAATTTATTTATCTAAATGATGTTAAGGTTTGTAAGCTCTAAAAGATCTTCAATGATGTTTTTGGTGTCACATTGGAGGGTTCTCAAATTCATCCTCTTTTTGTAGTGCCTGTGTGAACTCCCAGAGTCTTACGAAGCATACAAGAAGCAGCAGCACCGCTGGCATTCAGGTCCAATGCAGTTGTTCCGCTTGTGCTTTTTTGACATACTCCGTTCAAAGGTTAGTGTGCTTCTCTTGCTAACTAATGCGTGGATCATTCTGTGAATGTTGGTTAGGAGATGCAGCTTCTTCTTCTAACTAAATTATCAGTGAGGATGTTAATCAGCATTGTTTGCGATTGAAAATACACGGTTGGACCCAATAGTGATAGAAAAATAGGATATTACTTTTTTGGATAGTAATTAGTGACAATGTCAAGCTCTGTCATGAAAACTTAGTGGATACGCAAAATATATGACCTTTCAATTAAACAGAGAACAATTATGTTAAGGAATGTGGCCATAGTAATTACAAGAACTAATTCTAGTTTAGTCTTCAAATTATATTAGCATTCCTCTGATTTTTTTTTTGAAAAAAGTCTCCCCGTCGCAAGCAAATTCTTAAAATAATGTATGTTATCCCTTAATTCCCTTTATTGCTTTGTAGATTCAAATGGTTAATATGAAATGAAAGTGAATTATTATATCTATACATGTCTTTCATATTTCAGGTAAGTTGGGCCAAGAAAGCAAACCTGATCTTTCTGTTCTTCCTGTTGCGCAAGCTTATCCTACCATTTTATTCGTTCACTCTCTTTTGCATAATTCTACCACTGACCATGTTCCTGCCTGAAGCTGAGTTACCAGCTTGGATAGTGTGCTATATCCCTGGAATTATGTCAGTCCTGAATATCCTTCCAGATCCGCAATCATTTCCATTCATCGTGCCCTACCTCCTGTTTGAAAACACAATGTCAGTCACCAAATTTAATGCCATGATATCGGGACTCTTCCAACTGGGATGTTCTTATGAGTGGATTGTTACTAAGAAACTAGGCAGGTCTTCAGAAGCCGATTTATTAGGCATGGCGGAAACTGATTCTGAACCAATACTGCAGAATAGTTCCGTCCACAGATCCTCCTCGGAGTCTGGTCTTGCCGTGCTCAGCAAACTAGAAACGACCAGAAAAACCAAAAAGAAGAGGAAAAACCGTTTATACAGAAAAGAGCTCGGTCTTTCGTTTATTTTGTTAACTGCATCAGTGAGAAGCCTGTTGACTGCACAGGGCATTCACTTCTACTTCCTGCTCTTTCAAGGGATCACTTTTCTAGTAGTCGGTCTGGATTTAATTGGAGAACAGGTGAACTAATCACTCTTTCCTTGTTCCTCTTCACACTGTTTTGGCATGTATTCTAATGAGACGAAAAGTTCAGCCGTTGATATTAGTCCACAAATGTCGGACAATATTCGTTGGCGGGTAAGGAGTCCAGATTACAAAACCATTACCATACCTCAATATTGGCAGGCGATTTCTTCAAAATTTGCAGTGTTGTGTTCAGGAGATGTGGTAGAGTTGAGTGCCAGTGGGATTGGCAATTCATCTGATTGTAATTTATTATAGAATTATTATTATTATTATCATAGGCATACTACCTCTGGCCATTTGATAGTATAAAAGTGTTCATTCTTTATTATTTTTGGTTCCTCCATGCCAGTATCACATTGACAGGTTCTGTAGTCTGTACAATTATATAGTCCAATTTTTTGGGAGAGAGATGGAACATTGTTAGATCAATATTATCCCCTTGTCTAATAATTATTGTGCAATGCAATTTGATCTACACTTGTATGCATATTGCTATATCTGTGAGAATTCTTTTTACTACGTATTTTCTGTTTTCCTTTCTCCAGGAGAAAAAAATGAATACTAGAGCATAGAATTGGACAGAGGTATAAAGCAAAGCTCAGTAAAACTTCATAGAGTTATCAACTAATAAAAGTTCATGGATCACTTTAAGCTCATCATGGCAAATTACAAAAAGTTATGAGAAGAAGATAAAGTTGGTGAAAATTTAGTGAGGGGGAATTAAGCAGCACCAGCTCCACCCTTGCCCTTCTTTCTTTGGATCTTCTTCATGTAGAACTCGAGTTCTTTGCCCTCCAAAATGTAACTGTCGATTCGTTTAAGACACAGAAGTAAAACAATTATAAGGAATACAACATAGTGGGAAGAGAGAAGTAAATAAAATGTGGTAGTTTGCCATACCCATCAGCCCTCCCGCATTGGCCAGGTCGGGAAGAGATGCAGGCCATCAGCCTTCCAGCTCCGAATTGCTCTTCAAGGTGAGCATCAAGTTTACGATCCTTCTGTCGTTTCTCTAGTTTCCTAACAACATGATTACTCTTCTTAGTCTCCTCAGCAGCTGAGGTTTCTCCTTCCTGCCATGATTAAAGGGTTTGGATATAGTGATTGTTATGTTTCTCAAAGAAATCAAGTCTCGTTAATGAGTTAAAATTTTAGCATGTGATTGGACAATAAAGACGAATAAATTCAACACCTCAGCGGCTTCCTTCTTGGCAGGCCCCTTCTTCTTCCTACCAATGTCCACACCGTAGTGCTGGAGGTACCACTGCTTGAACGGGGCTGCATCGACCTGAACAATTGCACTCTTCACCAGAGTTTGTGTCCGAACAAGCTCATTATTCGAGGCATTGTAGACAACATCCAGGATACGTGTCTTCCTAGTAACAGCTTCACTACCCCAAGAATAATTTCCTGTGTCCAATCTCAGAGCCCTCCATTTCACATTGCCTCCTCGCACACGAACTCTTCTTACCGTTTTGTTGCTTGATAGTTTAGTACTTGCAGGTTGACGGCCAAGCTCATACCTTTTCAATACAAATGAAGCAGAAGTAAGAAATATTATACACAAGGGTATAATCTACAAAAACAAGTGACAGTATCCCCAGAGCAGTGAAAACAATGAAGAGACATCACCCTAAACAGCTGGCAATAGTTAAGAATTGTGTAATGACACCAACTATGTCAAGAAACCCTAGGAGCCAAAACCACATTGTAACATTCTTCACATATACTTACACTGATAAACATAGAAACAGACACCCCCAATAGAAGATTTCACAGACATCAAGGTATTATATGTAGAGGTTTTCAATTCATGAAGTTCTATTTTCCTACAGGCTCAAGTTCACTACCTATTATCCATATTCTATAATCAAGCAATGAAGAAACATTCATGAGCTGAAATGAACTTAATTCTGGAAACAGGGAAGATGAACCACAAGTAAACAGTTTCAATTGCAATTTAACATATAAAATCAAACTTCACATATAAAACCATCATGAACTGTTACAGAGCAGCGTGAGTGAGAACCCTACTTTCGCTTCTTCCTCCATGCCTTCTGCTTGCCACCAGTGGCACGCCTCTTGTGCATTGAGTCACGAGAGATACCTTTTCACAAACACATGGAGGGCAATCAATACAAGTATATACGCACAAGAAATCAAATGTACAAACTTCACACGGGTAAACGGGCATGAGATAAAGGAAAATAATGGTGTGCATGAGCCTCTCCATGAAGAGGATTGATCCAAAGGGGTGGGAGAGGAGATCCGTACCCATTTTTGCAGAGAGCTAAGGCGTCTCCTCCTTCAATCTCTCGCGGCCGTCGAATCTGCTAACTTCTGCTGTTAGCGAGAGAGGTTCAAACTTAAAACCCTATAGGCTTGCGTTAGTGGATCGTGGAATTCCTAATTTAATATGGGCTTCATTGGACCTATTATGGTCCAATCCAAACCTAGTGGGCTTTTGGCTTCACAATCTTCCAAAAAAGGGCTTATCATGTCCGTAATGACAACTCAGTTGATCATTGAGTGGTAGATTGAGCGTAAAGACACAAAATTTGTTGAATATATAATATATAAATATAAATGTGTCATCCAACTATAAGCTTAAATTTTTAGTTGATTTGTAATACATGTTTCAATTTGATATCATAGTCAATCATATGCTAAAGGTCATGGATTCGAATATGGGCGTCACCCAATAAAAAAAAAATTATGATCGACGTGTTGCTTAGAGTCCATCAAAACATAATTGATCTGCACACGTGTCATCAACTATATAATTTTATATATTATGAACATAAATTATGTATCTTATGAAGTCAAATTTTGTATATTGTATCAGAGTTCGTTCACATTACACTGCGAACCTTGGTTCACTATAACAATTGCACCACCACTGAGAATAACTAAGAATTCGGCATACGTAGTTTGGTTAACATGAAATTTCTATTTAAATAAATAACATAACAAATAAAAAAAAATCAGCAATTAGAATTAAAATGCATTTGAAGTCAAGGTAGTATTACTAATAAATCACAACTAGCTACTGTCCAGGTCATGTGTAGTTAACGTGTAACTTAGATTGCGTGCAAATTGTTTCATTATTCAACTCTATTTCGTAACTTTTTTAATTGAAATTTTGAAATGGTTACCATTTGTTTCAACATGCATTAAATCAGTGTCATTTATTCCAAAGTTGTTGCACGTGATCCCTTCAACATTTTAAGTGCGAGTCACTTAAAATAAGTAAATAGATAGGGTGCTATCCTACTTACAGCTGAGCATGCACACACCCCATAGTATGGATTTATTATTATTATTATTATATTATTATTGAAAACCAACGACTAGTGCATTAATTCAATTCGGAGAGAAGAGTGTTACATATGATAGGAGAGTCCATGAATCATTCCGAACAATCGGACATTGAAACAGACTGCCTAACTAACAAATGTGCTATTTGATTCGCGAATCGCTTAAGGAAAATGCCATGAAATTCGTTGTGAAGTGAATATAACATGATTTTCATATTAAAAAATTACAACCTCGATTACATTAATAATAAATTTAGTTTAACTAAAAACATGTATGTATGAACAATTCTAACTCAGTTGGTGTGAGCGGTCGTACATTCTCAATCTTTAAGAAATGTCCAATTAAAACCTCTCTATGAAAAAATCTGGTAAGCATTTTGTTTCTTAATTGGGCAAACTTATACCAACATAAATTAGATCAAGTTGATGATATAATATTTCCCACATTCCCTATATTTTGCAGGCTTTTGTGTAGCATGGCAGCAGGAGCAGCCACATCAAAGAGATTCACACCAGGAAAAGATGGGCCTCTTCTTCCATCTTCTTCTCTTCCTATTGGCCATAGCTTCTTTCTCCGGTAAGCTTCCCAGGTTTAAGATATACTGATGCAATCATTTGTGAACATTCCTGATTCTTCTGTGTTTTTTGGTTTGGTACAGAAACCTCGTCTGCAAACCTAGGAGTCTGCTACGGCCAGCTCGGCAACAACCTCCCAACTCCCAACAAATCCGCGGAGCTTCTCCGGCAACTCAACGTTTCCCACGTCAAGATCTACGGCGCCGACCCACAAATCCTAAACGCCCTAAAAGGCGTTAAAATACACGTCTTAATCATGGTCCCCAATGACCTCCTCCCCAACATTTCCTCGGACCAAAAACTCGCCGACGCCTGGGTCGGAAAAAACGTCGCCGTTTTTTACCCGGCGACCAAGATCCGATACGTCCTCGTCGGCAACGAAATCCTCAGCCCCTGGAACAACGCCTCTATCTGGCCCCACCTCGTCCCCGCCATGCGCAGAATCAGATCGGCTCTCAAGAAATCCGGGCTGGCGAAAATCAAGGTCGGAACTCCGGTCGCCGTTGACATGGTGGACTCGGTTTTTCCGCCGTCAAACGCCACGTTTCGCCGCAACATTTCCGACGTCATGGTCGACATGTTGCGCTTTCATAAGCGGACAAAATCCGTGTTTTTCGTCGACTTGTACACTTACTTCCCCTGGGTCGATCAGTTCAAGGAAATTGACCTCGATTTCGCGCTGTTAGAGCCCGGAAATGTTACCTATTCGGATCCCGGGTCCGGGTTCAAGTACACCGACTTGCTGGATGTGATGATTGACGCCGTTATATATGCCATGAAGCGGGTCGGGTTCCCGGACATACCGTTATTCCTGGCGGAAACGGGCTGGCCCAACGGCGGAGATATCGATCAGATTGGCGCGAGTGTTCGCAACGCCGCCACGTATAACCGGAACGTGGTGAAGAAGTTTACAGCGCAACCGCCGGCCGGAACTCCGTTAAGGCCGGGCGTGGCAATGCCGGCGTTGATCTTTGCATTGTATAACGAGAATCGAAAGCCGGGTCCGGGTACGGAGAGGCATTTCGGGCTGTTGTACCCGAACGGGACCAACGTGTACGATATAGATTTGTCGGGTCAAACCCCGGAGCCGACTTACACGCCGTTGCCGGAGCCGACTAACAACGAGCCGTATAAGGGGAAGACATGGTGCGTGGTGGCGAGAACGGCTAACCAGACTCAACTGGCGGCTGCAGTGGCTGAGGCTTGTAAGCAAGGGAGTCGGACCTGCAAAGCGATCCGACCCGGCGGAAAGTGCTACAAACCATATTTGACTATTCTACATGCAAACTACGCCTTTAGTTCTTATTGGGCTCGATTTCGAAAGTCCGGAGCCTATTGCTATTTTAATGGGCTTGCAGTCCAAACTACAAAGAATCCAAGTAAGTTTCTCAACTTTCAAAACATTTTTGAAAAATAACATCTATAGCTCTTCGATTATATACTCGTCAATCGTTAAATAACTTTAGCTCCTTAAAAGTGTCTAATTCATCCTTCAAGAAAGTAAATCTATCACCCTAATAATAACTAAATGACTAAATCTACACTTCAACTAATTGAAATACTAAATTTACATCTCAGTCACAAATAATATACGGAGTAGTATTAAAATTACAATTTTCTCAAATATTTTCAATTATGAGAGTATTAACAAGCTAGCAAAGGTATATTTTAAATTAAGAGTTAATTACCAAAATAATTTTTTGACTATAGCGAAATTACTAATTTAGTTCTTGACTTTATTTTTTTTTACCAATTAAGTCTCTTAACTTTAAAAATTTTAAACGAAATGATCCATTAACTTAATTGGTCAAAAAAATAGTTAATTACTAATAATCGGTAATTTTGTTATAGACAAGTGACCATTTCAGTAATTAACTCTTAAATTAATATGGTGTGTAAAAAATGTCATATTTTTAAAATAAAAACTAATAATGGTATATTTATAATATTTATAAATTATGTAAGTGATTGAATATCTTCTTTTTAAAAAAATTAGAAATACATTAATTTTTACTTATGATGTTGTATATTTTTTAAAAAATATTATATTGGTTTTTTTTTTCATAGGTTATGGATCGTGCAAGGTTCCCAGTGTTAACATTTGAGAAAAGTTAAGGTAGGAGGCATCTATCCCAGTATGAATGCAGGATGATAAATTTTTAATAAATTATATTGCGTTAACTTTCATCACTACGATTTTGACTATCTTGTTGTCATCATTTAGATATTGACGTTTCCATCTTAATATTCAGTGCCTCATTTGATACATTTGAATTTGTTAATTTATCCACAAGTAAATCATTAAAAAAATAATAATAACAACGATAAATGATTAAAAACATTAATCCACAAAACATTATTGTTTTCCAAATTGTCCACTAGTTCCAAACGATTGTTGCACATTCTTTTAATTTCCAAATTGCCACGCCATTATAGATTTATAGTGACCCACTTAATGAGGATTTATAGTGACCCACTTATTGAGACTAATTATGTTTATGTTAGGTAAATAGACGGTTCAGAAAAATATTTGATTGGGGGCATAGTTCAAATGACTTTAGAAATATCATTGACAAAATATCAAATATCCATAATATGGTTCAAATATAAAATATATTATAAATTACAATACAATGTTTATGATATACTACATGATAGTTACGGACGGAGCCAAAACTATACCAGGTGAAATTTTAAAACACTTTGAAATGCTATAAAATATTTATGACAAAAATATGAAACATAATCAATTAGATAGATAAAATAATTTAAATAGAAAAGGCATTATACTCGTAAATACTTTAATTTTAATTTTCTTTTAGTTAAATCAACTTCAAATTTTTCTAAATTAATTCAAATACAATGAAGTATAATATAAACCTGTGGACTACATTAGCTAAATCACTGACCAAAAAGTAGAGTTCAAAAATATGTAATTTATTGAAGGGTTGGAGTTGGAACTTTGGAAGAGCTAAAATAAAGAAAATAAGTTAAAACATACAAAAGTGTTTGCTAGTGGGATTTAATCCCATGACATTACATATCATATCATGTACAAGGTTACAACCATCTGAGTTACTAAGATTCATAGTAATTTGTACATAAATTTTAATTTTATATATCATTGTAGATCCGTCCATGGTTGGGTAAGATTTTAAAGGGTGACAAAATTTTTTATCATATTTGATGCAATTAAAAATCATTCAAATAACATAATGTATAACCATGAATTGTATATCATGCCATCGGACACATCTCGATAAGAGTAAAAAATTTTACATATAATTTTTATTATTGATCAATCGTATTTACAAAGTACTAGAAGATATTTATTTATAATGATACAATAGATAGCCCTAACTAAAGTAGGACTGAAAAAAGTAGAGTTTATAATGAGTTTAAATTTCAAAGCTGATAAAATATATATAGAGTTCTAATACTTCCATCAAGCTAAAAGGTTTTCTAGAGAGAACATTAAGGTTGTCCTTAGAAGATTGAATATAATAGTGAAGGGAGGTTTCGTGAAAATGTTTGCAAATTGATCATTTTGTAGAGATGTAGTTTACTTGTAACTCTTTTGATGCTACTTTTGTCACGAACAAAGTGGTAGTCTATTTCTACATGCTTAGTTTGGTAATGAAAAACAAGATTTGTACATACATACGTAGCACCGAGATTATCACACCAGAGTCGATATGGTTTTGCTACTGTAAGTCCAAGTTCACGAATGAGAACAACTAACCATTTACTTCTGCTATGACTTTGTATTCTTCTTTAATTTGTTGATGATCTAGTCACTGTCTTTTGCTTGTGACAAGCCCAAGAGATTAAATTTTTGTCAAGACAATAAAATCACTAGTTGATCAAACTACAAAGAATCCTAAGTTCTCAACTTTCAAAATATTTTTAAAAAATGACATTTTTTGCCCTTCGATTATACTCATTAATCGTTAAGTAACTTTAGCTCATCAATTATTTTCAACACAAATTTACTCTTTCCATTATTATCAAAGTGTCCAGTTCAATCATTGAGAGACTAAATTTATAATTCTAATAACAACTAAACGAGTAAATTTACACTTAAAATAATTGAAATACTTTTTTTTTTAATACTATTGACTCTGTTACAGTGTAGTATCTGTTCATACATACTTGAAATAATTGAAATACTTAATTAGTACATTTACATCTTAGTCACAACTGGTAGATTAAAAATACAATTTTTCAAATATATTCAATTAATTGGAATCAACGAGCAAATAAAGGATAATTTATCGCACAAGTGAATCATAAAAAACAACAATAAATGATTAAAAACATTAATTCATTCAACATTATTATTTTCCAAATTGTCCACTAGTTCCTAACGATTGCTGCACATCCTTTTCCAAATTGCCACGCCCATTTTCTATTAATGCACAACGTATAGAAACTAGAAAGTGAACGCACACATTGAAACTAATCGTATTTATGTTGGGTAAGACCTCAAAGAGTTACAGAACACTTAAATATGTAAGTGTTTGAAAAATGATTTATCAGCCAAAGTTTGATTTGTTTCACCGGTCAAATAACTAATATGTGTGTTTGATAAACAACTTTTTAGCTTTGCTTATTGGTGCCAATAACTTAAAAATGAAAAAGCTCGACTTATTGCATTTTCATTTTAAAAGTTTAATTTAACCTTAATAGTTGTTGGTTGTTGACTTGTTGTAGTGTTAATATTTATTTAATTCTTATTCAAATTTACATTTTTATTGTCTCTATGCCTCTCCGTAAAAGGCAACCAACATGGTTTCTTTCTTCGATCTGAAGAAGACAACCACGCCGATCGCATTCCTCTTTAAGAATGAGATCGATCATGTTGACTTTTTCCACCGACAATCGACTTAGAAGGCAATCAACGATAACTACAGTGGTCACCAACATAATATTAAAAATTTAAAATTTAATAATTCTATCGTATAAATTTAAGAATTTATTTAATTTGACCCTTAATCATTTTCTCTCACGCACCCGACCCAAAAAAAAATCTCATTTTATGTAGTTGACTTGGTCTATTACAATAGAATCCAAACCTCTTAATTCTTGTGGAGTACGATAGGTAAGTGTATGGAAATTGCGCGAAAAGCACGAGGAAAGCCAACGGTGACTTCGTAGTGGACCATTATATTAGGCTAAAGGGGAAACGGATTCTTAGAGGAGGAAAGTAAACGACATGATGAATAGCAAAGACGAAAGTTCCAACATGACCTTTGTGAAGACTTATGATTAATAGGTTGCTAAGAAATGAACAATTTAAGTCACAACCACTCATATTAATGATTTAATAATCGATTAGTCGTACAAATTGTCCCGAAATAGTAATTGAGTTGATGAAACGTGATTTTTTAGTAGAACATCATAGGTTTGGTTATTGGTAACATATTTTTAGTCAAACCTATTGCATTTGGTCATTTTTGTGCACCTGACCTCTCTCGTGTAATTTGAGTTATTACACAGGGATGTTTTACAAAAAAAAAATTATAAGAACTTCCACATCAATTAAGCTTTTTTGTACAGTTTTCTTACCTGCCATGTAGGATAGAGGTTTAGGGGGGGGGGGGGGGGTGATGCCAGTATAACATCATGCGCCCCTACGACAATATGTTATATTTTTATTCTCATTTAATAGGTCCAACAAAAATTTGCAAAAAAAAAAAAAAATAAAAAAAAATCTCAATGTTTGCTTATGAAAAAGCCTCAAAAGTTATCTTTGTGTAAAATGATTCTTTTTTTTTTTTTTGAAAAGGAGTGTAAAATGATTCTTATTTAGTTGTTTGTTTAATCAAGTGACTTTTTAGTTAAACAAACAATCATTCACCATAAATCATTTCAAGTGAAATTTGTCTCATATAATAAAACATAATATTTCTAGAAAGCGAGGGAAATAGAAAAAAAAAAGTTATAAACCACAAAATCATCAATGCAACATTAACTATTTGGGTGAAAGGAAAAAAGAGAAAAAAATATTTATTCATAAAAATACTTAGATAAAATGCAACATTAAATGAATATCGATCAAAATTGAATCAGCAAAAATCAATGTGTTCAAATCGTCGAGTAATTTATTAAACACATTGAGAGAAAATGTTGTCAATGAATTATATATTTAATCATCGTAAAAAAATATTTTTATTTAAATATAACAAGTGATACATTTACCATTTTTTTTATCACTGCAATCCCATTTTTTTAAGTGTAGTACTACACATATTCAGTTGATATATCATTTTCCTTTCCAAAACGCCCCATTGGCAACTTAACATTTCCCTTGCAAGTTGTGTGACTTGTGTATGCTTTAGGATCACAAATTCTCTCCACTTTTGCAACTTTCTATAAATATCACACTCAAAACCAAAAAGCCATCGGACCCATCATACCCTCATCAATCCAATGTATTTTATTAAACAAATTAACTTTAACTAAAAGGACATTGCACATCTTTTCATTAAAATTGAGGTTTAAAAAAAAACATTACAAATATGTTTTTGCAAGGGTTTCCTCCTACCTCTTTTCAACTTCTCACCATCTCGAGTATCGGATTCCCTATGGTTACAACAAACCCTTTTTCTTTTTCCCTTTTTCACCTTTTCTTTACCAAAAGGCAAAGAAAAAAAAAACGGAGTATTAGTTAAGCTAGGAGATATTTCAACCTTTTGGGAAACTACTCCTCATAGCAAGTTAGCAACCCTATATTTTAAAAGGAAATTTCATAGCTTTTAAAGAGGTAGTCGAGTGGGTGAAATATAATTTTTCAGTAAAAAATTAGTGTAATTTACATCTTATGTGATACACGTGCGCACTCTCAAATAGTGGATACGAGTTTCGTTCATCACCAAAAAAGAATAAAAATTTCTTAGTTTTGAGCCAAAAAAAAAAAAAAAGTATATTACGTTTTGCCACATTTTGTACGGAGTAAGTGTATTATATTTGACATGATCTTTAAAAAAACAAAGATTTTTTTTCAAACTTGTCATTATGACAAGAGGTAGATTGAAACACATACAGAAATTTAAAAAAAAATAAGTCATAAATTGAGGAAAGTAAAAGGTTAATGATGAATACTATTTTAGGAGGGATTGAAAAAATGAAAATATGACAAATTAAGTGAAACGGTGTTATATTTTTTATGGGGTGTTGTACGTCTAGCACGAAATTTGTATAAATTGGTTAGAAATGAAAGAAAGGAATAAAGAAAAAAAGTTGAAAAAAAAATAGACAACTTTACATACTTTCTAAAACAATAATGAGTAATATATCATGGATTCGTTTTAAAAGAGTATGTAATACTTAGCTTTAATGGGCAACTCAATTGGTCACAAAAGTGAAATTTGAGAACAAAGATCATGGATCAAATTTCACCAACAGCAGTGTGAGGTCTAGCCCAGTTGTTATACAATGGATCATGGTAATGACTGATACTGCAGTTGTGTTGAAAGGGAACTGCAGTTGCGCGAAACAGAGACCGTTTAATCCATATAAAATTGTAGTTGTGTTGAACTGATAATGCAGTTATGTTGAACAGATGAACGACATCTGTTCTTTTCTTTGTTTCTTTCCAAAAGCTTATGGGGTTAGTTTATCTCACCTTTCTCTTTCCTCAAGAATTTATTGTGTGTAACACTTTTACTCAAGCGAGATATAATGGTAGATATTATTTTGTAGCTTACATTTTATTTTATATTTTCTTTGTTTTTATAATGTACAATTCATTATAAAAACAATGAATACATGTACTTTGTGCTTCAGTAGGTTGAGAAAGTATCTATGAACAGATACTACATTCAGCTCCCTCCGTGGGTGGACCTCGGACCGTTAAACGGACGGAGAGAAATACCTTGTAAATTTACCAAATATTTTAAAATGAGTGATCCAGTAAGTGAAATAAGAGTATTGACTTAACGGCTACTAAAAGTTGACTTGAAGTCAATGGCGGTCCATTCGTGGATGGCCCTACCCGGGTGGCCTCCACCTCAGCTACATATGCCACTACTCCTCTTCCTAGTACCTATATGTACACCTCTTCATTTTATTTTTGGGAAAGCAATACACCTCTACATGTTCAGTCATTTATACATTACGGAGTATTTGATTGTTTGATGTTCGGTGGGAATTTATATTTCCTTTTTCTCCGTTTTCTTGCCAACAAATTAAGCTCTCAAAAGTTAAAATGGGTTTAGTTTCTCTCCTTTTTCTCTTTCCTCTATTGGCCCTGCCATCTTTTTCCGGTAAGTTTCAAGAACCGACCAATACTAATAATAGTTTAATTACAACAGATTTTGCTTCGATCAAGCTGACGTTGTTGTGGTTTTTCAGGCGCAGATATCTCAGCTAAGGTCGGAATATGCTACGGTCAACTGGGCAACAACCTTCCCACACCATCAAAATCTGCAGAGCTCATCCATGGCTTAAAGGCGAAACGGGTCAAGATCTACGATGCCAACCCGAAAATCCTTAAAGCTCTCGGGAACTCCGACGTTCAAGTGTCGGTTATGGTTCCCAACGAGATTATCCCCAACATTTCCTCCGACCAAGCTTTAGCGGACCGGTGGGTGGAGACCAATGTGGTCCCGTTTTACGGCGAGACGAAGATTCGTTACCTCCTCGTCGGAAACGAAATCTTAAGCAACCCGCCGAACGCCACGTGGTTTCAGCTCGTACCGGCCATGCGGAAAATCCGGAGATCCGTTAAGAAATTCGGGCTTAGGAAGATCAAGGTGGGGACCCCGTTAGCCATGGATATGTTGGAGGCGTCTTATCCGCCGTCCAGCGGGGCGTTCCGGTCTGATCTCACTGACTCGGTTTTTAAACCGCTGTTACAGTTCCTGGACCAGACTAATTCTTTCTTTTTCTTCGATGTGTACCCGTATTTCGCGTGGGCGGCTCAGCCGACAGTTATAAGCCTGGATTACTCGCTGTTAGAGCCGACGAATATCACCGTTAAGGATCCGGGTTCGGGTCTGACGTATACCAATTTGCTGGACCAAATGATTGACGCCGTTATTTTCGCTATGAAAAAAGTCGGGTACCCGGACCTCCGTTTGTTTATAGCGGAAACGGGTTGGCCCAACGGCGGCGATGTCGATCAAATCGGCGCGAGTATTTACAATTCCGCGACGTATAACCGGAACGTGGTGAAGAAGTTTACGGCGAAGACGGGGACGCCGGCGAGGCCGGGCGTGGTAATACCGACGCTTATTTTCGCTCTGTATAACGAGAACCAGAAACCGGGTCCGGGTACGGAGCGACATTTCGGGGTTTTATACCCGAACGGGACCAACATTTACGAGATTGACCTGTCGGGGGAGACGCCGGAATCCGAATTCCCGCCGCTGCCGAAGCCGACGACCAACCAGCCCTACAAAGGGAAGGTTTGGTGCGTGGTGGCTCCGGCGGCGAATCTAACCGCGGTGGGCGACGCTTTGTCGTACGCTTGCGGGCAGGGTAATCGGACCTGCAACCCGATCCAACCGGGCGGCGCGTGTTACAAACCGAACACGTTGATCCGCCATGCGAGCTACGCTTTCAGTTCGTACTGGGCACAGTTTCGCAGTCTCGGCGGGACATGTTACTTCAACGGGCTCGCCGTCCAGACAACCGATGATCCCAGTAAGCATCCGATTCAATTTCATCTCATTTCTACACAATTTTTTAAATAAAAAATTCTGAATTTTTATTAAATTTCTGGACAGGTTATGGAGCATGCAAGTACCCTAGTATTACACTTTGATGCCGCCGGCGAGAGCAGAAGACACCGGAAAACTGATAGAAAGCAACAAATGTTTTCATTGACAGCATTTATCCTTAAACCATCATAATCCTGTTCTTGAAGTTATACGTTGTAGTGATTACTTTTGCATAATTCTCTGGATTAATGAATCATTTTGAGTTCTGAAACGTTGGATGGAAATATTAAATTGGGTAGGTGGAAAATGGGGCCATGAAAATGAGGAACGAAAAGGTTTAACGTTAGGAAGGATGGTCGGGTGGCCATTGTACTTTTGCCCTTGGGTTTAGTTGAGATTAAAAGCGACAGGTAGGAGGTAGCTTTTTGGCAACGGCTATATATACTGTTTGTGGCAGCATATATATGGTATCATCTGGGCGGGGCTGGCTGAACGTGTAGAGGAGCGTGCTTTGTAGTGTTGTACACATTTTCGTGGTGTCAGTGTGTGCGTACGGCCAAGTGCTTTCGCCACTTCTCTCATGGATTTAGAATTTTAGATGCGATGGTGCACATCTATTCTCATTTTATTGGAGGAGCTTTGATCTACTATTAAAGGGAAATTTCTTTAGCCAGAAATTTCTTTAGTAAGGACAGAAACATTCAAACAAAACAGATAACATTTATAAAATATTATGTGATATAGACAAACGCATCAAAACTTTATAAAAATATTCAAAACACATTATATAGAATTTCCAACTTCTAACCTCTCATAACACAAACACATGTTTACCCACTAGTCAAACTAACCTCTTGTTTATATCTAAAAACATAATAAGTGTGAATGAAGGTTATACCCTTCATTTATGTCCGTTTTTTCCGTTAAATTTTTTTGTACATTATGCTATAAAAGTTGTACTTTACAATATATTAGACAAACATACCCCTACCGTTATAACTTACAGTATCTTTTCCACTATTGTTACCATGCACATGCATCCACTATATATTTTCTTATTTTCTTCAATAATAATAATATATACACATTATATATTGGAATTATATGTTAGTTATTTCCTAAAATATAAATATAAAATTTATAAAAATATTTTACATTATTATTATTTACAATAACTAGTATTTTACCCGTCCGGTGCATGGAATTTTTTTTTTTATTATGAACTTAAAAAAAAAATTTAAAACATACAAATATGTTAAAATGTACAATATAATAATATAGTTGGATTTTTATATATTTAGTCAAGTATCTATTAGCGTAGCATAAAAAATTAAAATTTTGTATGGTTAACATAATCTCTATTCATGTAAATATTTATATAAATTTATAGAGAAAAATTTACATAATTAAATTGAATTATTCATAATCTTATTTCATATATATTATAATTCTAACAATATGAATAATAACTAAGAAAATTATACTTAGAAATTAAAAAATGTAAATTTTAAATTCTGTATATGTGATTTTAAACTCTAATCAGACGCACTTTCTTATATGATTGTGTAATATAGTATATATACTCAAATAATATTTATTAATATGTATATATGCAAATTATATAATATAATTTCTGTAATTATAATTTATATTGATATATTATAATTAAAATAATTAAATTTAGAAATTAAAAAATAGCATTTTAATTTTGTATGATTAATATAATGCATAAGAATATGTATGTATGCATTTTTAAAAATATAAATATTTATGAATACACATTTTGTTAATTTTATAATTTTATTCTTAATTATATTTTATATTTTATTAATTATAATTAAGAAAATTACATTTACAAATTAAAAGAATTTAATTTTTAAATTTATATGGATTAATGTAGTCCCTAAATATATTACATAATTAGACAAATTTTTAAATATTTTTGAATTTTTAATTAAGAGTATGAGTTTAGACATATTTTAAAATAATTTTTTAATAAGTAACCATTGTAGTAATTAACGTGTATAATTATGCCAGTAATCACAATTCTATTAAAAATGTGTATATATTTTCATATTGTACAAAATACTATATATATAATATATGTCTACATAAATGGATAAAAATAGAAATTGATAATTTTTTATTATATAGAAATTGATAAATATCATATATTTTTTTCCTTGCATGAAACACATTCTTATTTTAAAATTTTACATTGATATTTGAGTTTTGTTTCAAAATCTACTTTGGTGTTATTTTAAACTTTGAGTAACACTTGTGTAAGACCGTCTCATGGGTCTCAATCTGTAAGACGGGTCAGATCTTTGACATCGTTAATTAAAGATTCGACCCGTCTCACGGATTGATACCATTAGACGGTCAAACACAAGTTTTTGCCTTAAACTATTGTTTGTTATCATAAATAGTAATAGATGTCTGAAAACCACTTAGTTTTGTTTCTAAATATTTTTCAACCCGTAGATGTAGCATAGTCAAAACATCTCTAGATCATCATTTAATTAATAGGTCCACAATAGACTTTGTGGTTCAATTCAATATTTGTAGATCTATGATATGTTTTTAACTAATTTATTGAAAGTTTATTTCTTTTAGTTCTATTGTCTCTTATTCTTTTTTCATTTTAAATTGATAGATCTCGATATGATGCATCATTCGTAAATATGTGAATTTCAATTAATTTAATAACATTATATTTAAATGTGAGACATTTACTCAATAACATTATATTTTTTTCAAACTCCGCAAATGTAAGTTAGTTCAATTAGTTCATTTTTATGTTAGTTTTCTTCAGTTATGTTATTAACGTAAATTAATTTGTTTTGGGCTCATAATATTTAAATAATAACTATTATTTTAGATTTGTAAATTTTTACTACAAAACATTTAAATTAATACAATAATACTTATATTTGTTATTAGTAGAATGCTAAAATCATAATAATGATATATTTTACCTTTCACATTTTTAAACTTTGAAAACCAACATTATTTATGTAGGAAGAAATTTATATATAGTAGTAATAATATTGTAGTTATTTTTAAAAGTTAGATGAAGTAAAATACATACAATAATTTTTTTTGGGTGAACTTTTGACATGCAACAATGATTCAATATGTATATATGTATTATAGTTATTATTTTCTCTTTTTAGCAACACACACACACACACACACACACACACACACACACACACACACACACACACACACACATATATATATATATATATATATATATATATATATATTTAAATTACAATTTTATGAATAAATTAAATTTTACATATCTAATTTTGATTTAGAATTTTTTTTATTTTAATAGAATATATATTTTTGTTTTTATAAATTCTATTACCATTAAATTACCATATTATTATTTATGACTTTATGAAGGATAGAGATCTATATATATAGCAATATAATGATGGAAAATAGAATTACAAATAACAATGAGATTTATTTTTGTTTTATTTTGCACCAAAGTTTACTTTTATGCGAATGAAACGTCTGAAAAAGAATTATTTCAATTGTCGTACGTAATTATGTTGATTTAATATAATTGTATGTTAATTTAATACATTAAAATAAAAATATAAATATAGATGTTATTTAAAAAATTTTAATTAGAACTTTTTAATGATATATTTTTTATATATTAACTTTATTTGTATATAAAAAAAAATTGAACTTAAGTTGAAAAAGAATATACTAAGTATTAGTTTAGTGTACCTTAAAAGTAGACCATGATTCATGTTATAATAAATACTTAGGTAATCATTACTATAAATTAAATTAACATATATATCATTTTTGTTATTTTTTAATTAGGTAAAAAATGTTTGTAATTTTAAATTTCAAAACAGAAGTATTTTCTTATGATGGACGGGAAAACAACACTTCTGTTTTAATATATATTATTATGTAAATCTACGTTAAATTTAATTATATATTACAATAGTATTGTAAAAAATCAATCTACAACATTTTAAAAATGAACCAATATTATATTGAAAATGAATATAATATAGTGATTTAATATAATTGTATGTTAATTTAATACATTAAAATAAAATATCAATATAGGTGTTATTTAAAATTTTTTAATTAGAACTTTTTAATGATATATTTTTATATATTAATTTTATTTTTATATAAAAAAAATTGAACTTAAGTTGAAAAGAATATACGGAGTATTAGTTTAGTGTACCTTAAGGTAGACTATGATTCATGGTATAATAAATATTTTAGGTAACCGTTACTAAAAAAGTGTTAAATAGGCCACTGAACTTATCGCTTTTGTACAATTAGGCCATTGAACTTAAAAAGTGTGCAATTCAACCATCAAACAAGCAAAATTTGTGCAATTGGACCATTTTTACAAAAATTTTTAATTCAATTTGAGTTAAAAACATTTCAATATTGACTTCCAACTAGTATGGTAGAAGAAAATGTCACTCTTAATACATATATGTTAGTAATATAATTGGATTTTACCAGAAAATTTTTGTAAAAATGGTTCAATTGCACAAATTTTGTTTGTTTGATGGTTGAATTGCACACTTTTTAAGTTCAATGGCCCAATTGCACAAAAGCAATAAGTTCAGTGGCCTATTTGACACTTTTTTCCTAAATTAAATTAACATATATAGCATTTTTTTAATTATTTAATTAGGCAAACAAATGATTGTAATTTTCAATTTCAGAACAGAAGTATTTTTTTAAGATGCACGGGAAAATAGTACTTCTGTTTATTAATTTGGTTGTTGGAATTTTTTTTTTGAATATTATCATGAGAAAAATTTAATTACATACATTAACATAATATAGTAATATTTTTTTGAATACTATAATATAGATCATATAATAATCTATAATAACTATAATTTTGTTTAATAATTATTACTTTCCGTGTGACTATTTTGTTAATATATGTATATAAATAATTTTGTTAAGTATTGTAATATTCTGTTAACTAATTTCAAAATTTTAAATAAATAAATCAATAAATATATAAATACATATATAACCTACAAACACGCAACCGTATACTTGAATAACATTTAATTACATACATTAACATAATATAGTAATATTTTTTTGGAATACTATAATATACATCATATAGTAATTTGATTATTGGAATTTTTATTTTTTGAATATTATCATGAGAGGAATTTAATTACGTACATTAACATAATATAGTAATATTTTTTTTGGAATACTATAATATACATCATATAGTAATTTGATTGTTGAAATTATTTTTTGAATATTATCATGAGAGGAATTTAATTGCGTACATTAACATAATATAGTAAATTTGTTTGGAATACTATAATATACATCATATAGTAATTTGATTGTTGGAAATTTTTTTTTGAAATATTATCATGAGAGGAATTTAATTATGTTAATTAACATAATATAGTAATATTTTTTAATACTATAATATACATCGTATAGTAATTTGATTGTTAGAATTTTTATTTTTTTAATATTATCATGAGAGCAATTTAATTACGTACATTAACATAATATAGTAATATTTTTTTATACTATAATATACATCATATAGTAATTTGATTGTTGGAACTTTTTTTTGAATATTATCATGAGAGGAATTTAATTACGTACATTAACATAATATAGTAATTTTTTTTGAATACTATAATATAAATCATATAGTAATTTGATTGTCTACGAATATAAAATAAAAAATACGCAAGATTAAAATATTTTGAACCATGATTGAATTGCATGGTATATATTATCATGAGAGAAATTTAATTACGTGCATTAACATAATATAGTAATATCTTTTTTGAATACAATAATATACATCATACAGTAATTTGATTGTTGGAATTTTTTTTGAATATTATCATGAGAGGAATTTAATGACGTACATTTACATAATATAGTAATATTTTTTTTTGAATACTATAATATACATCATATAGTAAATATATATATATATATATTAAAAATACGCAAGATTAAAATATTTTGAACCATAATTGAATTGCATGGTATAATAACTATAATTTTTTTTAATAATTATTATTTTCCATACAGGAATGGAATTGAATAAAATATTTCATTAATTTCCATGTATAATAAGGAATGGAATCATATTTTTAATATTTTTTCAATTTTAACCATAAATAAGGAATGATAAGGAAGGATAGAATTTCTGATAAGGAATTATTATACAATATTATGTTGACCGATTTCAAATTTTTTGGACTAAAATGAGCGGGAAAGCTAGCACTTCTGTTTTAATATATATATAGATATATAGATTTAAATATCTAAAATCTAAATAAATTTAAAATTTTAATATAAAATATTAATATTGGGCACCTACTTTTTGCGCATCGCGCATAAGAAAAACTAGTATATATATATATATATATGGGGTGAGTGGGATTAGTGAGGGCGGCTGCCCCCGCTGTACCTCTGTCTCTGGATCACCTAGCCACCCCTGAGTTAGAATAATCAATACTTGATATTGACTAAGAGCTCATCATATTAAGTTTAACTCTTGTACTAATTTTGCTAAGTCTCAAATTTGCATATTTTGTCCACAATCTCCACAGCAATCCCAATTGAATTGTGCGTGTAGATTACTTCAATCTACTATAAAAGGGGAATATATGATGGGTGATAAGAAGCCCAACACTCGGGAAAAGAAAGTGGCCAACCTAAAACAACTTAAATAAGACCGATTAAAGGAAGGACCTGGGGGGATGACGAATAGGTCGATTGGTCGGAGGTCGGTCGATGTATAGGAGTGATTAAAGGGAAGAGATACGCGAAGGAAAAAGGGCAAGAAGTTGGGCGAAAGGCGGGGTGGGACAATCGATCTAAGGTCGACCGTCGGGGTAAATCAGGATGTTTCGTTGTAATTGAATGAGAATCTCAAGAAATACAGTGAGTTGTTATGCCGTGGACCCAGGTCCACCTTGCAAGGTGAACATGGGTCTACATTCACATACACTATACTCTACATTCACACTTTATAAACTCCACATTCACACATTACAGGATTATATGTTTAGTAACTATATTACCACTGTTATGCATTCACACATTCAAAACTCTATATTCACAGGTCCTATACTCCACATTCACAACTTGAGAACTCTACATTCACACATTATAGGGCTACAAATTGCTAGAACTTCTTAACTCTATTACAGATTCACACATGCATAACTCTACATTCACGATTTCTATACTCCATATTCACAATTTGAAACCTCCACATTCACACATTTCTGGGCAACTGTACATTCACACAATCATAAATCTACATTCACGATTTCTATACTCTACATTCACACTTTGAAACCTCTACATTCACACATTTTTGGACAACTCTATATTCAGTAATATGTTTACTATTAAAAAAAAAAAAGAAGACAAAAATGACGTAGTTTTGGACCCAGGTCCACCTTGCAAGGTGGACTTGGGTCCACAGCATAATTTGCCAAATACAGTAGCAAGGCTGAACAAAAGACACCAAGTGAAAGAGTCAGACTTCGAGTCAGAGCCACGTCGAAAGGAGATGGCGCGTAGGGGAATAAGTTCGAAGCTCGTCCCTGTTGAGTCAAGCGAGGGAGTCTGGCCGAACGAGTAATCAATGCGAATTAAGAAACTTCCTAAGGCAAGGGGATCAAGCGTGGATTCCATGAGAAGAAAAAGGAAAGTCGATCAATAGACTTTAGGAAGCTGAATTAAATGTAATTAGGAAATAAATCACAAACATTTATGGTAGTTTAGGGTAGCCATGTAAAGATTAGCTCTCAATAGGGATATTGAACCTTGCAAAAGGGTAAGCATTTTTCATAATACAAGAGTGGTCGAAACGCTGCTTCACAAAATTCCTAACGTTTAGACTAATTTCTAGTATTGTTGGCCTGCCGTTTGACCATTCCTTTAGTTGATAAAATCAACAATATAAATTTCAATCCCAGTTAATATAAAAGAATTAAAGACCAAGATAAAGCTAATAATACAAGTCTTAGTCAATATAGGAAATCACATTCCAATACGAATTAAAGAAAAATGATCTCATGAGTCATGAAAGGCTTTATAAAAATCTCCAGCCAACGAGAAAAGATATGCGTTAAATTCCCTATCTTCTATACGGAGAGCTAAGAAGTATTGAGAAAAGAAAATTTTATGAGCAATACTAGAGTTAGGTTTCAATAGAGTGAAATAGTAATATCTAAGGGTGCGTTTGGTTCGCCCATGGGAATCAGAATCGGAATGGGTATCAAATACTTGGTAATGGTAATGGGTTTTGGTGAAAGTATTTAACATGTTTGGTAATTGGGTGGAATGGGAATGATTATTAATAAATAGTTGAGGAAGAAATGATGAAGGGAGATGAAACCCTTATTTAATAAGGGTATGGGTTTTGTTATTAATGGGGTATTCCAAACCCATAGTAGCATTCACAAAACCTATCAACCAAACACAAACAATCACTTTCATACACATTCCTTATGCCTAAACCCCCCAACCAAACACACCCTAAATTATGTTGTGTAAAAGTGTTCCCAAACTCTATACTTTAAAATTCTACTCACTTGACATTTGGAAGGTCTGAAAAAACATTCTACCATTATGGTCTTTATTGTGTAAAAGTATTCCCAAATCATTCTACCATTTGGCAGGTCTGAAAAATCAAAATCACTCCACTTTTTTTTTTTAACAGCCTGACTTGGCCCGACAAACTTAGCATATTTTGACATTTCTACATATCATTTCTCATATATATATATATATATATATATATATATATATATATATATATATTATTGCAAATGAATAGAGCTGCCAGTAAAACTGGCCCATAACTTCCTAATTCCTAAGATTGGGCCAAGTTGAAGCCATGGATCATCCCATGAATGGAATAATTGGTTCTTGGCCTGGAATATATGTCCATCTACCCTAAAATCAACTATTATTCCATGATTCACACATTTGCGTGAACCATAAATAAAAAGTATATTTTTAATATATTAAAAGTACATTATTTGTATATATAAAATACATTATTTGAAAATATATAAATTTTTATATATTATCAAATAATGTATATTTAGTACACAAATAATGTACTTTTAATATATTAAAAATGTATATTGCATTCATGGTCCACACAATAATTTCTCATATAATTAAATATGCGTTCTTAACTACGGAGTATTATTTTTTGTTAATTTTGCTGAAATTCACTGCCATTTACAATGTTGATGATAACCTTGACTTCAAATTTGGAGACAACTATGATTGTACATATAACATATTATATTATATAGTGGGAATGTGCTGTCCTTATTCTCATGGCTTAGTCTTCATGTTTGAAATTCTATAGCCTTGTAAGTTGAAAATAAATTTGACTATAGCATGAATCTTTGGTCACCATTTTGGGTCTTTATTATATATATTTAGTATATGGTTTTAACCAGGCTAATCCATCCAAATGTTGGATGATCATAACTCATAAGAAATCAATTGATAAAATATAAACTTTGGAGGCATTTATTATTTTTTATTCACATCTTAGTAGTTAGAAATTTCTGCTAATTTTGATATTTTGGTATATTAAATGGTTGTGTGATAATGAAGTTCAAATATAAATTAATTGATTGAAAATGATGTTATTTATAATCTGAACACCCCCTTTCTTGAAGGGTGTATAATAATAATGTATATATGATAACATATAGTTGTGAATATATCAAGAGTGGCTCTATGCCTACTTGAGGAGTCACACCATATGAGTTACACAAACCAATGCAAATACATATATATATATATATATATATATATATATATATATATATATATATATATATATATGAGCACATGATCCTCCTTCAAAAAGTGAGGGATTGATCTTAGTTACCCATTGGAGTTCATTAATGGTTGAAAATTTGAGTAAAAAGAAAAATACGCAGTCAATTGTATAGTATAAAAAACTTTCAAGATTTCAATATTTATAAATTTAATTAGCCTCATATTTTTCCCTTGTTTCCCATCAACCTTAGCGGTTGATCTACTCATATGGATGTATCATATTAGCCCACACTTTTTACATGAGTACTTGTTCTCACATGAACTCTACCCTAGACCATGAATATACCAAGAAGCTAATGCCTCTATTGTGCGAAAATACTAACAATATCTTGAATTGATATCTATCTTTAAATCAGGTTGAAGCTGCATATGTTTCTGGTCTCCATTCGGTTTTTTGAGTATGTTAGGAATTTGTGGATTGAATCTAATAATTAGAAGAACCGGTTTGCTTAACCTAACCTAATTAAACCGGTGAAAATTGGTTAAATAAAAAAACAATATGCAGAGAGAAAATTACCTTTACTAAAAATAGGAAAATTCATGAAAAAAACTAAGAGTGTCCAAAAAATAATAGTCTGGGATGTTAAATGACAAAAACAATAGTGTGGGACTAAAATTAGAATTGCCACCAAAGATAAATGACCTTTAGTGGAATTAACTCCTAGGGTGCGTTTGGTTCGCACATGGGAATCGGAATCGGAATGGGTATCAAATACTTGGTAAGGGTAATGAGTTTTGGTGAAAGTATTTAGCATGTTTGGTAGTTGGGTGGAATGGGAATGATTATTAATAGTTGGGGAAGAAATGATGAAGGAAGATGAAACCCTTATTTAATAAGGGTATGCGTTTTGCCATTAATGGGGTATTCCAAACCCATAGTAGCATTCACAAAACCTATCAACCAAACACTAACAATCACTTTGATACCCATACCTTATGCCTAAACCCCCCAACCAAACACACCCCTAGTTTAATTTATTGTTTGACAGTTTTCAAAAGAGAAATAATTAAAAATCTAAGTTGATCAAATAGTGCAATTAAGCATTATAAAAAAAAACTTTCATCAAGACCCATTAAACTAATCAAAAAGTGCAATTAAATTTTAAAACTATATATTCAACATGTTATAGCTTACATGACTAATACGTGAAAATTGCATGTTATTAGTTTAAAAGGGTCTGTATTGAGTTTTTTAGGAATGAAGTTCAATTGTATTATTTTTGCAGCTCGATTTGTAGTTTAATTGCTGACATAAACTAGTTAATGTTAATTCTAAATTAAGGTAATAAGGCAAGAAAGGATATGTATTCAAATCAATATCACAAAACTCATATGACATTGATAAGATAATGTGTATCTCTTCTTTTTTTTAATAAAAAAATTTGGATTCAAATCTATGAAAAATATTTTATTATCTTTTGCAAATTTTTTTGTTTTGAAATACCATCTTTTATCATTTTACTCGACACGAAAATGAGATTAATATGAAAGTGCAACCCCTGTTAATTAGATTGAGTAGTCAGTCCAAAACCAAAGCTTTACTGTGAGTCTGTGTCTTTGTGACACCCCTTAGGGGGCGTTTGGTTCGGGTTATATAGGATAACTAGGGTTATATTGGGTTGTTTATCTAACATTCCTATGTTTGGTTGGAGTTATATAACATTCCCATGGAATCAAACATTGCCTCCACATCACACTTTTTCTTGTTTTTTAGGGAATGTGATTCCCTTGCTCATCTTAGGTAATGTTAGATTCCCTTGCCATTTTACATTCTTTGCCCTTAACATACATCAAGGTGAAAGCTTGATTTTTGAACTTTATTTTATTTATTTTATTTTTATGAAAGAGGACTAGATATGAGAAAACATAAATTTGGAAAAGAAAGAACATTATATTGTAGCAGTTTGACACATGTTCATATTTGCAATATGAGAGTATTAAGGTAAAATAACCATTATAACATAAACAATAAATTCAACCAAACATGCATGTTTATATTATATAGCCTAATTTTTACCAAACACAGGAATCTAACATTCCCAGTAATCTAACATTCCCAGCAATCTAACATTCTCTAAGGTAATCTAACATTCCGTGAACCAAACTACTCCTTAAGACTTAATCCCTTTTCCGTGAACCAAACTACTCCTTAAGACTTAATCCCTTATCCATTAGAATTAGAAAGATACCTGAATGGTTCGAATATTCTTGTATGTTCTCCTATCTCGAAACGACAACTCTTTTGTGTGTTTTGCTTTTTAGCTGTAGACTTGTACTTTTTGTCGGATAATATTAAAAAGATAAGCATTGTGATTGGGCCACTCGATGTTCCAGGTGTCCACAGTTGCATTATGCCATTGGTTAATTTTTTTATTTTTATTTCTTTTTTGTAAAATGCCATTGGTTAGATGAGTAGTAGTTATCAACAACTTTGATAAACACAAAAAACAAAGTTTATCAAATGTTAAGTAATAACTGATTAAGACAGAAAAAAGTAATTTTTTTAGAGCGTTTTAGCAATTTTAAGAACGGTGGGACCATCTTACAACCTGGCGTTGTATAATTTTTCTTTTCTTTTGTTTCACAACATATCAGTATCCCAACTATTTTGAGGTCAGGCTCGGTAGACCTTCACAAATTTTGATTCTTATTTTAAAAAGAAAATTGTTCGAAATTCTCAACGCACAAATGACATTACAGACTTATCGTTGCAATAGTAGTTAGTTTACAAATTGCCTCAACTCGAAATGACAAATGGTTGGGTATTTTCGGGTACCCAATCATTCCGAACCCTAATATGATGGTTTGGGTAGTGGCTAGTTAGGTAGGGAAAAGAAAACTTTTATTATCATGAGTTTAGGATAGATTTGGGGTAGGAGTGGAGTATCCATACACGGTATCTAATAAATGTTTATATATTTTTTTATGACGAAATAAACTCGTAACTATTATCTAAAGGTGTAAACGGAGTAAGCCTTGTTCATGTGTAAGTATCAAAATTATAATTGAAAAGAAAACTCGTCACGCATTAAGAGATGTGTTTAGGTAGCTAGTAGTGAGCTGAGGTACATAGTCTCGGCATCTAATAATACATGTTTATATATTTTTGGATAACGAGAAAATTTCGTGACCAATACATAAATGTATACACTAATAAATCATGTCATGTTAACTCTGTAAGTATGAAGATTATTATTGAATAGTTATTTAGATGCTTATAAGCTTGGAATTGAAGTTACATGTTCTGGCCCATAACACAATTATTTGATGATCATGCACAATCTTGGACTAGGGTTCACAATGTAATGTGGACTCTGCTGCACGTATATGTGTCTTATATTGTAAATTTTTGTGTTTTGTGTTATATGAAATTTTACACCGAAACAAATTAGTAATTGTCTCTTATGTTATGAATTTTTTGTATTTTGTGCTTTAAAATTGTGTCTATGAACACAAATTATGTACCTAAATCAGATTTAAAAAAATAAGTAAATATATAACATGTGTATGTGTCTTGTGTCTTCTTTTTTTTTTTTTTTTTT
>NC_044919.1:30844038-31014573 GCF_003576645.1 Ipomoea triloba | reverse complement strand
AGGGTGCGTTTGGTTCGCACATGGGAATCGGAATCGGAATGGGTATCAAATACTTGGTAAGGGTAATGAGTTTTGGTGAAAGTATTTAGCATGTTTGGTAGTTGGGTGGAATGGGAATGATTATTAATAGTTGGGGAAGAAATGATGAAGGAAGATGAAACCCTTATTTAATAAGGGTATGCGTTTTGCCATTAATGGGGTATTCCAAACCCATAGTAGCATTCACAAAACCTATCAACCAAACACTAACAATCACTTTGATACCCATACCTTATGCCTAAACCCCCCAACCAAACACACCCCTAGTTTAATTTATTGTTTGACAGTTTTCAAAAGAGAAATAATTAAAAATCTAAGTTGATCAAATAGTGCAATTAAGCATTATAAAAAAAAACTTTCATCAAGACCCATTAAACTAATCAAAAAGTGCAATTAAATTTTAAAACTATATATTCAACATGTTATAGCTTACATGACTAATACGTGAAAATTGCATGTTATTAGTTTAAAAGGGTCTGTATTGAGTTTTTTAGGAATGAAGTTCAATTGTATTATTTTTGCAGCTCGATTTGTAGTTTAATTGCTGACATAAACTAGTTAATGTTAATTCTAAATTAAGGTAATAAGGCAAGAAAGGATATGTATTCAAATCAATATCACAAAACTCATATGACATTGATAAGATAATGTGTATCTCTTCTTTTTTTTAATAAAAAAATTTGGATTCAAATCTATGAAAAATATTTTATTATCTTTTGCAAATTTTTTTGTTTTGAAATACCATCTTTTATCATTTTACTCGACACGAAAATGAGATTAATATGAAAGTGCAACCCCTGTTAATTAGATTGAGTAGTCAGTCCAAAACCAAAGCTTTACTGTGAGTCTGTGTCTTTGTGACACCCCTTAGGGGGCGTTTGGTTCGGGTTATATAGGATAACTAGGGTTATATTGGGTTGTTTATCTAACATTCCTATGTTTGGTTGGAGTTATATAACATTCCCATGGAATCAAACATTGCCTCCACATCACACTTTTTCTTGTTTTTTAGGGAATGTGATTCCCTTGCTCATCTTAGGTAATGTTAGATTCCCTTGCCATTTTACATTCTTTGCCCTTAACATACATCAAGGTGAAAGCTTGATTTTTGAACTTTATTTTATTTATTTTATTTTTATGAAAGAGGACTAGATATGAGAAAACATAAATTTGGAAAAGAAAGAACATTATATTGTAGCAGTTTGACACATGTTCATATTTGCAATATGAGAGTATTAAGGTAAAATAACCATTATAACATAAACAATAAATTCAACCAAACATGCATGTTTATATTATATAGCCTAATTTTTACCAAACACAGGAATCTAACATTCCCAGTAATCTAACATTCCCAGCAATCTAACATTCTCTAAGGTAATCTAACATTCCGTGAACCAAACTACTCCTTAAGACTTAATCCCTTTTCCGTGAACCAAACTACTCCTTAAGACTTAATCCCTTATCCATTAGAATTAGAAAGATACCTGAATGGTTCGAATATTCTTGTATGTTCTCCTATCTCGAAACGACAACTCTTTTGTGTGTTTTGCTTTTTAGCTGTAGACTTGTACTTTTTGTCGGATAATATTAAAAAGATAAGCATTGTGATTGGGCCACTCGATGTTCCAGGTGTCCACAGTTGCATTATGCCATTGGTTAATTTTTTTATTTTTATTTCTTTTTTGTAAAATGCCATTGGTTAGATGAGTAGTAGTTATCAACAACTTTGATAAACACAAAAAACAAAGTTTATCAAATGTTAAGTAATAACTGATTAAGACAGAAAAAAGTAATTTTTTTAGAGCGTTTTAGCAATTTTAAGAACGGTGGGACCATCTTACAACCTGGCGTTGTATAATTTTTCTTTTCTTTTGTTTCACAACATATCAGTATCCCAACTATTTTGAGGTCAGGCTCGGTAGACCTTCACAAATTTTGATTCTTATTTTAAAAAGAAAATTGTTCGAAATTCTCAACGCACAAATGACATTACAGACTTATCGTTGCAATAGTAGTTAGTTTACAAATTGCCTCAACTCGAAATGACAAATGGTTGGGTATTTTCGGGTACCCAATCATTCCGAACCCTAATATGATGGTTTGGGTAGTGGCTAGTTAGGTAGGGAAAAGAAAACTTTTATTATCATGAGTTTAGGATAGATTTGGGGTAGGAGTGGAGTATCCATACACGGTATCTAATAAATGTTTATATATTTTTTTATGACGAAATAAACTCGTAACTATTATCTAAAGGTGTAAACGGAGTAAGCCTTGTTCATGTGTAAGTATCAAAATTATAATTGAAAAGAAAACTCGTCACGCATTAAGAGATGTGTTTAGGTAGCTAGTAGTGAGCTGAGGTACATAGTCTCGGCATCTAATAATACATGTTTATATATTTTTGGATAACGAGAAAATTTCGTGACCAATACATAAATGTATACACTAATAAATCATGTCATGTTAACTCTGTAAGTATGAAGATTATTATTGAATAGTTATTTAGATGCTTATAAGCTTGGAATTGAAGTTACATGTTCTGGCCCATAACACAATTATTTGATGATCATGCACAATCTTGGACTAGGGTTCACAATGTAATGTGGACTCTGCTGCACGTATATGTGTCTTATATTGTAAATTTTTGTGTTTTGTGTTATATGAAATTTTACACCGAAACAAATTAGTAATTGTCTCTTATGTTATGAATTTTTTGTATTTTGTGCTTTAAAATTGTGTCTATGAACACAAATTATGTACCTAAATCAGATTTAAAAAAATAAGTAAATATATAACATGTGTATGTGTCTTGTGTCTTCTTTTTTTTTTTTTTTTTTCTTTTTCTTTTTCGTTTCGTGTTATGAAATTTTATACCTTACGAATATAAATTTTGTACTTTGTCGTTTCAATTTAGGATCCATAATGCTGTATGACCCTGATCAATGATATAAATTTTAAATCGCGCATGCGTTAGTGCGTTACTTAGTGCTCAATATAAAAATGAGTGGCGTTGATTAAGATAAGATGATTTGGTTCCTACCAATCTTATTCTAATATTTATTTATTTATATATAATGAGAGGCACCTGTCCTTATCCCTTGAAGGCCGGACGCTTAACTTATTTCTCTGTGTATGTTGTCTTTTAATTTTTTGCAAGCCTGTGTATGTTGTCTTTGAAGGTGTTACATGCCCAATCATTATTGCATGGACCATGGTCCACACAGTTGTGTGGACCAAAAATAAAAAGTACATTATTTTTGTATTGTAAGTACATTATTTTAGGGTACACTATTTTTGTACTGAAGGTACATTATTTGATATATACTATCAAATAATGTACCTACAGTATAAAAATAATGTACCTTCAATACAAAGATAATGTATCTTTTATTTTAGGGTACACTATTTTTGTACTGAAGGTACATTATTTGCCGTTACCTGCATGAGTCATGCTTTTATTTTTAGAAAATCATAGTGTTGGGCTTCTTATTTAATGTCACTTAGCTTGTGAATAATAATTAGAATATGGTTGAAATAAGTCAATATAACATGGTTTTTGAATTTAAAAAGTCTAATTAAAGCATTTAAATTTGACAATAGTCTAATTTTGTTAGCATGTTAGCAATTAGTTATTGCTAACTGTACTTAAATACTATCTTTTTCGTATATTTTATTGTTATTTTCAGTACTCAATATTAAATTAGAAAGAGATGAGACTTGCAATTCTATAAGTGTGTTTCTAAAAAAAAAGTACTTGTGAATTAGACAATATGTAAAGTGCATTCATGTTATAGAAAATATACTTGGTAGTTGGTAATGTTGCGAAATACACTCTAAGTTTGATATAATTAATTTATGTATAAACTTAATAGATATTTACAAAATTGGTTGAATAGTAGTTGTGTGAGGATGTGAGCCAATAGGACACGACACAACAATACAAATGGATATTTTATATTTATCTATAATTTAAAAAAAAAATCTATCTATATTCTATAATATCTAATCTGAATGAATGAATGGGTCACCCCGGGCCCACATCCACAGATTCTTCGCAATCCCTATAGCTACAGCCCACCGTTTCCCCTACGGAAATTCATTCTTTTTTACTCCATTTTTATCCCTTCTTTCTGCGACTGATAACGTTGTTGATCGTTGGTTTATCACCACCTTATCACTCTCTCAGCTCCCATCCCATACAAGATTCCTTATAATCTCTCTCTCTCTCTCTCTCTCTCTCTATTGTACTGCGCTTATCTTTTTTCTTCCTCTTTTTGCGTGGATTTCGGTTATTGGTTGTTGAATGGACTGTGGGCTCTCTTCGTCCTTTCTCAATTCTTCGCCTTTTGCGGGGAAGAGCGTTTTGGCGCCGACGCCGGCGGCGGCGTCCAGATTCGGGTTCCCGAATTCTCGGGTCGGAGGGTCCGGAATCGGGTGGCGGAGAGCCTTTGTTGTGGCGGCGAGTGGGGGACGGGCGAGTAGGAGTCAGTGTGAGTTCAGTGGGTTGAACGCGCCGCTGGAGCCCACCACGCCGTCCGGGAGGTTCTTGAGCACCGTGTTCCAGAACGATCGCGAGTATTTCCCGCTCGCCGTGGAGAAGCAGCTGGAGCAGCTGGCTTACGACAGGGATGAAGCCGCGGCCAGGATGACGCTGAGCTTGGCCTCCGATGAAGCTTGCCTCCACAGGTAGTTTTCACTTTTCCTTCTGTAATTCTGTCACAGATTCGTTACATTTCCATGGATTTTCCTCTCAAGATTAGAGTTTTTTTGCTTTTGCATCGGTAGAAACATGTGAATTTTGAAAATCTTCACCATGGTTGTCTAGAACAAGATTTTAATTGCTTGCAGGAAGGTATAATTCTGCTTTACTGTCTGGTCTAAAAGAATGAATTAGCCAATTAGGTATTTAGCCCTGTGTTTCCGGTTCACAGATCCTTCTACATAAGACGAGCCCGATCAAGATAGAAATGTAATACTAATGAGATATGATTCTATTTGAGAAAAAATGTAATACTTTTAAAACAAGTGTAATATTTAAGTGTTGGAAGAGTTACTTAATGGAAGTGTAATACAGTATAAATACTTGCAATTAAATGTAATATGAGTTTTAAAACAAGTGTAATATTTAAGTGTTAGAAGAGTTACCTAATGGAAGTGTAATACAGTGTAAATACTTACAATTAAATGTAATATGAGTTTGGTCAAGATGGAAACGTAATACTTATGGTGAAAAATGTAATCTTAATCAAAGTTGATCCTAACTTATTTTGAGGAAAAATATAATATTTTAAAAACAAAGTGAAATATTTAGGTGTAAAACTTAGTACTTATGAGGGAAAGTGTAATACTTACGAGAAAATGTAATATTTAGATGTTGAAGAGTTACTTATAAGGAAAAGTGTAATACAATGTGTACTTATGCGTTCCCTTCCCTTATGAGGGAACCGTATAGGAGATTTTGCCTTCAGCAATATAAAATACTGCAAATTTTAGAATGAATGACTCTTAACTATGACTTCATTGTTGCTTGTTCTCCTTATGTGTTAATATATATGTGTGTGTGTGTGTTGCTTGATATGACCTTATTGTTCAGGCTGATCTCTTGGCAGCAAGCTCATTTTATCCATTCTTTAACTACATTGCACTCCTCAGGAAAATAAAGCACAAAAATACTTGGGGATTGCATGGATGGAATCTCTCAGGAACAGCTTGGCCTGGGAATCCATGCTTGATGCTTGTATTTGTGTGTTTCTTCATCTGCTTGTCACATTTTCCTAGGAGCTTTTGGATGATGAGATACTCGGGGCGAGTTTGTTTTGTTCAGTAAAGCCACCTTGTTGGAGTTCCGTTCCCATGGATGATGAGATTGTTTGTTGCTTGGAGATCCGCTAATGGAGTACACATTCTGTGATTGCCATGCAGTACCCCGGTTTTATAAGAGGCAAGCTAGAAACGATAGATAGATTGATAGGAAGTGTTTAGGCGGCTAGATTTTTTGCGAGAAATTATGTTAATGTAGGTCAATTGATTCCTCTGTCTGGTAGGATGTATGCTTTGTTTTATTGCTCGAAGCTTGATAGTTTACTGAGATGAAGAACGTGCTTTCTCGTGGTTTTACTAAGCGTTGAATGTGGTGAATTTCCAGGAGGATTGCCGATTTGAGAGCTCTGGACTGTCGAGCTGCGGTTGAAGATGTGATGTACATGTTAATACTGTACAAGTTCTCGGAGATCAGAGTTCGTTTGGTTCCCCGGCTCTCCAAATGCATTTACATGGGCCGGCTCGAAATATGCCCTTCGAGGGACTGGGAACTCGAGTCCATCCACAGCTTGGAAGTTCTCGACATGGTGAAGGAGCATCTCACGACCGTCGTCGGATGGAGAGCCAACTCCAAAGTCACGGACAACTGGGCCCCCACTCAAGTCCAACGTCTCCATCTCTGCAGGGTCTACGCCGCATCCATTTTGTACGGCTATTTCCTCAAGTCCGCCTCCCTGAGACACCATCTCGAACAGAGCCTCGACGGTCTCAGCCACTTATCTACGCGAGTCTGCCCGTTAGGATCCAAGAACGTCGCCTTCAGCCAGGGTGGCGGTATGCAGCCGTTGCTAACCGGCCCTATATCATTCATCCAGGGCGAGAAGCAGGAAACGCTCAAGTCCTACGTGATGGGTTTTGATCCAGAAACGCTGCAAATGTGTGCAAAACCGAAATCCAAATCGGCCATGAACCTGATCGAGAGGCAAAGCAGTGCGCTGTTTGGGGACGAAAGGTCGGGCCTCCTCGAGAACAATGAAGTGATTTCGACATCGTTGGCGAGTCTTAAAAGAATCGTGCTGGAGGCCATTGCCTTTGGTTCTTTCCTGTGGGACACAGAAGAATATGTGAACAACATATATGATCTTGAGGCCAACTAATTGAGTGGAGAAGAGCAATGGCTGCCATAGTAGTTTCCATGTGTATAGAGTTTTTTCTTTACTGTAATGTTGTATAGTGAGCCACCCACAACCTAATGTACAGAGTCCTCACGGAATTGTGAGTGATCGAACAGATAATTTTGGTTTGATCTTTTGTTTAGTCTCACAGCTATGTGTTTGGATTTCCTGGATCTTCTCATCTTGTGTGGTGGTTTAGTTCTTTTCCCTGAGCTTAAAGACTTAAATCAATAAGTTGATTAATGAAGAATTTTCACCCGATCCGACCTTCATATTTATAAGTATGTGTAGGAATCAATGTATTTTCCATATCAAGAATAAATAGTTCATGAATTTAGATAAGAGATGTGAACTACACTATAAAGATCCATTGAATCGGTGACCTTCAAATATGATAATCGTATTTTATTCTTTTTTGGACTCGCTATAAACAATTGTTACAGAAAAATAAACACGTGTCACATTTGTAATTGAAGCATCAACATGTTTAGTTGGTATGACTCTAAATTAAAAATGTAACGTATTCTAATTCCTTTTTATTGAATATTTGGTTAAAATTAATATATGTGACAACAAATAAACATTGTATATTAAATAAGACAAAAATAATACTTGATAGTATGAAACTAATTAAAAAGTTCTCAAATAAAAATGAAAAATAATTCCTATGTGTCCCCAAAATATCAATAAATAATATATTATATGTTGAAGAAAATTAATATATAGCTTAATAGTCAATGTACTCATGTGTCTCCAAAAGATCAATTTGTTTGTCCAAATTATAAGGGTTTAGCTAGGAGAGATTGGAGTTGTATAATGCAAATTATAAAAGGTTTGGCTAGAGCAAGGCCATTGGAGTAAGTCACGCGTGGACATGACTTGCACAAGCATGTGAGGGTGATTGCATTTTCTTTTCCGCTCTTTTATTTCTCAGTATTGTTTGGTGACTTTGCTTCACCGTTTTTTTTTTTAAAGAGTACTCAAGACCACTGAATTTGTTCTTTATGATGGTTACTAGTCGGTAATTGTGTAAGAGTAACTTTGGATACGATTTATGTAATACTTGTCTTTTCTTTTCAATGAATCATAAAAAAAAAGAAAAAAGATTGTTTTATTTGTCCTTAAATAACTTTAGCCTTTTAGGTAAGAATTATGAGTATTTAAAAAAAAAAAACAAATTAGGTATGTTATCTTCTATACATTTAGTTTTATTTTTTTAAACCAATTATAATATTAAGTACGAATATCAATCTTAAAAATAAAAAAGTACGAATATCAATCTTAATCAAGTGGGTGAAAAATTTAGTCCAATTACTCTAAATTTGTAATGACTCGAATTGAATGATTGGCATCTATGTTTATGGGTAGCAATATGAAATATGAAGAAAGTGAACGTGGACGTTTGGGTGGCATTGGTACATTGCATTGTAGACTGTAGAGTAGAAAGAAGTGATTGGACTAGGCAGGAAGTAGCGAGAAAGGTGTTTTTCGTCAATTCAGGCACGTACCGACACTCCGACATTGCAATTCTGGAAAATATCGATTCATACAATCATACATACACTGTCCCTCCGGCTTTGCAGAAGAAGATTTGCATTCTGCAACTACTTGGTAAAAAGGCGAGAGCTTTTCGGGTCGGGTATGGCTGCCGCCGGGACTGTGAGGCTTATGCACGCGGTGCAGTACGACAGCTACGGCGGAGGAGCCGCAGCTTTGAAGGTTCTTTTTTTCCTGCAATTATTTTTTGCTTCTTTCTGTCCTTTTCACTGCTGTGTTGTTGCTTAAGTTCCTAGTTTTCGGCCTTCTGTGATTCTTGAAGATGTCTTGTTATTTTTTTTCCTTGATTGTATAGTTCTGTAGCGATTTTATACTCAGTAGTCAGCAGAGTAAATTGATTTTTCCCCAAATAGAGAGAGGGAGAGAGATCTAAGGTTTATGTCAATTGTGTATGAAATACATTACTGTGGTTGCGGGTTGCCCCGGATTAGTGTTGTTCTAAATTTATAAGCTGTACTGCTGTAGTGCCCAGTAGACAATGAAATGTTTAATTCAGAGTGGTAATCAACAGATTTATATGCCACAAAATGATATAGGGTTGTGTGAGCTTGCAATTGATGGGCTTTGTTTGTTGCAGCATGTTGAAGTTCCTGTACCTACTCCCAAGAAAGGTGAGCTCTTGGTGAAGATGGAAGCAGTAAGCATAAATCCAGTTGATTGGAAAATTCAAACAGGTGCCATACGACCCATCTTTCCCCGCAAATTTCCTCATATTCCAGGTATGCTCGTTCTGCTTACCTATCTTTCATCTGTCGTATTAGGGCCAACACTAACTGGTTTTTGTAGATGTGATTGTAAGTACTTAAAAGAAACTTAGATAACGAGATGATTGATTGATGTTGTATGATGCTGATATTGTCCTGTTTTCCCCTTCCCGGAAAGAAATGACGAAAGAAGAACAGCCAATTTACCACACTCCCGTAACCTCCCTTAGTAACTCGCCAATTCCCATCCCCCAGGCAACTGCCACCGGCCTCCCACTAACCCCTAATGGCCTAATGTGGCATCTAGAAATGAAACCAATTGTCCTTGGAATTATTTCCCTTGTTTTGAAGTTGATTTGATGCACTAGTTGTGACTAGTCTTCTGGCCTAACTTTTGTTTGTTGTCATTATTTTTCCATTTATAGTTCGCTGCTGCATATTGATTCTCCCTGCAGCCTAATTTTTAGCGGCCTTTGTTTTCATTGCTATCAGCCACGATGTTACCAAATACCCATTGCTAAGTGTACCAAGATGTGTGTTGAACAGTTACCCTTATAATAGATCTGTTTGTATTCTTCTATTTCTTTCTTGCATTAGTTTTATATAGTAACTTCAATCTCGCTATAATCTTTCTGTTCTTTCTTGCACGGGAGCAGCTAGTGATGTAGCGGGAGAGGTAGTGGAGGTTGGTTCTGGTGTTCAAAATTTCAAAGTAGGTGACAAAGTTGTGGCTACAATCAGCACTCGTGTGAGTATCATTACATTTGGGAATATCCTCTAGTCATAAAATTTTCTGATCAAATGAGATTTTTCGTTTAAATGACTTAATATGCTATGACATATGATAGTATCAAATGTGCATTACTCAAAAATCATTGGCACAAAAATGGATGATAAGATTTGGCATTTTGAAGATCATTTGTGCATTCGTTAACTTGATAATTGTTATCACGATAACAGGACGGAGGTGGATTAGCGGAGTATGCTGTGACAAAGGAGAGCTTGACCGCTGCGAGGCCACCCGAAGTATCAGCAGCTGATGCTGCAGCCCTTCCCATCGCTGGCCTTACAGCTCACGAGGCGCTAACCCGAGTTGCGGGGGTCAAGCTCGACGGGAGCGGTCCTAGGAAGAACATCCTCGTGACTGCTGCCTCCGGTGGCGTGGGCCACTACGCTGTCCAACTGGCAAAGCTGGGGAACACACACGTCACAGCCACGTGCGGGGCGCGCAACATCGAGTTCCTGAAGAGCTTAGGCGCAGACGAGGTCCTCGACTACAAGACCCCCGAGGGAGCAGCTCTTCACAGCCCATCGGGCCAGAAATACGATGCTGTCGTCCACTGCACCTCGGGAATTCCCTGGTCAACCTTCGACCCCAATCTCAGCGACAACGGCAAGGTAATCGATCTAACTCCCACCCCCGCCGCCCTCTTAACGTTCGCCCTCAAGAAGCTCACCTTCTCAAAGAAGCAGCTGGTGCCATTGATTTTATCTGCCAAAGCTGAGAACCTAGACTACCTGGTTAAACTGGTGAAAGAGGGGAAGCTTAAAACTGTTATAGACTCAAAATACCCTCTGAGCAAGGCAGAAGATGCTTGGACTAGGAGCATTGAGGGACATGCCACAGGGAAGATAATTGTGGAACCATAAAACATTATATATAATGTTGTATGAAATGGATAAAATGGATGTGTGGTCTGTTAATGTCCTCAATAACCAAGTAGTTGGAACCATTACAAGGTTGTACTGATGTATGATGCAACTAGGAATATACTATAGTTGTTGATATCCCTCGAGTTTCATATCCTAAGTGTGTATTTGGAAGTGTTTTTATTGTCACACTTGTGTAAAATCGTCTTACGGATTTTAATTCGTGAGATGGATCAAATCTATGATTTAATATCTTGTTACTTATATCCTAAGTATGTTTTTATCCTAAGTATGTTTTTAATATCCTAAGTATGTTTTTATTATCTATGATAATAGCTTGTTACTTATGATACAAAGCATAATACTTATAAAATTTAATATCAATTTGAATTAACTAAGGGTGTGTTAGGAATGAGTATCAAAGTCATTGTTATTGTTTGGCTAACAGGTTTTTAGAACACTACTATGAGTTTTGATTACTACTTAATTTCAAAACCCATTTCCTAATAAAATAAGGATTTCATTACCTTCTTCCTCCGCTTCCCCAACTATTAATAATAATTCTCATTCTACCCTACTACGGGTTGTTATGCCGTGGACCCAGGTCCATCTTGCAAGGTGGACCTGAGTCTACATTCACATACACTATACTCTACATTCACAATTTGTAAACTCCACATTCACACATTACAGGATTATATGTTTAGTAACTATACTCTACATTCACATACACTATACTCTACATTCACAATTTGTAAACTCCACATTCACACATTCAAAACTCTATATTCACAGGTCTTATACTCCACATTCACAACTTGAGAACTCTACATTCACACATTATAGGGCTACAAATTGCTAGAACTTCTTAACTCTATTACAGATTCACACATGCATAACTCTACATTCACGATTTCTATACTCCATATTCACAATTTGAAACCTTCACATTCACACATTTCTGGGCAACTCTACATTCACACAATCATAAATCTACATTCACGATTTCTATACTCTACCTTCACACTTTGAAACCTCTACACTCACACATTTTTTGACAACTCTATATTCAGCAATATGTTTACTAATTAAAAAAAAAAAAGAGACTAAAACAATGTAGTTTTGGACCCAGGTCCACCTTGGTCCACAGCATAATTTGCCCCCTACTACCTTGTGGTCTAGTGGCACTCGGTTTACACTCCCACATGGAAGGGAGTGAGTTCGAGCCATTTACATTGTAACAGAGTCAGTAATTAAAAAAAATAAAAATGAATAGTGAATGTGATATGCAAAATGAGAGAAATTGAGTAATTCATAAAAATGAAGTGTCACTTTCTCTTTTTGAAATGTAAGAAAAGCTCATTATAGAAAGTTTCCGTTGATTGTGGACAAACTGGGCCGTTACTCCTGTTATCGTACCTCACAAGGCAATCCATGACTGCGAGGTGTGCGGTTACCACATCCCAGAGAGTTTCTTGAGCGAGACGACAGCAAAAACTTAGCCCAATTAATTTGAAATAAATTTAATGAATGGAATTGATTAATCTGAAATCAAATGAGTCAGCTGTTTGACTAACAAACATTTTTTAAACTAGTAATATTTTTGGGTAGGAATATGGGAAAGTGAGCTGAGCTTATAAATGTTGGACTAGGCACGACCGCACGAAGTAGCGAGGAACGTGTTTTTCGTCAACGCTGAAAAATATTGATTCATTCATTTTATTAGCTGTCCGGCTTTGCTGATTTCCATTCTGCAACTACTCTTCAGTTCACAACTTGGTAAAAAGATTAGAGCTTTTAATTCGGGTATGGCTACCGCCGGTAGAATTATGCACGCGGTGCAGTACGACGGCTACGGCGGAGGAACCGCCGCTTTAAAGGTTCTTATTTCACTAAATTTTTCCTGCAATTGTTTTTTGGTTCTGCCCTTTCCACTGTTGTTGCTTAAATTCCTAGTTTTCGGCCTCTTGGGTTTCTGGTTTTCTGTGATTCTTGAAGATGCATTGTTATTTATTTTTCTAAGGTTTATGTAAATTGTGTATGAAAGAATTTTCTGTGGGCAGAATATAGTTAATACTGCTACTATACCAGCCTGCAAATTTGTGTAATTGCCCATATCAATCAGCCATTTTTGTTCTAAGGGCCGCTTCCTCTAGGAGAAACTTGTAAACTTGTGGTTACCAAGTCAACAGTCTGGCTATGTTTTCCCTCAGTTTAGTGTACTTCTAAATTTGTAGGCTGTAGTGTCCATTAGACCATGAAATGTTTAATTCAGAGTGGTGATCAACAAATTCATATGCCACAATATTATGTGTTTATGGATAGATGGCATCAAAGGCATTCATATTGATTTGTGAGCTTGCAATTGATCGATGGACTTTGCTTGTTGCAGCATGTTGAAGTTCCTGTACCTACTCCCAAGAAAGGCGAGCTCTTGGTGAAGATGGAAGCGGTAAGCATAAATCCAGTTGATTGGAAAGTTCAAGCTGGTTCCTTACGACCCATGTTTCATTCCCCGCAAATTTCCTCATATTCCAGGTATGTTCTGCGTACTTATCTTTCTGTCTGCACTCTTGTACTCTATCTGTCATATTAGAGCCGATGGTTATTTGGACCTTTATATGATTAGTGATTTTGTATCTGTTTGTATTCTTTTCTTGCATTAGTTTTATATGGTAGCTTTAATCTTGCTATAATCTTTCCGTTCTTTCTTGCTCGCATTGGAGCAGTTGTTGATATAGCGGGAGAGGTAGTCGAGGTTGGTTCTGGTGTTCAGAGTTTCAAAGTAGGTGACAAAATTGTGGCTGGCTACAAACAGCATTGGTGTGAGTATCATTACATTCCAATGTTTTGGTCTCAATTTTGTTTCTTGCAACACTTTCTATTTGATGAAGATGTATGGATAAACATTTGGGGATATTATCTCGTCATATAATTTTCTGATCAAACAAGATTTTTCGTTTGAATGACTTGATATACTAGGATAGTATAGGATTTTGCACATTGAAGATAAATGTTATCACGAAAACAGGATGGAGGTGGATTAGCGGAGTATGCTGTGACAGTTGCGAGGCCGCTTGAAGTATCAGCAGCCGATGCTGCAGCCCTTCCCATTGCTCACGAGGCGCTAACCCGAGTTGTGGGGGTCAAGCTCGACGGGAGCGGTCCTAGGAGGAACATCCTCGTGACTGCTGCCTCCGGGGGCGTGGGCCACTACGCTGTCCAACTGGCAAAGCTGGGGAACACGCACGTCACAGCCACGTGCGGGGCGCGCAACATCGAGCTCGACGAGGTCCTCGACTACAAGACCCCCGAGGGGGCAGCTCATCGGGCCAGAAATACGACATAGTCATCCACTGCGCCTCGGGAATTCCCTGGTCTACCTTCGACCCCAATCTCAGCGACAACGGCAAGGTAATCGACCTCACTCCCACCCCCGGGACCTACTTAACGGTTGCCCTCAAGAAGCTCAGCTTCTCGAAGAAGCAGCTGGTGCCATTGGTTTTATCTGCCAAAGCTGAGAACCTGGACTACCTGGTTAAACTGGTGAAAGAGGGGAAGCTTAAAACTGTTATAGACTCAAAACACCCTCTGAGCAAGGCAGAAGATTCTTGGAGTATGAGCATTGAGGGACATGCCACAGGGAAGATAATTGTAGAGCCATAGAACTATATATATATATATATATAATGTTGTATGAAATGGATAAAATGGATGTGTGGTGTGTTTAATGTCCTCTAAGAACCATGTAGTTGGAACCTCTATGGTGTAACTAGTAATATACTATAGTTGATATACATTTGTTGCTGTGAAATTACTTCAAACATCTTGTTATACATTAAATATTAAATGTGTATTTCTTCTCAAAAAAAAAAAAAATATTAAATGCGTATTTTTTTTTTTTTTTTTGTATTTTTGTATTTTATATTTTTTATATATGTTTTTTGTCCTTGAATTATATATGTCAACTATTTTTGTTTCTCAATTGTGTGTGAAGGGTTTTTTCTGTTGATGATTGCTTTTTTTTTTTCTTTTTTTTTTTGGTACATGTTTTGTTTAGGTATAAACAGTTATTTTGTAGATAATAGATGAATAATAAGATACACTAAATTTAAGACAAAATAACTTTTTGACTGGACATATTTTTGTATTTTAATGTGGCTTGCTCTTGTCATGTGTCGTGATACAAGAGAACTGAGAAAAATTATGGATCACTTTTTTTTAAAAAAACAAAAATTATGGATCACTTTTTTTATTAGATGAATCAGAATACGTCATGTAAGGAGGAAATAAAACACGGGATAACAGATTAAAAACCCTAACGTTGCCTCCCTTTTCTCTCTAAAACCTGCTCAATTTCGGCTTCCACCGCCGGCCTCCGGCCGGAACTCTAATGGAGCTTTGAGCCAGCGATTTTGCATTGGTCACCTTCTACGTTTGCTCTCGCTCTTCTTCCGCCCCGACCACCGTCGCAGCTCCGTCCGCCTCCAACCACCGCCACAGATCTTCTTCTTTAGTTTTTTCTCCCTTTGAATAAAATAATAGTAGGTAGGTATTGGGTTTGTGTTGGTAGTCTTGAACTCCCAACTCTACTTTGACTTTACCCACTTTTTATTTTCTCTATTATTGTGTTTTCCTCTTGTTACTTTCACGAGCATTTTTCTTCTTTTTCCTCTCATTATTTTCACGAGCTTTTCATTTTCATTAGCATAAATCGTTTAGTTTGGTTTCGGCAAGTGTTGATCTTATCCTGGGCGAGCAAAAAAGAATGATGACGAAGATCCAAATATTTGATGAAGCTTTAAGTTCCCTGAAGGAACATAGCTTCCTAGTTATGAAACAGTCTGTGATTCAAGTTTTCTATAGCATAGTTAGAAAAGTTGTTTCTATGTCTGACTATAAGGAATGATTTACCATTTCATTGATCATTGATGTAAACGTTTTATGTTATGAATTAATGAAATAGCTACGTTTATCTTTAAAAAAAAACACGGGATAACAATGGGAAAGACGGTAGTAATATTGCATAAATTTGCAAACTTTATAAGTGCACTTTGAAATAAGATGAGAGATAAATTTAGAATTATACATTGACGGAAGATGTATACTTGTATAGCTTGCATGGATCGGAAGCATAATGGGCTCGAATCTGTCAATAAGATGGGCCAAATACATAAGTTGGCCCAATCGAGGTGATGATTGTGGTCAAGAACATGATTAAATTATTGTGTGGATCATGATCCACATATTTATGTAGACAATGAATGCAATATAAATTTTTAATATACTAAAAATACATTATTTGACAATATATAAAAAATCATGTATCTTTCAAATGATTTACTTTTAATATATTATAAATATACTTTTTATTTATGGTTCACACAAATGTGTGGACCATGGTCCATGAAGTAATGATTGTCTTCCACGCCCATGTTATTGGCAAATTATTGTATAGACCATAATAAATAATGTAATTTTAGTACACAAATAATATACTTTTTCTGAATATAATGTAAATTTTAATATACTAAAAGTATATTATTTTTGTACTAAATATACATTATTTGTTAGTATGATCCACACAATAATGATTGTTTTCAAGATTGTACCAACCCATTGCAATATTAATTACACACATACATGTCTTAATATTATTTGTGTACAACATACTAATATATATATATATATATATATATATATATATATATATATATATATAGTACTACTGGCTTTATTACATTGTAGTATATGTTTATCTATATTTTCTCAACTTGTTGAAACACAAAAAGTTAATATCCTTGATCTCATGACTTTTCATTTGGGAGAGTCGCTACATGCTACTCGATCATTGCTCAAGATAAACTGATTACAGCTAGTATCAATATTGTGTGGTGATGCAGGGACCTACCTACCTGCAATTTATGGCACGATATATATTGAATGCGATGGCATATTATTTTTCTCTTATGAAAATGCAAATTTAATTACAAATTTTAACTCTTCTTCTTGGCTTTATCCTATTATTGTTTAAAACGTTTTTCCCAACAATAGCAATCACGACAACATTTTATCATGCCCTATTAATCAGTAAATTATTGTCCACACAGTACTATGCGAATCAATAAAAATATATTATTTACGTACTAAATTTACACTATTTCATAGTATGACTCACAAAATGATTGTCATCAGAGATGGATCCACCATAGGGACAGTGGGGGCAGCTACCCCACTCACCCCACCCCTACCCATACATAGCCCTTATATATATATATATATANTATATATATATATATATATATATATATATATATATATATATATATATATGTATATATATATATATATATGTATATATATATATATATGTATATATATATGTATATACATATATGTATATATATATATATACATATATGTATATATATATATGTATGTATGTATAGTACATTTTTAGATATAAATATATAAAAATAGATATAAATAACAATTGACTAGTTATTTTGATTGGACAGTGTGTGTGTTTACTTAAGAAATGGTAAGGGTTTAAATCCTTCAATGTGTAACTTTTTGTATTTATAATGTTTTTTTATTTAAATTATAAATATTTTTTCTATTTAAATTATTTTATCAAATTAATTATGTTTCATATATTGTTATTTAGTAATGTTGTCCACACAGTACTATCCGAATCAATAAAAATATATTATTTACGTACTAAATATACACTATTTGATAGTATGACTCACAAAATGATTGTCATTAGAGACGGATCCACCATAGGGACAGTGGGGGCAGCTACCCCACTCACCCCACCCCTACCCATACATAGTCCTTATATATATATACATACATATANGGATCCACCATAGGGACAGTGGGGGCAGCTACCCCACTCACCCCACCCCTACCCATACATAGTCCTTATATATATATATATATATATATATATATATATATATATATATATATATATATATATATATATATATATATATGTATGTATGTATATATATATGTATATGTATATATATATGTATATGTATATATATATACATATATGTATATATATATACATATATATATATATAGACCCTTATTCACATGAGGACTATATAGTATAGAGGACTATAAGGACCAATCATAGCCATCCATAGAATTTTAATAAATGGTTGAGATGTAATGTGAGGGATCACATGGATTAGATCAGATTATAAGGTGAAGGTTAATTTGGACCATTACTAATTTACTAGTGGCTGTAATTAGGGAATGAAAATAATTGCCTTTCAATTGACTCCACGATCCATTATTAATTATGGCAACAAATCATATGTAATGGCATTACCATCTCATTAGTTCTGACCGTGTGAAGGCAGCACAAGTGGTTGTAAAGAGAAAAACATGGAGGCAATTAAGTTGTTTGAAGATGACAATAATATGGATGTAGAAGGCAACGTGATGGCAGAGGAAAACATTGTTACGGCACCAAACGACGGTAAGTTACGAACCTCCCATCGATTTCGATTATTTTTTAAAGGAATACGACTTCTGATAATTGTGTGCCAATCGTGTGTGGGGTGTGTGCCACGGTGTACGAATTATTGAAGGGGGAAAACCTCCATAATGGTATATTTAGTTGGGTTAATTCTGGTGGAGAAGAGTGTTAGCAGTATAGAATTTATGTTATGACTATTGGAGATTTATGTACTTGGGTGTTGCATAAGATGAATGTAGTGTGAACCATTTGGGAGGATTTTGGTAGGGCTAAAAAATGCGAGTACAAATTCATAAGTTTATGGACTAAGGTGTGTGCATTTGATAATAGTAATTTGTGCCCATGATGTAAGTATTGTGTAAAACCAATGAGATTATGCTAGGGAAAAATGGCAGTAGGTTAAATTTGATTTGGAAGAGTAGTTTTGATCAGCTCCATATAGATGAATATTAATAAATACATTATCGTTTATTAAGAGCACAACATACTGGTGGTATATTCATTAATATGGGAGTGAGGTGTATTTATTGAGTAGGGTGTGTGCATTTCTTTTGATAATTATGTGCCAATAAGTCAGTTTTTGTGTGCATGACGAGGGCTTATGATTAGTGCGTGAAAAATGGCGTGTTGTGTTGAATTCATAGTGGTTAATGATTTGGAATAATACTTTTGATCATCTCCATATAGATGTATATTAAGAAATAAAGTACGGTTTATAAATAGCATATCATAATGGTGGAAAATTTAGTAATGTGGGAGTGAGGTGTATGTATTGACTAGGATGTGTGCATTTGTGTTTATAATTATGTGCCAATAGGTCAGTTTTTGTGTGCAGGACGAGCGATTATGGTGGCGTGAAAATGGCGTGTTGTGTTGTATTTGATGTGGTTATTGAGTTGGGCTCGTAGTTGTTTTCGATTACATATACATTTATGTCTTAGAAATTATTGTCTGAAGTATTGATATGAAGTTCGGATTTATTGTTCTTGTTTACATTATTTAATAATGTGCAGTTATGATCCATGTAGAATGATTGGGAAAGGCTAATTATTGATATAGTGTAAGGCTGATAATTTTAAATGTACAACCTGTTGCAGCGGAAGGGAATATTGAGTCATCTGGTGTGCATAGTTGGCAAGGAGATACTAATTATTTTATTCCGGAGTGTTGTGAAAAGAAAAAACCTGTCATCGGGCAACAGTTCGCATCAATGGAAGAAGGTGTGGCGTTTTATAAACTTTACGCAGTTGAAGCCGGATTTGATGTACGATGCAGCACAGTGAGGAAGAACAAAGAAGGATATATAGAAGTTAGGTATTTACTTTGTTCACGGGAAGGGCACACAACAAGCACAAATGACGGGACTAATTGTAACGATGAGGATGCCACACCAAACACAAAAACACGACGACGCGTGTCGAACAGGGTGGGTTGTAATGCTAGGTGTGTCATTAGGCGAAGAAAGGATAGGGTGTACGCAATTACTATTTTTGAAGAAAAACACAACCACCCACTGTGCTCAGAGTCTGGTAGAATGTTCCTGAAGATAAACCGTTCGTTAGATGTTGGACACCAAGAATTCATATCAGCGTGTGCGAAAGCTAACATAGGAACCTCTAAAGCATTTGAACTGTACGCAGAATTAACGGGAGGTTTTGATAAAGTGGGTGCGACTTGTGTGGATTTTAGAAATTGCAAGAGAGACGTCAATGCATATCTACATGAAGCTGACGCACAAGCAGTGGTAGACAAGTATAGGAAAAAACAATTACTATTTCCAACCTATACCTTTGAATACGAAACAGATGATGAACAGCAACTACGAGGGCTATTCTGGGCCGACCCAATAGCCAAGGAGAACTTCCAAAGATTTGGAGATATGGTATCTTTCGATGCTACATACAGCACGAACAGGTGACTGAAAGGATATCATGCAAATATTTATTTATGTGATACACTATTAATATGTAAAGTATATTGTGTGCATAGAAGGGAATTATTGAATGCGTATTAAAAAAAACTTTGAAATTCCAATTGAAAATTGCAGGTACAATATGGTATTCGTGCCATTTACAGGGATTGATAACAACAAGAAGTGCGTCACATTTGGAGCAAGACTCATCTCAAAGGAAAACAAAGAATCATATGCGTGGCTGTTGAATGCATTCAAGCGGTGTATGGGGCACAATCCTGCATGCGTAATAACACACCAAGACCCAGCAATGAAGGAAGTAATACCCCAGATTTTCCCGGATACACGCCACCGTTTTTGTATGTGGCACATCATGACGAAAGTAAATGAAAAGGTGGGAGTGAAACTAGCCAAGGACGAAATATTCCGGAGAAAATTAAATGCAGTGGTGTGGGATGAAACGTTGGGTCGTGAAGAGTTTGAGGTCAAGTGGCACGAAATAATGACAGAATATAAGCTACAAAAAGACAAATGGTTGACACAATTGTTTGATGTGAGATCGAATTGGATAGAGGCGTACTTCAGTGACTTTTTTTGGGTGGGCTAATGCGAACAACATCACGATCCGAGGCAGAGAACAGCGTATTTGGGGCATGTATCAATGAGCACGGAACATTGCTAGAGTTTTTCACACAATTTGAAAGTGCGATTGAATTGCAGCGTCACAAGCAAGCAAGATTAGATGCAGAGTGTGAATCGTCACTCCCACCCACAAAGACACCATTGCTGATTGAGAAGCACGCAACCTCTGTGTACACAATTACCATGTTTTATGATGTGCAGACGAAGATATTCGAAGGTTGTTTTGCATGCAAAATCACAAACAAGGAACAAACAGATGAGAAGTATGTGTATACGGTCAAGGAAGGGCACATGAAAATTTTCATGGTGAAATACGTAAGAGAACATATGGAAGTAAAGTGTTCATGTGGGAAGTTCAACAGGGTTGGGATTTTGTGTAGGCACGCTTTTGTAGTGCTAAAGGACAATGACGCTGAGATGATTCCAACAAAGTACGTACTTGACAGGTGGAAAAAAAATTCATGTATACAGGAAACAAGCAGTACAGGCAAAGGAGGAAGTGGCAGATGCAGTAGAGAAGAAGAAAATAGCAAACTAGCATCAAAACTGTGTACAGAGTTCTATAACTACTTGGCACTTTCGAAGGAGAACACAGTAAAGATGCAAGAAATGCTGACCTTTATGATGGAAAACAAAGAAAAAATGGTGACTAGGAATGCAAAGGCACAGGACAAAAGCAAGAGTAGTGAGCTATTGGAAACATTTTATGGGGCACAGACAAGCAGTATCATAACAGTCAAGCCACCACAACTGTCAAAAAACAAAGGAAGCGATAAGCGATTGAAGAGTGGACGTGAAAAAGCGGTAGAAAAAAAGAAGCAAGACGGACGAAAATGCCATTACTGTGGTCAAAAACCAGCACGTCACGACTCTCGTAACTGCCTATTGAACCCAAATTCAAAAGAAAATCTGAAGAACAAGGAGAAAGCATAGAATGTGACTTATGACTTGCGGTGGTAGATGAAAATTACTATATCTAATAATTACTGAACGAATAATTATATTTATTGTTAAGACTGATGTTGTTATTTGCACTGATGGATTGGCAAAACTTCTTCCGACAATTAGTAAAATTGAAGTTATAAATGTTGTGCAATTTTTTACAAAAGTACAGGGGTCATGAGATTATTAATTGTTCAACTAGTTCTGTGGTTGGTCAGCTAAGATGGAGTGACTAACTGTAAAATCATAGTATGGGTTGGGCTATTTGTAAGTACTCACATTAAATGGTGTGGCAGTGACATATACACCATATGCCACATAACAATCTGTGAAAGAATATTGGGTGTCGTGGTGTATGAAACATATAGAATTATGTGATTCATAATACCAGCAGTGTGGTTGCCAAACACCTTAATAATGTATGCCTTTATTAATTTTGAACTTAAAAATGGTGAGCAGTTTTTACTTAATTATGCTTGTCAGAACAGAATTAATTGGTTAACTAGTTTTGTGCCTAAGTACATAATATTATTATGAGTTAGGATATTTGTGCATATGTTTAGAATGTAGTGTGCCAATGGCGAGTATACTTTCTGGGTGCTCGACACATTGGTATCGTGTGCAGTTATCATGAGTAAGATGTGCGAAGAGCAATTACTCGTGTGCCAATAACAGTTACGCAATTATCATATCCTAAGTAATAATATAGCAACTTGTGTGACGAAACATTTCGTATCCATAGTGCGTACGACATATCATAAAACAGACTGTATCCAAAACAAAAATAGTTGCATGCCAAAAGTATTACCACAGTGTTTCAAACAGAAAAAGAAAACATGTTTGCAATCCCATATGTAATGACCAGAAGAACAGAATAATAAAATGGCGTAGCGCGATCAAGTGCCAGCAGAAGACCTTGAATGAAAGGCGAGTGCACGCGCAACGTTGCTGGTACGGTGTGTGTTAACATCTGAGGTGCAAATCTCCTTAATATAATGCAAACGTAGGCGATTAAGCTCTGACCTATCACCCTTTTTCAAACCACACACCCAGCTATTTACACCTTCCCCACAATAACTCTCCATGTGCCTCATGAGGTAGACCCCACAATCGATTTTGTTCTTGTGATCCCGCCACTTCATCTGCATCCTTTTAGTTGCCAAATTCATGCACTGACCAGCCTTGAAAGGCTCACCCTCTCTTTTAAAGTATTCATGCAACAACAGTTTCTAAATAATAGGTAGAAATTACAATGTCAAAACGTTAAACAATTAAAGACAAAAAGTATTATATGCAAGTGTAAACAACCACATACCACATTGTCTGGAGTATCACCATATTTGTTCGCAGTTGACTCAGTTGAGGGAGAGTTGTCAATAATTTCGAGACGTCCAGTCTCAAAGTCAGCGCACAACAAGTAGTAATGTTCTTTCTCAAGGATAGGGAAGAACAACTGAAACATAATGGGATTGTCCAAAAATGAAAATGGGAAAAAGTAATGACAATTGGATATTAATAACAAGTAATAAATAGTCGTAGTCACATTTTAACACACACATGGGCACGCAAAAGAAGCAGTAATTGGCACACAGGAATAATGTTCTTACAAGATTAACAAAACTCCACTGCTTGTAAGGTCCAATCGCAAAATCAAGGGCCAAAGCGTCCCTAAAAAGAGACAGTTTGTGGGCGTCTATGTCGTGTATCTTTAAACCAACAACAGTGTTAATCTATGACAGAAACAAAAAGTATAAAACAACCGTTAACATCAATGACTGGTTTATAAAACATGTTTAAATAAATAAACGCACCGTGGTTAAAGGGGAGGTGAAAACCCTAGCTGGTGTAGCAGGTGACTTAGTCCGCTCACGATGATTCAGAATACATGACCAGGCATTAATCACAGAAATAGTAACCTCCATCCCAATACCCAAAGACCGAAGATCGTCCCGACAAACAGTCCGACCATTATAAGAGAATAAAAACTCTTGCCTACAATGAACATGTAAATGTTGTAATTAAACCTGAACAAAATGTTGGACATTAGTAAAACCTTTTATATGAAATGAGTACTTACAAAGTGTCACTCCCAGCCTGAAGCACCCATTTTGCGAAATGCGCATCGTCAAGTAAAGTATGNACAATTACTATTTCCAACCTATACCTTTGAATACGAAACAGATGATGAACAGCAACTACGAGGGCTATTCTGGGCCGACCCAATAGCCAAGGAGAACTTCCAAAGATTTGGAGATATGGTATCTTTCGATGCTACATACAGCACGAACAGGTGACTGAAAGGATATCATGCAAATATTTATTTATGTGATACACTATTAATATGTAAAGTATATTGTGTGCATAGAAGGGAATTATTGAATGCGTATTAAAAAAAACTTTGAAATTCCAATTGAAAATTGCAGGTACAATATGGTATTCGTGCCATTTACAGGGATTGATAACAACAAGAAGTGCGTCACATTTGGAGCAAGACTCATCTCAAAGGAAAACAAAGAATCATATGCGTGGCTGTTGAATGCATTCAAGCGGTGTATGGGGCACAATCCTGCATGCGTAATAACACACCAAGACCCAGCAATGAAGGAAGTAATACCCCAGATTTTCCCGGATACACGCCACCGTTTTTGTATGTGGCACATCATGACGAAAGTAAATGAAAAGGTGGGAGTGAAACTAGCCAAGGACGAAATATTCCGGAGAAAATTAAATGCAGTGGTGTGGGATGAAACGTTGGGTCGTGAAGAGTTTGAGGTCAAGTGGCACGAAATAATGACAGAATATAAGCTACAAAAAGACAAATGGTTGACACAATTGTTTGATGTGAGATCGAATTGGATAGAGGCGTACTTCAGTGACTTTTTTTGGGTGGGCTAATGCGAACAACATCACGATCCGAGGCAGAGAACAGCGTATTTGGGGCATGTATCAATGAGCACGGAACATTGCTAGAGTTTTTCACACAATTTGAAAGTGCGATTGAATTGCAGCGTCACAAGCAAGCAAGATTAGATGCAGAGTGTGAATCGTCACTCCCACCCACAAAGACACCATTGCTGATTGAGAAGCACGCAACCTCTGTGTACACAATTACCATGTTTTATGATGTGCAGACGAAGATATTCGAAGGTTGTTTTGCATGCAAAATCACAAACAAGGAACAAACAGATGAGAAGTATGTGTATACGGTCAAGGAAGGGCACATGAAAATTTTCATGGTGAAATACGTAAGAGAACATATGGAAGTAAAGTGTTCATGTGGGAAGTTCAACAGGGTTGGGATTTTGTGTAGGCACGCTTTTGTAGTGCTAAAGGACAATGACGCTGAGATGATTCCAACAAAGTACGTACTTGACAGGTGGAAAAAAAATTCATGTATACAGGAAACAAGCAGTACAGGCAAAGGAGGAAGTGGCAGATGCAGTAGAGAAGAAGAAAATAGCAAACTAGCATCAAAACTGTGTACAGAGTTCTATAACTACTTGGCACTTTCGAAGGAGAACACAGTAAAGATGCAAGAAATGCTGACCTTTATGATGGAAAACAAAGAAAAAATGGTGACTAGGAATGCAAAGGCACAGGACAAAAGCAAGAGTAGTGAGCTATTGGAAACATTTTATGGGGCACAGACAAGCAGTATCATAACAGTCAAGCCACCACAACTGTCAAAAAACAAAGGAAGCGATAAGCGATTGAAGAGTGGACGTGAAAAAGCGGTAGAAAAAAAGAAGCAAGACGGACGAAAATGCCATTACTGTGGTCAAAAACCAGCACGTCACGACTCTCGTAACTGCCTATTGAACCCAAATTCAAAAGAAAATCTGAAGAACAAGGAGAAAGCATAGAATGTGACTTATGACTTGCGGTGGTAGATGAAAATTACTATATCTAATAATTACTGAACGAATAATTATATTTATTGTTAAGACTGATGTTGTTATTTGCACTGATGGATTGGCAAAACTTCTTCCGACAATTAGTAAAATTGAAGTTATAAATGTTGTGCAATTTTTTACAAAAGTACAGGGGTCATGAGATTATTAATTGTTCAACTAGTTCTGTGGTTGGTCAGCTAAGATGGAGTGACTAACTGTAAAATCATAGTATGGGTTGGGCTATTTGTAAGTACTCACATTAAATGGTGTGGCAGTGACATATACACCATATGCCACATAACAATCTGTGAAAGAATATTGGGTGTCGTGGTGTATGAAACATATAGAATTATGTGATTCATAATACCAGCAGTGTGGTTGCCAAACACCTTAATAATGTATGCCTTTATTAATTTTGAACTTAAAAATGGTGAGCAGTTTTTACTTAATTATGCTTGTCAGAACAGAATTAATTGGTTAACTAGTTTTGTGCCTAAGTACATAATATTATTATGAGTTAGGATATTTGTGCATATGTTTAGAATGTAGTGTGCCAATGGCGAGTATACTTTCTGGGTGCTCGACACATTGGTATCGTGTGCAGTTATCATGAGTAAGATGTGCGAAGAGCAATTACTCGTGTGCCAATAACAGTTACGCAATTATCATATCCTAAGTAATAATATAGCAACTTGTGTGACGAAACATTTCGTATCCATAGTGCGTACGACATATCATAAAACAGACTGTATCCAAAACAAAAATAGTTGCATGCCAAAAGTATTACCACAGTGTTTCAAACAGAAAAAGAAAACATGTTTGCAATCCCATATGTAATGACCAGAAGAACAGAATAATAAAATGGCGTAGCGCGATCAAGTGCCAGCAGAAGACCTTGAATGAAAGGCGAGTGCACGCGCAACGTTGCTGGTACGGTGTGTGTTAACATCTGAGGTGCAAATCTCCTTAATATAATGCAAACGTAGGCGATTAAGCTCTGACCTATCACCCTTTTTCAAACCACACACCCAGCTATTTACACCTTCCCCACAATAACTCTCCATGTGCCTCATGAGGTAGACCCCACAATCGATTTTGTTCTTGTGATCCCGCCACTTCATCTGCATCCTTTTAGTTGCCAAATTCATGCACTGACCAGCCTTGAAAGGCTCACCCTCTCTTTTAAAGTATTCATGCAACAACAGTTTCTAAATAATAGGTAGAAATTACAATGTCAAAACGTTAAACAATTAAAGACAAAAAGTATTATATGCAAGTGTAAACAACCACATACCACATTGTCTGGAGTATCACCATATTTGTTCGCAGTTGACTCAGTTGAGGGAGAGTTGTCAATAATTTCGAGACGTCCAGTCTCAAAGTCAGCGCACAACAAGTAGTAATGTTCTTTCTCAAGGATAGGGAAGAACAACTGAAACATAATGGGATTGTCCAAAAATGAAAATGGGAAAAAGTAATGACAATTGGATATTAATAACAAGTAATAAATAGTCGTAGTCACATTTTAACACACACATGGGCACGCAAAAGAAGCAGTAATTGGCACACAGGAATAATGTTCTTACAAGATTAACAAAACTCCACTGCTTGTAAGGTCCAATCGCAAAATCAAGGGCCAAAGCGTCCCTAAAAAGAGACAGTTTGTGGGCGTCTATGTCGTGTATCTTTAAACCAACAACAGTGTTAATCTATGACAGAAACAAAAAGTATAAAACAACCGTTAACATCAATGACTGGTTTATAAAACATGTTTAAATAAATAAACGCACCGTGGTTAAAGGGGAGGTGAAAACCCTAGCTGGTGTAGCAGGTGACTTAGTCCGCTCACGATGATTCAGAATACATGACCAGGCATTAATCACAGAAATAGTAACCTCCATCCCAATACCCAAAGACCGAAGATCGTCCCGACAAACAGTCCGACCATTATAAGAGAATAAAAACTCTTGCCTACAATGAACATGTAAATGTTGTAATTAAACCTGAACAAAATGTTGGACATTAGTAAAACCTTTTATATGAAATGAGTACTTACAAAGTGTCACTCCCAGCCTGAAGCACCCATTTTGCGAAATGCGCATCGTCAAGTAAAGTATGAGATGTGTGAACATGATCCGAACCGACAGCAACGGGCCGAATGGAATCCAGAACAGGACGAACAGGCCTAACTGCCTTCAATGGAGCACCACAATCAGGAGAAGGAGTGTCACGGTGCACAACCTGTCACACGACGAGAATATTAGGCACACAATGAAGCAGCGAATTCAAAAGAATGAAAAAACCTACCTCAACAAGTGTTACAAAGTGTTGAGCTTCGGCATTGACATTAACTNATGGATTGGCAAAACTTCTTCCGACAATTAGTAAAATTGAAGTTATAAATGTTGTGCAATTTTTTACAAAAGTACAGGGGTCATGAGATTATTAATTGTTCAACTAGTTCTGTGGTTGGTCAGCTAAGATGGAGTGACTAACTGTAAAATCATAGTATGGGTTGGGCTATTTGTAAGTACTCACATTAAATGGTGTGGCAGTGACATATACACCATATGCCACATAACAATCTGTGAAAGAATATTGGGTGTCGTGGTGTATGAAACATATAGAATTATGTGATTCATAATACCAGCAGTGTGGTTGCCAAACACCTTAATAATGTATGCCTTTATTAATTTTGAACTTAAAAATGGTGAGCAGTTTTTACTTAATTATGCTTGTCAGAACAGAATTAATTGGTTAACTAGTTTTGTGCCTAAGTACATAATATTATTATGAGTTAGGATATTTGTGCATATGTTTAGAATGTAGTGTGCCAATGGCGAGTATACTTTCTGGGTGCTCGACACATTGGTATCGTGTGCAGTTATCATGAGTAAGATGTGCGAAGAGCAATTACTCGTGTGCCAATAACAGTTACGCAATTATCATATCCTAAGTAATAATATAGCAACTTGTGTGACGAAACATTTCGTATCCATAGTGCGTACGACATATCATAAAACAGACTGTATCCAAAACAAAAATAGTTGCATGCCAAAAGTATTACCACAGTGTTTCAAACAGAAAAAGAAAACATGTTTGCAATCCCATATGTAATGACCAGAAGAACAGAATAATAAAATGGCGTAGCGCGATCAAGTGCCAGCAGAAGACCTTGAATGAAAGGCGAGTGCACGCGCAACGTTGCTGGTACGGTGTGTGTTAACATCTGAGGTGCAAATCTCCTTAATATAATGCAAACGTAGGCGATTAAGCTCTGACCTATCACCCTTTTTCAAACCACACACCCAGCTATTTACACCTTCCCCACAATAACTCTCCATGTGCCTCATGAGGTAGACCCCACAATCGATTTTGTTCTTGTGATCCCGCCACTTCATCTGCATCCTTTTAGTTGCCAAATTCATGCACTGACCAGCCTTGAAAGGCTCACCCTCTCTTTTAAAGTATTCATGCAACAACAGTTTCTAAATAATAGGTAGAAATTACAATGTCAAAACGTTAAACAATTAAAGACAAAAAGTATTATATGCAAGTGTAAACAACCACATACCACATTGTCTGGAGTATCACCATATTTGTTCGCAGTTGACTCAGTTGAGGGAGAGTTGTCAATAATTTCGAGACGTCCAGTCTCAAAGTCAGCGCACAACAAGTAGTAATGTTCTTTCTCAAGGATAGGGAAGAACAACTGAAACATAATGGGATTGTCCAAAAATGAAAATGGGAAAAAGTAATGACAATTGGATATTAATAACAAGTAATAAATAGTCGTAGTCACATTTTAACACACACATGGGCACGCAAAAGAAGCAGTAATTGGCACACAGGAATAATGTTCTTACAAGATTAACAAAACTCCACTGCTTGTAAGGTCCAATCGCAAAATCAAGGGCCAAAGCGTCCCTAAAAAGAGACAGTTTGTGGGCGTCTATGTCGTGTATCTTTAAACCAACAACAGTGTTAATCTATGACAGAAACAAAAAGTATAAAACAACCGTTAACATCAATGACTGGTTTATAAAACATGTTTAAATAAATAAACGCACCGTGGTTAAAGGGGAGGTGAAAACCCTAGCTGGTGTAGCAGGTGACTTAGTCCGCTCACGATGATTCAGAATACATGACCAGGCATTAATCACAGAAATAGTAACCTCCATCCCAATACCCAAAGACCGAAGATCGTCCCGACAAACAGTCCGACCATTATAAGAGAATAAAAACTCTTGCCTACAATGAACATGTAAATGTTGTAATTAAACCTGAACAAAATGTTGGACATTAGTAAAACCTTTTATATGAAATGAGTACTTACAAAGTGTCACTCCCAGCCTGAAGCACCCATTTTGCGAAATGCGCATCGTCAAGTAAAGTATGAGATGTGTGAACATGATCCGAACCGACAGCAACGGGCCGAATGGAATCCAGAACAGGACGAACAGGCCTAACTGCCTTCAATGGAGCACCACAATCAGGAGAAGGAGTGTCACGGTGCACAACCTGTCACACGACGAGAATATTAGGCACACAATGAAGCAGCGAATTCAAAAGAATGAAAAAACCTACCTCAACAAGTGTTACAAAGTGTTGAGCTTCGGCATTGACATTAACTNACATATCATAAAATAGACTGTATCCAAAACAAAAATAGTTGCATGCCAAAAGTATTACCACAGTGTTTCAAACAGAAAAAGAAAACATGTTTGCAATCCCATATGTAATGACCAGAAGAACAGAATAATAAAATGGCGTAGCGCGATCAAGTGCCAGCAGAAGACCTTGAATGAAAGGCGAGTGCACGCGCAACGTTGCTGGTACGGTGTGTGTTAACATCTGAGGTGCAAATCTCCTTAATATAATGCAAACGTAGGCGATTAAGCTCTGACCTATCACCCTTTTTCAAACCACACACCCAGCTATTTACACCTTCCCCACAATAACTCTCCATGTGCCTCATGAGGTAGACCCCACAATCGATTTTGTTCTTGTGATCCCGCCACTTCATCTGCATCCTTTTAGTTGCCAAATTCATGCACTGACCAGCCTTGAAAGGCTCACCCTCTCTTTTAAAGTATTCATGCAACAACAGTTTCTAAATAATAGGTAGAAATTACAATGTCAAAACGTTAAACAATTAAAGACAAAAAGTATTATATGCAAGTGTAAACAACCACATACCACATTGTCTGGAGTATCACCATATTTGTTCGCAGTTGACTCAGTTGAGGGAGAGTTGTCAATAATTTCGAGACGTCCAGTCTCAAAGTCAGCGCACAACAAGTAGTAATGTTCTTTCTCAAGGATAGGGAAGAACAACTGAAACATAATGGGATTGTCCAAAAATGAAAATGGGAAAAAGTAATGACAATTGGATATTAATAACAAGTAATAAATAGTCGTAGTCACATTTTAACACACACATGGGCACGCAAAAGAAGCAGTAATTGGCACACAGGAATAATGTTCTTACAAGATTAACAAAACTCCACTGCTTGTAAGGTCCAATCGCAAAATCAAGGGCCAAAGCGTCCCTAAAAAGAGACAGTTTGTGGGCGTCTATGTCGTGTATCTTTAAACCAACAACAGTGTTAATCTATGACAGAAACAAAAAGTATAAAACAACCGTTAACATCAATGACTGGTTTATAAAACATGTTTAAATAAATAAACGCACCGTGGTTAAAGGGGAGGTGAAAACCCTAGCTGGTGTAGCAGGTGACTTAGTCCGCTCACGATGATTCAGAATACATGACCAGGCATTAATCACAGAAATAGTAACCTCCATCCCAATACCCAAAGACCGAAGATCGTCCCGACAAACAGTCCGACCATTATAAGAGAATAAAAACTCTTGCCTACAATGAACATGTAAATGTTGTAATTAAACCTGAACAAAATGTTGGACATTAGTAAAACCTTTTATATGAAATGAGTACTTACAAAGTGTCACTCCCAGCCTGAAGCACCCATTTTGCGAAATGCGCATCGTCAAGTAAAGTATGAGATGTGTGAACATGATCCGAACCGACAGCAACGGGCCGAATGGAATCCAGAACAGGACGAACAGGCCTAACTGCCTTCAATGGAGCACCACAATCAGGAGAAGGAGTGTCACGGTGCACAACCTGTCACACGACGAGAATATTAGGCACACAATGAAGCAGCGAATTCAAAAGAATGAAAAAACCTACCTCAACAAGTGTTACAAAGTGTTGAGCTTCGGCATTGACATTAACTNCAAAGTGTTGAGCTTCGGCATTGACATTAACTACACGGCCAGAAACGTTCACAGGGTCTACAGATTGTGCATGCTAAAAAAAAAAAATTAATAGCAACAACCACGGGAGAATGAACACCAAACGTAAAAAACATTTATGCAGAACCCCAAAAGAGGGCACACAAAGACCTTATATGAAACACAGAGTACTAGCTACTACGTATAACAATGGACCAACAAAGCACAATAACAAAGAATATGCCTTGTTATTAATAAAGCTTACCCGCTCCATGGGAACATCAACTCCTACATTATGGACAATATGGGATTCATCCACCACACGACCAGACACATGAACATGGTCTACAGATTGAGCATGCTAAAATGAAGACAAAAAAAGTTAGTCGCCTCCAATACGGAGGCATAAAGACAAAGTAAATCAAAAATTTATTCAGTACAGCTGACAATGGCACACAAAAACCTGTTACTAGGCACATGATACTAAATCATATGGATAACAGTGAAACACAAGATCAAAAGAGTTAAAATATTAAACGTTGGAGTTCAACAGAAAATACCCGGTCACTGGCGCAACCATGTGACGTATGGCCTTCGTTAATGTCCCTTGCAATATTAGCCACATCAGCCCACCCATCTCCACCCATATCTTGCGAAATGCCTAGGCTAAATGAAGGAATGTCCCCCAAAGCAGGCCTCTCCATTATAGCACGCTCGACCTCAGCTAACGCACAGATGTTATCCGGGTTATTCCAGAACTCATCATCATACTGTGTGAATGTCGGCTAAGATGATTGACCATCAATCGTAACAGGAATGGAAGAGTTCTGCTTCAACCCGGTAAGTATCTGATTAACGTCTAAAAGCTGACGAAAATTGACATCCCCGCTTGCAACGGCATTAGCCTCATTCACCAATTGAACAACACACCGGATGCATCTCGCAAGCTCACCAGTCTTCTCAACCAAACGCTCTAGTATTGGCTAAATGCAACAAACAACAACACGTAATGCCATAATTCTAAAAATTAAATACGAAATACTAAATAAATATTCCAATAATACAGGAGCACATAATGGTAAGTGCAGCAATAAAACCTTTTGTTGACGAACAGGAGCAGAAGACGGCCCAGCCGAATCACAACCGGGCACTGCAGCGGACAGGCGAACAAAAGAAAGCTCAATCTCCCCGGTTCCAAACCCACCTAGCCGAATTTCTGCGATCTCACGAGCACGAAGCACCTCCCAAGTCAACCCACAAAAAGCGGGTATATCCCGGGGCACAGCACGTAGTGGTGGTCGAACCCGATCACAATACAAAACCTAACAAATGACCACCGATGGCCGAAAAATAGAAATGTGTTGAAGTTAACGAATACAAACAAACACTAGCACACAAAAATCAAGACTAGGCAAAAAAAAAACTTACAATTAAGAAGAGCATAGGGCCCGTAAACCGTGAGTCGTTGCCTGTGCGCCACAAAGCATGAGAAGAGACAAGCTCCTCGATCAAGAACCGACACCAGTTCAAATGAGGCACAGCATCGACATCGTCCACATGATGAAACACACTCTGATTGCAATACCCGTTACTCATGCAAAAAATAAGTGTTGAAATCAACAGAACCATAAACTGTCGCTTAAACCACAGCCCCCCATCAAGATCTTGCTGAATAAAATCTGACACCTCAGCCGGTGTAACATCATAACGATCTTTCCCAAAATTAGCACGCCACTTATTTAGCAACTTACTCTTCACATATTTATTCCGACGAGAAACAACAACATCACCACGTGGGAACCCAAAGATGGACTGCACTTCCGCCTCTCCCACCGGTAAAACCTTGCCCTCACCCAACTGAATACACATCCTCTCAGCATCAAACTTTGACAACAACCACCTACCCAACTGAAGTGGCAACTTATTAATCTTGAGCTCGAGAATAGCACCAAAACCCAACTCTTTAATGTCCTTCTTCTGTTGCGCAGTGAGATCCTCCAAAGCCTTAGCCATAATAGAAGTCCGCAGCCTAAATGAGGCACGAGGAAACCTTTCTCGTTCCTCCGTAGTTAACACATTATTCGGGCGTTGACGTGGTGGTTCCTGACTATTCCTCTGTAACGATGGAACANAAAAAACATTTATGCAGAACCCCAAAAGAGGGCACACAAAGACCTTATATGAAACACAGAGTACTAGCTACTACGTATAACAATGGACCAACAAAGCACAATAACAAAGAATATGCCTTGTTATTAATAAAGCTTACCCGCTCCATGGGAACATCAACTCCTACATTATGGACAATATGGGATTCATCCACCACACGACCAGACACATGAACATGGTCTACAGATTGAGCATGCTAAAATGAAGACAAAAAAAGTTAGTCGCCTCCAATACGGAGGCATAAAGACAAAGTAAATCAAAAATTTATTCAGTACAGCTGACAATGGCACACAAAAACCTGTTACTAGGCACATGATACTAAATCATATGGATAACAGTGAAACACAAGATCAAAAGAGTTAAAATATTAAACGTTGGAGTTCAACAGAAAATACCCGGTCACTGGCGCAACCATGTGACGTATGGCCTTCGTTAATGTCCCTTGCAATATTAGCCACATCAGCCCACCCATCTCCACCCATATCTTGCGAAATGCCTAGGCTAAATGAAGGAATGTCCCCCAAAGCAGGCCTCTCCATTATAGCACGCTCGACCTCAGCTAACGCACAGATGTTATCCGGGTTATTCCAGAACTCATCATCATACTGTGTGAATGTCGGCTAAGATGATTGACCATCAATCGTAACAGGAATGGAAGAGTTCTGCTTCAACCCGGTAAGTATCTGATTAACGTCTAAAAGCTGACGAAAATTGACATCCCCGCTTGCAACGGCATTAGCCTCATTCACCAATTGAACAACACACCGGATGCATCTCGCAAGCTCACCAGTCTTCTCAACCAAACGCTCTAGTATTGGCTAAATGCAACAAACAACAACACGTAATGCCATAATTCTAAAAATTAAATACGAAATACTAAATAAATATTCCAATAATACAGGAGCACATAATGGTAAGTGCAGCAATAAAACCTTTTGTTGACGAACAGGAGCAGAAGACGGCCCAGCCGAATCACAACCGGGCACTGCAGCGGACAGGCGAACAAAAGAAAGCTCAATCTCCCCGGTTCCAAACCCACCTAGCCGAATTTCTGCGATCTCACGAGCACGAAGCACCTCCCAAGTCAACCCACAAAAAGCGGGTATATCCCGGGGCACAGCACGTAGTGGTGGTCGAACCCGATCACAATACAAAACCTAACAAATGACCACCGATGGCCGAAAAATAGAAATGTGTTGAAGTTAACGAATACAAACAAACACTAGCACACAAAAATCAAGACTAGGCAAAAAAAAAACTTACAATTAAGAAGAGCATAGGGCCCGTAAACCGTGAGTCGTTGCCTGTGCGCCACAAAGCATGAGAAGAGACAAGCTCCTCGATCAAGAACCGACACCAGTTCAAATGAGGCACAGCATCGACATCGTCCACATGATGAAACACACTCTGATTGCAATACCCGTTACTCATGCAAAAAATAAGTGTTGAAATCAACAGAACCATAAACTGTCGCTTAAACCACAGCCCCCCATCAAGATCTTGCTGAATAAAATCTGACACCTCAGCCGGTGTAACATCATAACGATCTTTCCCAAAATTAGCACGCCACTTATTTAGCAACTTACTCTTCACATATTTATTCCGACGAGAAACAACAACATCACCACGTGGGAACCCAAAGATGGACTGCACTTCCGCCTCTCCCACCGGTAAAACCTTGCCCTCACCCAACTGAATACACATCCTCTCAGCATCAAACTTTGACAACAACCACCTACCCAACTGAAGTGGCAACTTATTAATCTTGAGCTCGAGAATAGCACCAAAACCCAACTCTTTAATGTCCTTCTTCTGTTGCGCAGTGAGATCCTCCAAAGCCTTAGCCATAATAGAAGTCCGCAGCCTAAAATTATTCGGGCGTTGACGTGGTGGTTCCTGACTATTCCTCTGTAACGATGGAACATGGGCTTCAACAAAATCGTCATCATCATCATGGGATATTGATGAAGACGCCACCACCGGTGCAACCCTAGCCCTTTTAGCTGCGGCGAATAAACCATACGGACATAAAAATAACAATACTTGTTCTCTTGTATGCATTTCAATCATAATACTAAAAAACACAAAATAAGGCACACACCCAATATTAAATAGGCACACATCAAACAGAAACCGGCCTTTCAAAATTATTATTTAAATACACCATATGAAGCACACATTCTATATCAAAAAGGCACACATCGAAACTGAAACTAGCATACATAGTACACATAAGTAGTATGTAACAAAATCACACATTATATGTCAAAGAGGCACACATCCAAACTGAAACTGGCATACATAATATAAATAAGTACTATGTAACAAAATGAATAAAATACACAACCAATTAATATGACACACCATACCTGTTCTCTTCTATGCCTGTGAATATTATTATTTAAACACACCACATGAAGCACACATTATATATCAAAAGAGGCACACATCTAAACTGAAACCAGCATACATAATATAAATAAGTACTACGCAACAAAATGAATAAAATACACAAGCAATCAAAAACTAAAGGAAAAATAACAGAACATGGGATGAAGCACACATATTATATGAAAGAGGCACACATCCGAACTGAAACTGGCATACACAATATAAATAAGAACTATGTAAGTAAAACATGTTAGTCCGTGTATGCACTTGCACAGAATAAAGTACACCCTGGCATCTATTTGCATACAATTTGGAATACAAATTGTGTAGGTGTGCTAGTGGGATGGTTTAAATTTTTGATTAAATATTCCCTTACATACTAATTATACATAGTAACCTACATACTGCCAATCATAATACAAGAAACGTTTGGAGGATACATATACATTGAATGTCCCATTACACAGTAAGTATACATACTAGTAAAAAAAAAAAAGCACAAGTCAGAATATATTAGTAAAAAAAAAAATCACCGGACAAATAATTGCTGTGGCACACAAATAATTACACATAGGCATCTAAATACATACCACTTGGCACCGAAGTAAATGACCAAAAAAAATGTATTAAACTGAGATTTTTTTTTTTGAAAAAAGGAAAACACATAATGTGCAAAGAAAAAAACCCAATGAAAAAAATCACATTTGAAATCACAGTTCCATTAAAATCACATTTCCAATTACAACCACACATTACTAACAGGAGTTTGAGTGTTTGTAAATCAAACAGTAAAAAAACAAATAACAATAAACATCACATAACGTGCCACCAATAAACTGAAATAAGGCACAAACTACACAAAACAATGGCACATAATTAAAAGCACTTGTTCAGTACACATTCTTAAATGAACCGCACAGCATTAACATGGGTTTTCCGAAATGCAAACGAAAGAAACAACAAATTCACACTACGTCATTAACAGTTTATTCGAATACAAATTCCAAATAAGAATAACAATAAAAAAAAAACCATTAGTCAGAATATGTTATTTAAAAAAAAAAAAAAGAAAACAAAACTCCTACAATTTTACACATAGTCATCTAAATCCATACCACTTGGCACCAAAGTAAATGAAAACAATATATATATTCACTTGTGATTGTTTTTTTTGTTTTTATTTTATTTGTTGTTCTAATTGAAAGAATAAAACAGATACTAAAAAAAATCAATAATAACATACGTACATATGATTGGAAGAAAAAAAAATGTACTGTGCACCCCGGTACAACAACTGAAACAACCGCCCCGCTCCCCCTCACTGCAACTCTACCCTCCCATCCGCAACCCACCACCCGCCGGACTAAAAACGCAGCAACAGCAATGAGTGTCGCCGGTCACAAGCAACAAACCCTATCAGTCGAAAAAAATTAAAAAAAAAAACAGAACTGAAAAACGGCAACCTACCTCGCCCAGCAGCCCTAGCAGACCTCTCCAAACGAAGACGAGAACCATTGCTCCCTGCCATAGCCGCGCCGGAGAAACAAGAAGCTCTACCGCAAAGAGAACCTTCAGCCTTACGTCGCTCAAACTGCCAACTCAACCAATGAAAAAAATGCCAAAAACGAAACGTGTATTCTCCTTATTGGAATCCGAAAAATCGGCAGCACCCAAAATAAAACACGCAAAAGACAAAACTACCCTCCCCATATATTCTGTGCGAAACACCTCCTAAATTAATCAAATACTTACTTAAAAAACACTTAAATCTAACCATTAATCTTATAAGATCAACGGCTAATTACAGTCCTATTAATCCTATATAATCTAATGGTCCTAACCTGAACACAATCCTATATATATATATATATATGCTAAGGATCTTGTGGTTTAGTGACACAAATTGCTCCCTTATATGGAAGATTGTGGGTTCGAGTCGTTCATATTCATCTAACTGAATAATTTACTTTTATTGTTTAATTTTGGTAGTTTGAACGGTATAAAATCCTGAAAAAAAATTAAAATCATTTTCATCCCAAATAATAACACTACACTATCGTTAAAAAAAAAATTCCTTTAAATATTATACTTTATTATCAATTGGTTGTATTTGTCAGTAGTTGATTGCTTTGGTCCTAAAATCAACCGATCCACACAATTACTAAAAGGAAAATAAATAGAGATGCCAATTCAATCATTATTTCAGGAACCAGTGTTGAACATAAATAAAAAGTAAAATTTTAATATAATAAAGATACAATATTTATATACTAGATATAGTTTATTTAAAAGTATATTATTTGAGTAATGCAGATACATTATTGTATATGCATGTTATCAAATAATCTACAATCAACATATAAATAATATATATTTAATATATTTAAAAAATATATTTTATTCATGTTCCACTTAAAATTTTGCCATGTCAATTAAAGTGAGCCAAAATTCACAAGTCAGCTCCTTACTGTAATACGTAATGGTAAGTTAGGGTCAAAAAATTTTTATTTGTTGAAATTATAATATAAATGAAATAATTTAGGAATAAATCATTTTAATTAAGTAAACTTTTTCTATAAATTTATCTAAATATGTAAATGATTAGAGATTATATTAACCATAAAAAAAATTATTTTAATTTTATATGCTACGAAAATAAATACTTGACCAAATATATAAAAATAACTCATATTACTATATTGTACATTTTAAAATCTGTTTTAATATTTTTTATTTAAATTCATAATAACAATTTTTTTTGTGCATAGGTTCCTGTAAAACTTATGAGCAAGGCTCACCAACCCGAGCCATACAAAGTAAACTAGGTTACACTGATAACCCAGCCCGAGAAATTTTTTATTCACATTGACTCTATCGACAATGGTAAATATAAAATAAAAAATTATATATAGATTTTTTTAGTACTTCTGACTCTGTTATAATATAGTATCTATTCATAACTACTTCATCAACGTACTGAAACACAAACTATATATAGATTGATTAATGGCAATCAATGACGGATTCAGAAAAATATCCCAGTGAAGGTGAAACATGAAATAGGTAACACCAAGTTGCTCCCTTATATGGGAGGTTGTGGTTCGAGCTTCAGCGATATTAAGCTTTTGTGCTTCAATAGGTTGAAAAAGTAGTAATAATGAACATATACTTCATTGTAATAGAGTCAGTAGTATTGGATATAGACGAAAAATAAAAGACATCAAAATCAAAATTTTATACAAATATTAATAATAAAAGACATCAAAATCAAAACTTTATACAAATATTAATAACAATATATGAAACATAATTAATTTGATAAAATAATTTAAATAGAAAAAATATTTATAATTTAAATAGAAAAACATTATAAATACAAAAAGTTACACATTGAAGGATTTAAACCCTGACCATTTCTTAAGTAAACACACACTTTCCAATCAAGATAATTAGTCAATTGTTATTTATATCTGTTTTTATATATTTATATATAAAAATGTACTATACATACATACATACATACATACATATATATATAGACCCTTATTCACATGAGGACTATATAGTATAGAGGACTATAAGGACCCATCATAGCCATCCATAGAATTTTAATAAATGGTTGAGATGTAATGTGAGGGATCACATGGATTAGATCAGATTATAAGGTGAAGGTTAATTTGGACCATTATATATATATATATATATATATATATATATATATATATATATATATATATATATATATGGAAGGGTTCAGATGCGGTAAAGGGTTCCCATGCGGTTGTAGGGTGATCTATTTATTATTATTATTTTTAAAGTTAAACTGATGCACCTTAAACTTTTAACTTACGCACCTTAAGTTGGATTATCATAAATATGACTTTATAGAGATAATCTTATAAAGAATATTGTTCATGTTTTGAAACTGCAAAAAAAAAAAAAAAAGAAAAAAAAACTTTAAGAAGGGAAACAATTCACCTTAAGAAGAAAAATCACGCACCTAAAGACTTAGGACGACGCACCTTAAGTTTCAACAACTTATTCAGTTTAAGCATACAAACAACGCACCTTAAGAAGAGCATAACGCACCTTAAGCACAAAAACCACGCACCTTAAGAAGAACATAACGCACCTTAAGCACAAAAACTACGCACCTTAACAAGAAAAATCACGCACTTTAAGAAGGAAAACACACACTTAAGTTTCAACAACTAGCGCACCTTAAACTTAAAACCACACACCTTAAGCACAAAAACCATACACCTTAATTAGTTTGACTTATATGAAAAATGATCAAATTGCCACTGCATTTTTTTAAACATTGTTAATTCTTAACGTTGATTCAATGACTCTCCTCTCACTGCACAATCGCACCTGAACACCATATGTAACCACATTTGAATATATATATATATATATATAACATAACTGAGTTTAATTTGTCCATAATTGATTGAGTTAAACTAATAAGTTAAATTAAAAGCTCAAATTTGCTAAATGTGTATAAATAAGAAAAATATTTCATGTTCAATGATCTTGTAGTCTAGTGATAGGAAATGAATTTTTCAAATGGGAAGTCATGGATTCAAGTTTAGATGTAACAGTATTGACTCTTTTTCAAATGGGAGGTCATGAAAAAAATAGTTCAGATAGAATTACTTACTCTATAAATAGACGTCCATTGAGCAGACAAAAGCAACTTGCAAACTCTATACACACTACTGCATGTATGCCATGGATGCTCTCATTCGTGTTCTAGCCATTTCAGGGCTTTTCATCCTTCCTTTCCTCTACCTTTCCTTGCGAAAACACAAAAACAAGACCAAGAAATTACCGCCGGAGCCGCCCGGCGGTTTGCCCATTTTCGGCCACCTTTACGAATTCAGCAAAGAAACTCATCTGGTGAAGACTTTGGCAACCATGGCCGAAAAAATCGGGCCGGTTTTCATCATCCGTCTCGGCCTGCCACGTGTCCTCGGGGTCAGCAGCTGGGAAGCCGTGAAGGACTGCTTCACCACCAACGACAAGGCGTTCGCCGGCCGCCCAAACATATGCGCCGGCGTGTACCTCGGCTACGACAACGCGGCGTTGGCCTTCACCAACGGCGCGTTTTGGCGGAAGATGCGGAAAATGGTGGTCGTCGAGCTCCTCTCCACCACAAAACTCGACAAGTGGAAACACATTTGGATCTCGGAGATGAACTTCTCGGTGAAACAACTGTACCGTTCGGTGACGAAGAACCGCAAGGTGGAGGTGGACATGGAGGAATGGATTGGATCCGTGAACTTAAATTTCATCTCGAAAATTCTCGCTAGGAAGAGGTACAACTACTCCGTGGAACACGGCTTCGACAACAAGGATGCGGTGGTTATGAGACAGGCGTTTAAGGATTTCATGACGCTGACCGGAGAGTTCAGCTCGGCGGACGCGTTCCGGTTCCGGATATTTCACTGGTTGGACATCGAAGGGATTGTCCGAAGCATGAAGAAAGTTTTCGACGTAATGGACGTGATTCTTGATGACTGGGTCGACGAACATGTGAGGCGAGGCCGAGGAGAGCTCCCCGCCGGCGAAGATCCTGACTTCATCGACATCATGATGAAGGTGGTGGACGAGGAATTCCTTGCCGGTACGGATTACACTCGTGACATGATAATAAAAGCAACTGCAGTGGTAAGCTAAGTACACTATTATACACTACTACAAATTCGTTTAATTTACCCTTTGTAAACAAAGTACTTGTAACCACAACTTTACTACGTTCAAATCCAATGGGAGATGAGTACTTAAGCTGGTTATTTCAATGTAGTCCTTAGTCCATTAAGCTAAGATTAAGAATTAAGTAGACTTTATCCCAATCCTATATATACTCTCGGATAGTGACGTACGATCAGTACCTAGCTAAGTTGATCGGTTGTTGCTTAGGTAACAACAAAGTTTCAAGTTTAATCTTCTTATTTTGAGTTTGTCAGCTATGAGATGATGCACACCCTTAGTAGTGACTGTGGACACCCAGTCAGGTTGGTCGAATTGTTTGTTTTGTAACTATAAAGATTCAGGGTTGACTTTCTTGATTTGAGTCTATTATTAACTATGAGCTAGTTTACCTTTTGTGATCCTTTGCTTGCTAGAGTAAGAAGGTTGAGTTTATCTAATACATATAATTTGAGTAGTGATTGTGGGTTAGTTAATTACCCCAAAAAAAAAAAGCTAATGATGAAAGTGAAATCCCATTTCTTTGTGACAGACGATGCTTCAAGATGCTGCAGAGACCGCGGTGTCGAACATGGTATGGATAATGGCCATGTTACTAAACCACAAAGACGTAACGAAGAGGATTCAAGAAGAGATAGATGCAAAAGTGGGCAGAGAGAGATGGGTGGAGGATTCCGACACCGACAACCTAGTATACCTCCAAGCAGTGGTCAAAGAATGCATGCGCCTATACCCCGTGGTCCCTTTCATCGTACCGCACGAAGCAATCGAAGACTGCGAGGTCTGCGGTTACCACATCCCAAAAGGCACACAGTTATTCGTGACGTATGGAGGCTACATCATGATCCTAAGATATGGCCGGAACCCGAAAAATTTAAGCCAGAGAGGTTCTTGACCGAGTCAGTCCCAGACGGTGTGGCTCGACAATTCGGGTGGATGCCGTTCGGGTTGGGGAGAAGATCGTGCCCGGGATATGCATATGCATTGAGGATGACACACTTCATATTTGCAAGGTTGCTTCAAGGCTTCGATTTTGCCACGCCTTCGGACATGCCCGTGGACATGAGTGAGGGCCCGGGGATTACAATGCCCAAGGCCAAACCTATAAAAGCATTGCTTACGCCGCGCCTGCCCGCTGCGATCTATGAGTCGTACGATTGAGAGTCTAAAGTTTCATTCTTTGAACTTTGGACATAACGAAATCGTTCGAGGTATAATTTAGCGTTGTTTGTTGGAAAAATAAAGTGGGTTTAGCGATTAATTAATTGATCACTAATCCCTTGTAATATAATGCATTTGCGTGTATTCTGTTTGTTTATGCACTGAGTTTATCAAATGTTAATTACATGGAGTATGTGACTTTCTCTTTATCTCTCTTAAATATGTTCATTATTGTAAACATTTCAACTTATAATTTAATGAATTAACTCTTTATTTTAGAAAGAAAAAAGAAAAACTCAAAATCTTGCAAATCAAATCATTGCCAGAGTTTTATCTTCAAGTTGAAAATCTAAAACCCCAGCTACTTTTAATTAGGAAATTGATAGCAAAATAATATCCCCTCTGCCTTTTTATTTTTCCTCTTTTAATCTTTCTGCTAGCACCATTAATTCTTTTTACCCTTTTCTTTACTTATCTTTTTAGTTCTTTAATTCTTTTTTACCTTTTTAATGATTTATTTTTTCTTTAATTCTTTTTTGTTCCCCTATTGTATCACAAAATAAATTTAATCAGTTTTAATATTAAATTAATTCATCAAGACTCTTATAAAAACATACTAGTATTTTATATACGCTATGTAGGTGCAAAACTATATGCCAATTCAAATATTAATACTCATGTTAAAATCTTAATTATATTAAAATATTTTTTAAATAATATTATATAATTTTTAATTTATAGTTGTAGAACTTATATTATATATTAAAAATATAGTTGATAATTTTAGTAATAATTATGATATGATTAATATTATTAAAATCAAAATTTTAAATATGATAAATTTCTAAATATAAGTATGATAACATTTAATTAAAATTTAAATCAAATCAAACTTATTTATTGTCATTTAATTAAATTTTTTTTAAAAAACTTATTTATTGTCAACTATACTTATCAAAGAAACTTTGAGTCAGTGTCCTTCAGGTTTATTTTTAGATCAACGAATAAGTTTGCTCATGCATTAGCTAGGATGACTTGTTCTCAAACTGGTGCTTGCTGTTGGATTTCTTCTATTATGCTTTGTATTCAACATTTGATTTAATGAAAGTTATTTCCTTTGTTTTTCAAAAAAAAAAATCCAAAAAATAGTTGTCACAAATATTATAAAAAATAGTGACCAACAACTATTTATTACAAAAAGTATCAAAATTTGTGTCTATTGTATGTATATTTTGTCACAATTACATTTGTTCCCGCCATAATTATAATGCCGCCAATATGCATATACATTTAGTGACAACTTAGGTTACGACACTATAATTCTAGTAATAGTGATAGCTTATTTGTAACAATTACTTAATTGACATGCAGAATTACCATATTATTCATGACAAAACATTATCACAATTATCACAAATAATAGTGACAAATTATTTTTTTTTGTCACAAAAAGTATTATTTATGATTAAATTATGAAGTGTCATATAGAAGATTTGTCATTAAATAATGTCTTAATTATTGTAATAACCTGAAATAAGTTTGACCATTTAGGCTGAGACTGAATACTAAACCATCCCTACCCAACCAATCAGTCCCATAATGGCAATTCACTTTTGTGGAGTGGGAATCGAATTTACAGTCTCTCCACAATAGGTGACATCTATGGGATAATATATTTTAAGGTCAATAATGGAGTGTAACAGTTTCATGGAGGCCATTCATCACTTTCCTTTCTACTAACCAATGATAATAATGTTGCCCAAAGTGAATCCTCATCTATGTTCTTTTGTGTATTATTTTTCCACCTGTGCTTGCTACGGGAGCTGACATAGGGAATCATCACTTATAAGAATCGGATTCAGGTTTTTTAAACTTTTTTATTACAAAGACAGCTCACTTGCCATCAAAACTACTTTCTTTTGTATATTATGCTAGTAGATTATACTATAATTCAGGTTTATTTGTATGATTGACTCAAATCAAGTAGGTAGATGAATTGGAAGCTTCAATGTGGTAAATGTACGTGTATATATACAGACGTCCATTGAGCACAAGAGCAAATTAAACACACACTGCCATGGATGCTCTGACTCGAGTTCTAGCCATTTCAGGGCTTTTCATCCTTCCTTTCCTCTACCTTTCCTTGCGAAAACACAAAAACAAGACCAAGAAACTCCCGCCGGAGCCGCCCGGCGGTTTGCCGATCCTCGGCCACCTTTACGAATTCAGCAAAGAAACTCATCTGGTCAAGACTTTGGCGACCATGGCCGACAAAATCGGCCCGGTTTTCATCATCCGCCTCGGCCTGCCACGTGTCCTCGTCGTCAGCAGCTGGGAAGCCGTGAAGGACTGCTTCACCACCAACGACAAGGCCTTCGCCGGCCGCCCAAACATATGCGCCGGCGTATACCTCGGCTACGACAATGCCGCGCTGGCCTTCACCAACGGCGCGTTTTGGCGAAAGATGCGGAAAATGGTCGTAGTCGAGCTCCTCTCCACGACAAAGCTCGACAAGTGGAAACACATTTGGATCTCGGAGATGAACTTCTCGGTCAAACAGCTGTACCGTTCGGTCACGAAGAACCGAAAGGTGGAGGTGGACATGGAGGAATGGATTGGGTACGTGAACTTAAATTTCATCTCGAAAATCGTGGCGAAGAAGAGGTACAACTACTCCGTGGAACACGGGTTCGACAACCAGGATGCCGTGGTTCTGAGACAGGCGTTTAAGGATTTCATGACGCTCACCGGAGAGTTCAGCTCGGCGGACGCTTTCCCGTTCCGGATATTTCACTGGTTGGACATCGAAGGGCTCGTCCGGACCATGAAGAAAGTTTCCGACGGCACGGACGTGATTCTTCAAGGCTGGATCGACGAACATGTGAGGCGAGGACCGCTCCCCGCCGGCGAAGATCCTGACTTCATCGACATCATGATGAAGGAGGTGGACGAGGAATTCCTCGCGGGTCAGAATTACACTCGTGACATTATAATAAAAGCAACTGCAGTGGTAAGCTAAGTACACTATTATACACTACAAATTCGTTTACCCTTAGTTTTTTTTTTTTGGTAAAGATTCGTTTACCTTGGTAAAGCAATTAACCAAGATTACAAGTTCAATTCTAATGGATGATGAGTAACTTAGAGCTTAGGCTTGTTTATTGTAATGTAGTATTGTCTATTAGTATAAGATTACAAATTAAGTAGAATTTATGTAGTGCATACTCTAGAGGCCTAATCGGCGTCTAGGAGGCCTAGACAGTGCTTAGGCGGCCTAATCGCCTCCTTAGCCGGCCAACCGCCTAGACATACTAGGCGGCCAGCCAAAGCCTACTGACTAGGATAATTTTTGTAACATTGGATAATGATAGCCATTACCTAGCTAAGTTGAACGGGCTATTGCTTTAGTAAAAACAAAGTTTCAAGTTTGATCTTTTTATTTTGAGTTTCTCATCTATGAGATGATGCACACCCTTAGTAGTGACTGCAGGACCCAATTGGAATGTTTTTGTGGTAACAAGTTTTAAAGTTGACTTTCTTGATTTGAGTCTATTAATTATGAACTGGTTTACCATCATTTCCTTGTTAGGGTCACAAGATTGAATTTATCTAATGCATACGATTGAGTAGTAACGGTGGGTTAGTCACCCAAGAAAAGCTAATGATGAAAGTGAAATCCCAATTCTTTGTGACAGACGATGCTTCAAGATGCTGCAGAGACCGCAGTGTCGAACATGGTATGGATAATGGCCATGTTACTGAACCACAAAGACGTAACAAAAAGGATTCAAGAAGAGATAGATGCCAAAGTGGGCAGAGAGAGATGGGTGGAGGATTCCGACACCGACAACCTAGTATACCTCCAAGCAGTGGTCAAAGAATGCATGCGCCTATACCCCGTGGTCCCTTTCATCGTACCGCACGAAGCAATCGAAGACTGCGAGGTCTGCGGTTACCACATCCCAAAGGGCACACAGTTATTCGTCAACGTGTGGAAGCTACACCGGGATCCCAAGATATGGCCCGAGCCCGAAAAATTTAAACCCGAGAGGTTCTTGACCGAGTCGGGCCCGGACGGTCTGGCTCGGCAATTCGGGTGGATGCCGTTCGGGTTGGGGAGAAGATCGTGTCCGGGATCTGCGTATGCGTTGAAGATGGCGCACTTCATATTTGCGAGGTTGCTTCAAGGCTTCGATTTCGCCACGCCTTCGGACATGCCCGTGGACATGAGTGAGGGCCCGGGGATTACTATGCCCAAGGCCAAACCGATAAAAGCACTGCTTACGCCGCGCCTGCCCGCCGCGATCTATGAGTCGTACGATTGAGAGTTTAAGGTTTCATTGTTTGGACTTTAATTTGGACATAACGAAATCGTTGGAGGTTTAATTTAGTGTTGTTTGTTGTAAAAATAAAGTGGGTTTAGCGGTTAATTACTTGATCCCTAATCCCTTGTAATAATGCATTTGTGTGTATTTTGTTTATTTTTGCACTACGTTTATCAAATTTTAATTACATGGAGAATGTGAAATTCTCTCTTTTATCTCTCTTAAATATGTTCATTTTACTTGGCATATGAGATCGATAATAGGATTGAATTTTTCTAGATCAACTTAAGTTAAGCATGCTATGTTATTGGCTGAAGCAACAAGATAATGAGTTGAGATAAAAGAGTTAGTTGGGCTAGAAGCACAAGATCAGATATCGTAGAACGCGTATGAATAATAATCGAAGTAATCTTAATTTTTATGAAAGTAAGTTAGTATAGATATCCTTGTTCGGATAGGCCTGGTTGAGTTATCATAACCTTTTCAATCCTTTTTAGTTTAAGAGTAAGACTAAGACTTGCATATGTTTCTCTTTAAATTAAATAGGACTTTATCCTAAAATTACATATTACCATATCTTATAAGAATAATAAGTTTTTCCATTCCTTGAATTATATATTGCAATTATCCTTATATTTAAACTAGATAATTTTCTATTTGATTTACAAGTTACAAAATCTAATTTCATCATTTACTAATTAACTTTATAATTATATATGGATTGAATATTGATTGAAATATATAAATATATATAGACTAATAATATATGCATGTGGTTTACCTTTCTTATATAGGCTATGTTTGGCAAACCTAGCTGAAAAGGTAGCTGAAAGCTGAAAAGTAGCTGAAAACTGAAAAGTTATAAGCTCGAAGCTGAAATCTGAAAGCTGTTATGCTTAAAAGTGTTTGGTAAAATTAGCTTTTTGATAAGCTGATAAATGTAAAAAGACTAAAAAGGACATCTTCATACAATTTTAATAGTTTTAAATTTAAATAGGTTTGTTTATGTATTAAAATATAAAATAGTGAAATCAATATATTTTAATAAAATATAAAGTAAGAACATATATTTGAAAACATATAAAGTAAAACAAAATGTTTATAATTCATAAGATTAGTTCATACAAAAATCAATGTTCAAACACAAATGTTAAATTGAAATTACAACCAAATATATTGAAGAGAAAAAGTCAAAAAGGTTTAGCCAAAAAGGTTTTAGTTGGGAAGGGTAAATGATGTCATTTCTTTAAAATAATAAGGTTAAAGATGGAAAAAAAAGTTAGGAAGCTACTAGCTTATTTTGAAACGCTACTTGTGGTAGTTTTTCAAAATAAGCTAGTAGCTTTTTAACTTTTTTTCCATATTTATCCTTATTATTTTAAATAAATGACATCCTTTACCCCTCTCAATTAAAACCCTTTTGACATTTTCTTTTTCATTATGTTTGGTTGTAATTTCAGTTTGATATTTATGTTTGAACATTAATTTTTGTATGAACTAATCTTATGAATTATAATTTTTTTTTTTACTTTATATATTTTCAAATATATATTCTTACTTTATATTTTGTTTAAATATATTGATTTCATTATTTTATATTTTAATATATAAACAAACCTATTTAAAATTAAAATTATTTAAATTGTATGAAGATGTCCTTTTTAGTCTTTTTACATTTATCAGCTTATCAAAAAGCTAATTTTACCAAACACTTTGAAGCATAACATCTAGCTTAATAGCTCTTCAGATTTCAGCTTCGAGCTTATAGCTTTTCAGTTTTCAGCTTTCAGCTACCTTTTCAGCTAGGTTTGCCAAACATAGACATTATCAAACAGAGCTTATAGCTTATTAGTAGCTTAAAATAAGCTATAAGCTCCTAAATAAGCTCTGCCAAACAGAACCATAATTTACAGGTTATTACACAAGAATAAAGTTTATTCAATATATACATTCAGGTAATAATTACAAATTTCTCTTTTTCATTCAAAATAACAATAATAAAACTATACTTTAGTGAAAAAGTTGTTCAATTAATTAGTAATTGATACTGAAGCACACTGGCATTAGTGCAATAATCGAACCTTGACTGTTGCCTTATCTTTTTGGCCTATCCGCGTCAATTACTCCCAATGGGAATAACATAAATTATATTGTATTCAACACAAAACATAACCACATATATCCATTTTTGGACTGCAACATTCGATGCCAGGCTAATCACATTGGAAAGTGATGCCTGAAACAAAGATCGAGTGAGTAGAGTATATAACTTGAGTCTGGTTCTAATATCACTGACTAAGATTAAGTGCTTACCACTTATGCTAAAAGCAGTAATGAAGACGTAATTTTATTTTCATATACCGCGATACATTTTTGAAATGTTGGGGGCTAAATTTGATCCTTTAAACCCTTACTGGCTTCCGCCAATAATCCCCCAATTACCGGGTGTTAACTTGGTCTTTACCGACCTCTGCCCAACATAGTCTTTTGCACATAATTTTCTTAGTCTGATTTATATCTTTTATATAGTTTGTGGTCTATTATACTAGAGCATGGTTTACCAAGTGCATAATTTCTCATCATAAAAAAAAAAAAACTTGTATAATGTTATAATTAATTGATTATCAAATCATAGAATTTCTTAAGCCTCACAGCATGTCATGTTAAAGTGAAATTTGTATAAGTAGAATACATATATGCAGTACTACAAAACCACATTAAGGTGGCGGAAAATTCACTTATACGCAATTCACTTGCTATATGTTATTACGTTATTTTATTTTATTTTTATGTATATGATATGATATTTTTATTATTGTAAAATTAATTTAAATTTGGCTTGAATAGTCTCCACAGAATCGAGCTCTTGTTTGGGATAAAGTGAACCAACAAAACTAAGCTTGGAATATATTCATGGGCATGATAATGGTGTTCTGTGCACTTCTCAAGTCCAATCCAGCCTTTCTTCCTTTCTAGTACAAGTAAAAGATAAAGCCCAGCATTTACTTGTTCTCATATTGAAGTTATGAATCTTGGCTTTCAATTTTGTAAATAATAAATTATAGCTCTTGTGCTTAAGTTTGCATTGCCATAACGTCTTTCTCCAAATAAGAGTCAAACATTATAAACAATTCCGAATCAAATCTAAATTAGTCGGTTCTCAAAAAAAAAAAAAAAAATTCTAAATTAGTCATGATTATGAACCACACTCAAATCTCATACTCATGTACAACCACACAAAATTACCACATCTAAATGATGTCTTTGATTTACGAAAAAATTTGTATTCATTACTCAAAATGTACTGTAAGTGAAGCTTGCTTTGTGATTCTCTAGGAAAGTATTGTGATCTACAAGGAGGTAGGTTACCATATATAGCTGACCAGCTCAAACTTAAAAGATAATCAATAGGTATATCTCAAAGAATCGAATTTAGAATCTTACTAAATTAACTGTTTAATCAACTTACTTAGGATTACCCAAAATCCAAGTAATGTCTACTATGAAGGATGGGTGCCAGCTGCTGTATAGAGTATAGACAATGACCTGATTTACATATTCAGCCCAATACACCAACCAATTATCAATTCCTTTTTTTTTTTTTTTTAATGCGGCCACATCAATAATCAGTTGATAAATAAATGTTGATATTTATTAATCAATTTATAATATTATTTTTTTATTCGAAATGATTAAAATTAATATTAATTTAAACGAATTATTATGGTTGAACAGAAATATAATGACTGGAGAAACAATGGTCAAGTTTTGTCGTGAGGGCTGAGGTTGTGTTTCCTTGTCCTCATTCCGTTAAAACGTGTTTCCTAATAATTACCCAACAAATCCATTTCACCATTTGATTGCGTCTCAAATAGTACATTATTTATATCATTTCGGTTTTTTCTCATAATATATTATGGAAAATTACTGGTCCGCACAGTGGTACGTGGACTATAACAAAAAAATATTTTTTTTAATATAAAAGAAGTATATTATTTGTGTACTAAATGTACATTATATAAAATAATGTTAGTACTCAAATAACGTACTTTTCCTGAACACAATGTAAATTTTTAATATACTAAAATTACATTATTTATGTATATATTGAATATAACATTATTTGATAGTATGATCTATATATAGAGCTATATAGATCATGGTTCACACAATAATTATTGATATATTATGGGGGTGTTTAATAAATAGATGTTCACTTATTGGGTTAGTGAGTTTGACTAATTTATAGCATTAATTGATTGTAGAAAAGTGTTTGGTAAATTAGTTGTTAGCTGATAGCTGATTACATGTAAAATGACTTTCTCAAAAAGCTGATCGAAAAAGTTGCTTTGAGCGGCTTTTTAAATTTCAGCATTTTAAAGCAATAAGTTGTTATAAAAAGTTAATTAGTCAAATACTTATATTGATTGTTTATCCAAGTCAAACAACTAATAATGGTCAAATAAGTTAAAATTAACTAATAAGCTAACTATATTATCAAACATGACAATTATTTTACATGGGCAATATTAGGCTAGAATATAGGTGGGCTGACTTGTGCATAACTTGTGCATCATAACTAGGGAAGACAATTTCTCCCTTACCTCTCAGGATCCATGATCTCCACTCCAAAGGAAGAAAGACCAAAGTTCAAGGAACAATGAAGAATAAAACAGGAGAAAAAATAAAGGCAAATTTTATAAAAATTACAAATTTCAAAATTTGTAATATTTATGAAATTGTTCGAATTACTTTTTTGTTTTTAACCTTATTTTTAACCGTTAGATTTATTAAATAAACAATTCAAATTTAAATAAACAATTCAAATTTGTTCATAGTTCTCACAAAAAAAAAGAGTGATTCTCATATGAACCAAAGTATCAATTTGACGATGCGATTGACTTGGAGCGGGATTCACCGTCTACGAAAATTCTCCGTAGAATATAAATAAAAAAGATTTTCTATTTTCATTGAGACTCCCACTCAAGTTCGTTGCCATCCTGGCCAAGCCTTAACTCCAACACAATCTTAAATGTCCCTAAATTTTATGTAATTTTACATGTATTAACGGTCGGTCTAATAAGTTGAATATTAAATGTTTTAAGTTTTATAAACAAGTATGAAAATTGAGACTCGAACTCACTCCCTTCCATGTGAGAGTGTAAACCGGGTGTCACTAGACCACACGGTTTTTTGACATATTTTTAATATATTATAATGAGTTAATTCGAGCAATGGTCCTCCGACTATGTTGATTTTTCAAAATTAGTCATCGACTTTTAATTTGGACAATTTAAGTCCCTTGACTTTCAAATTCTTTCCAATGTTGGTCCTTTCGTCAAATTTTGGTTAAGTTGAGGTAAAATGAATGTGTAAAATTGTCCGTTCACCTGTATAGTGTATTATTACTCGTATTTCTCCTGTCCTATACACTATATATATGAATATAATATCAGTCGAAGAGACTTCGACTGAGATTATATGGCTTCGATTAAGACTTCGACTGAGATTATATTCATATTTACAGCATATAGGACAAGAGAAATATGAGTAATAATACTCTAAATAGATGAACGGATAATTTTACCCCTTCATTTGACCTCAACTTAACCAAAATTTGATGAAAGGACCAACACTGGAAAGAATTTGAAATTCAAGGGACCTAAATTGTCCAAATTAAAAGTCGGGGACTAATTTTGAAAAATCAACATAGTCGGAGGACCATTACTGAAATTAACTCTATTATAATACACCTAAATAATTTTTTAAAAAAAGTTTCATTCAAAATTACTATCAATAGAACATAAATATTAATTTTATATTAGTCTATACCACGCCTTAAATTATCATCAATCACTTTCAATTATACTTTTTAGAAAAATAAAGAAAAAACATTTTCTTTATTTTCAGACAAAATATGTTCTGTACAACCTTTGATTAAGATATTTGGATAATATTATTTAACCTCAATTATGTAATTTCCCTCGTCACCTTCTAAATTAACAGAGACAAGATAGTGTCCGTTCAATAATGTTTCTTTGTTTTCTACTTTTCTAAGATATGTAATTATTAGTGTTGTTATATTATTGTTCTTGTTGTTGTTATATTATTGTTCTTGTTGTTTTTATTATTATTATTATTATTATTATTATTATTATTATTATTATTTTATATTATTCCATTTGGCATATATTTAGGAAAGGATTTCAGTAGATTTGCCATGAAAGTGATCTGCCTCAATTCCCTCAAACACGTCACTCTCTTCATTAAATGAAATTAGTGCTTAAGTATTACTCCGTAACATTCAATATATTGAAAGTAAAAACAAAAATAAAATTTGAATAATTAAATCTGGTTGCTAAACATTATTGGTGTTCCCAAAAGATTAAATCCCCAACCCCAAGAGCCCGACAAAGTATTTGAGAGAATGTAAATCAGAGGCGCAGAAGCTAGATCTTTATTTACTGTGCACAAGGAGCCCCCATTGCTATTAGTGACTCGATCCTGAATCATTGTTCTTAAATTTTACTATTATAACCAACTGAGCTGTCCCTGCGAGTTTCTGTTCTTAAACATGGTCAGGGACAAGTAGTGCTATTAAAACGAGCTTAGGCCGACTGCTTGACTTTTCAATCGTTATATCGTGGATCAGGGTCCACAAAGCACTGTACTGTGGACCATGATCCAATACACAGAATTTGATTCAATAATACACATACACAAACACGATATAATGAACATGAATTATGTGTATTATGTTAAGTGTTTAATTCATGTTCATTATACAATGTTTATGTGTATGTGTATTATGAATATGAATTTTGTACATTATGAACATGAATTCTGTGTATTATGTGAAGTGCTTAATTCATGTTCATTATATCGTGTTTATGTATATATGTATCATGAACATTAATTTTGTGTATTATAAACATAAATTCTGTACAACTATGGGGTCAAATTCTGTATATTAGACCAAGGTACACGATATAAATTGCATTGCCTTGCTGCCTAATAAGGTAAGGAGTAGGTCGTCAATCATATTAATAGTAATAAATTAATTAATTTTTATTTAAATTTTTTCATTTTGAGTTTTTAAACCTTATTTGTTTACTAGTATTTTCTTTGCGCGATGCGCAAAAATCGATGTCCAATATTAGTACTTTATATTAAAATTTTAGATTTATTTAGATTTTAGATATTTATATTATTGTGTAGTAATAATAATAATAATATTAATATTAATGTAAACTATTTTTTTTTAAATTTGATATTTATATTTTATGAAATAACTTATATAGTACTCCAATATATGATGTCTATATATTATTACCATTGAAGAAGATAAAAAATAAATAGTGGATGTATGTGCATGACAATAATATTGAAAAAGATAACGGAACTTATAACAGTAGGATTGTTTTTTATCAAAATATTGTATAGTACAACTCTTGTAGTATAATGTATAAAAAAAGTAACGAAAAAAAAAAGAACGTAAATGAATGGCATAATAACTTTCATTCACGCTTATTAATTTTTAGATTCTTAAAAAAAAAACTTTATTTGTTTAAACAATATAAACTATCTAAATGGCGGGCTAACATTTTCCAGTCCTGCCCTGTCAACGCGATTTAACAATACTAGGTCAACAACGAATATCAATAAGTTTTTGGGTTGGTAAGTTTTTATATTAATTGAATAGCAACGTATGATAATCACATACAATTTTAATTAAATTTATAATATAGTTAATGTTTCTCTATTTGTATTCTTTTATTACTATTGATCAACACTATGTGACTGAAAAATCATAAATTTCAACCTAATGTATTCAACTTTGCAACGAAATTTGTCACAAAATTATATTTTTTTTGGTACTACTAACTTTGTTAAAACGTAGTATCTGCTATATACTGAAATACAAAAAGTTAATATCGCCCCCACTAAAGTTTAAACTCATGATTTCTCATTTGGAAGAGCTACTTCGTGCTACTTAGACCACAAGGTCATTTGCAAGTAATTTAATTTATTGATATAAAACAGTCAATTAGTTTGTTAGGACTATTTCTTTTTTAAGGGTACATCATACCCTGTCTGCTTGATACATCATAAGATACAATAATAATGCATATTGGTCACGTATTCCATGCTTATATGTTATTGTCCTTTGTTCAATTCCCCAACACATGTTCCCTGATGTATTTTAAGAATTTAAAAATATTGGTTATTAGTTTTGTCGTTATAAATTCAATTATTTCAGTTTTTGACTGGTTATTGATTTTCTTAATGAAAATTAATGACTGATTAAAAATTGAAGTTTAAACAAGTGAAAAAAATAGTAATTTTGTATTTTTGTAATATATTTTAACTTAATACTATTGTTTTAAAGTGCTTCAAGAGAAAATGAATATGTTTTTAGAGGAAAATATTTATAAAATAACACAAAGTCCAATTACTACAATACCCATTTGGACAAAAATCGTAAATCAATGAATCCACCTATACTTAGATGTTCTGTAAGATTGTTATTCACCATGAATACTTGGACACTATCGCAAAAGGTGTGTCTTATTACATAGTTACATGTCATTGGAGTTTGAACTTCAAAATTTGATTTTGAAATTTGCAAGTGGCTTTTGTCGTAGCTAGTAGTCGTATTTAAAATTTGAGTTTAAATTATTTTTTATTTAAAAAAAAATTACAAATAGTTTATCAAGTTCGATTAAAAGAACCGATCATAACCAATCACAAATTTTAAATTTTAAATTTTTGTCGGTTCATTTATATATAAGAAGAAATTCAATTATTTTGGTCGTTTATAATATATTAATTTTTTTAGTTATTTCGATTATTATCTGAAAATTGGTAGGAACTTACCAATGCTGACCCTAAATATGAATGGGCTTCACTTGTCCAATGTCCCATATTTTGAAGCCTGAACCAGAATGATCAATCTTCAGACCAAGGAAGCTTATAAATATATATCTAATCACTTGAGCAGTTATACAACAAAATAATCCTTTTCCCTAATGGATATTCTCACGCATTTCTTAGCTATTCCATTGCTGTTCATATTTTCTTTACTTTACATTTTCTGGAGAAATAATACTACAACTTCTCAACCCGATGCCCGGCCCAAAAGATTGCCTCCAGAGCCCGCAGGGGCCCGGCCTTTCATCGGTCACCTTCCCATGCTCATGAGCAGCCAGGTTCATCTGGTTCGGACCCTGGGCGGGCTGGCGGATAAATACGGCCCGGTCTTCACCATCCGCATCGGCATGCCTCGGGCCTTGGTGGTTAGCCGTTGGGAAGCCGTTAAAGACTGTTTTGGAACCTACGACAAGATATTCGCCTCCCGGCCCGCTTCCTGCGCCGGCACGTACCTCGGCTACGACAATGCAGCGCTGGCGTTCTCCACCTACGATTCGTACTGGCGAAAAGTGAGAAAAATGGTGGTGGTTGAGCTTTTGTCCAGTACGAAGTTGGAGAAATTGAAACATGTTTGGATGTCGGAGCTGACCAGCAACGTCAAAGAACTGTATAATCATATCGTTAGGAACGGCGGAGATAACGGCGTTAAGGTGGATATGAATGAATGGATGCGACATTTGAACTACAATATGATATCGAAGATTGTGGTGGGGAGAAGATATAAGTTCACGATCGAGCATAAGGAGTTCATGTCTCTCGCCGGCGAGCTCGTGTCGGCGGACGCGCTGCCGTTTCGGATATTCCGGTGGTTGGATTTCGAGGGTCATATAAAGAACATGAAGCGGGTTACCCGGACCATGAACGCGTTTCTTCAAGTTTGGATAGATGAGCATGTCNACCCGGACCATGAACGCGTTTCTTCAAGTTTGGATAGATGAGCATGTCAAGAAGAGAAAAGAATCAACGGGGGATGTAGAAGATCGGGACTTCATCGATGTCATGCTTTCTGTCATCGACGATGAGTTCACCGCCGGTTACCGTTATACACGCGACACCATTATTAAGGCAACTGCAGTGGTAAGTATGCTAACTTTCTTTTTTTCATCTTCTCCCAAAGCTTGAATCCTCAACCATAAGTTCCCTGTTCGGGCTCAACAAACAAGTAGGAGGAGGTAAATTATAAAAGCTTATTAGCTCGACAAACATAATCAAATACCTGTGTACATAAGAAATATGTTCACTTTAAACATAATATTTGCATTGTCACTACCAAATTTCAATTGTTGACCTCTTCTCCCAAATATTGTCTATTAAACAATATAATTGAGCTAAGTTCGTAAGGACAATTTCTCTCTTTTTTTTTAATAACCAGTAATCCTGTCACTACTATCCACAAGTATGTAACGGATCATAAGCTGATAAATCATTTTAAGTTACTCATACATGATAGTCTCAAACTAAAGAGGCTATTATGCCCCTCATATAGATAGTTAAACTTAGAATACTGTAATTATGAAATTAATAGTCTGACCAATTTGACTGAGATTATAAAGTTTATACTAACTCTCTGTCGCATGATATTTTCAATGTGGCACCTCGTACAGAGTATGCTCCAAGATGGTGCGGAGACAATGGCGGTAAACATGATATGGCTAATGTCCTTACTGTTGAAGAACAGAGAAGTATTGAAGCGAATCCAAGAAGAACTTGACGCCAAAGTGGGCAGAGAGAGATGGGTGGAGGATTACGACATCGACAATTTAGTATACCTCCAAGCAGCAGTCAAAGAATCCATGAGATTATATCCGCCAGCGCCGTTCCTAGTACCGCACAAAGCATCAGAGGACTGCAACGTCGACGGATACTATGTTCCGAAGGGCACCCAGTTGTTCGTGAACGTGTGGAAACTGCACCGCGATCCCCGGATTTGGCCGGATCCGGAGAAGTTCTCGCCGGAGAGATTCTTGAATACCCCAGAAAACGTGGATCCCGCGGCTAGGCAGTATGGATACATACCTTTCAGCTACGGCAGGCGATCTTGTCCGGGAATATCGTACGGTCTGAAAGTGACGCATCTTACGTACGCAAGATTGCTCCAAGGTTTCGATTTCAGCCCGCCGGCGAATATGGCGGTCGACATGAGTGAAGCTCTGGGCATTACCATGCCCAGAGCAAACCCATTGGAAGCCGTCATTACACCTCGCTTGCCCTCCGCGCTGTATGCGGCGTCGTCATAGGTTCAACTTAAGGTTTTAATTCATCTTTAATGCTCTTTCATCAGCAAATAGTTAATAACTACTCTATGTATCTGTTTGAAGAATAAAATTGAGAAGAAAATGTAATTGTAATGATTTTTTTTTTTATTTCTTTATGCACATGTACTTAATCTAAAAACATGATAGGTCTCAATCAATGTTATATCATTGATTTATGCCCTTCTTTCTTGATGCTAATAAATGTATACATTTTACTTTAAATGTTGTGCACTTCAATGTTATTATACAAAATTGTTCATACTACATTCTTGTTATACAAAACTACCTTACACCGTTATAACACCGTTTCTTTTTAACTCCATCATTATTACTATACACCTATATCTATCATATCATTTTCCTATTCTATAATTATCATCTTATTAAAATCATTATATAATTAATTTAATGGTTGATTATATTTTAATTAAATTTCTATTAATGAAAAATCATATATGTGTGTGTATAAAATACATATATATTATTTGTGTATATATAATTCGAATTATAAATTTTAATTATTTGTATCTATTAATGTTTTAATATGCCAAAGATCTTGTAGTCAAGCGGCATCCGGTGTACACTCCCATGTGGAAGGGAGTGGGTTCGAGCCTCAGTGGAGGCATCTGCTGACTCCTTGTACTTCAGTAGGTTGAGAAAGTCGCTATAAACCGAGTCAGTAGAACTCAAAAAAAATAATTAATGTTTTAATATTAATAAATGTGGAGCACAATGTTCCTTGTCCGACACAAAACATCGTTGAAGCGATTGTGAAAGGATTTCTACACTTTCTATTTTTAGTTTCTCTTTATTGAACTCACAAAGTTTTTCTAATGTGTTTATCTCTTATTATGTTGTAAATACAAGAGTTAATAATCTAGCTCAACTGGTCACATGAATGAAGATTGGGAGTAAAAATCAGGGATCGAGTCTCACTAACAACAGTGTGAGGGCAACCTCTCAAATTGAGGTGCTCTTTGTGCACCTTGCCGCCCATATGCTTTGTCAAGTCGGGCAAGGTGATTCAACCTTTGAGAGCAAAGAGTTAATCATCTAGAAAGAGTGGAGTAAAATTAATTATTTCATTTTCCTATAAATTTTAAATTTCTCCCAGAAAATCAACAAGGTTCAAGATTTAAATAATATTTTTTCGAGTAATATTTATAACCCACAACTCTAAATATTATTTTAAGATTTCACGGCAGTACATTTGAAACATTAATCCCATTACTATAAATTTCCAACAAATACAAAGGAGTACAATAAGGTTTACTTTATGGTTAATTGGAAGTACTAGAAGAGTTACTCTTTTGGGTTTTCTTAGGTTTTTATATTTTACGTGATATTTAGTTGTTCCACCCAAAGAGGTGCATACAATTCAGCGAGGAAATTAGTTACGGAGTTTGAGGGTTTTCTTAGGTTTTTATATTTTACGTGATATTTAGTTGTTCCACCCAAAGAGGTGCATACAATTCAACGAGGAAATTAGTTACGGTGTTTGATGGTGAAAACTCTGGGTACACTTAGGAAAAAGAAAAAGAAGAAGGAGGAGAGAGATTATAAGCAATTTCTTGGTGATGATGACAATAATGTTTATTGAACTTAGCACAAACTTCTTGTAACCTACTTTACTCTAGATATAAAGCTCAAGTGACAAGTGAGCGTGATGATTCCTCCTGGATTAGCTCTCGTGTCTCCCGGAGCGAGCGAGAATTAGTTTGGTGGATTTACCAAAAGAAATAATAAAGAGGGTAGAGGAGAGAGGTTTGAAGATGGGAAGAGAAAGACAATTATTTTTCATCAGTTGCCTACATAATTCTTGACTTAACAATAACAGAGCATACGAGAGAATTTGGCCGATTATATTTTCAAGTTATACTCGTAAAATCTTTTGCAGAAATGTAACTTATAAAAGTTATAATTTGATCTCTCTAGTAAACACACGTTTAAAGATTATGATGTATTCCATTGTTTTCATTGAGTCTCTAATTCGTTACACGAAACTTAGGTTCCTAACCTATTATGTAAGAACGAAATTTATTCAATACAAATTATCATATAGTGGGTGAGTTTCCCTTCCATTCACCTAAAAAATTGATCATAATTGATTATTTATCGCAGGCAACACGTTAAAATTTTCAATGTCTCAATTGTCTCCCCATAATGGATGGCCCATAAATTACTCTAAGCAATAGACAGAATATATGCCTGTACAAGGAAAGCGAAATCAGATGGTGGCCTCTTGATATGCTCATTTCATTGAAAATAATGATTTCTTAAAATGCTATTGCCAATATAGTATTGTTATATGATGCTTTCTAACCTATATTTATTAAAATTGAATGATGCGCTTCATCTCCTTTAATATTCTAAAGAGATAGATTGTAGATACGTTTGACTTATTTCATTCTAGCTCTCGGTTGTGTCACTAGCCTAGCTATAGCTCCCAAATTCATACCTCGAGCTACACGTACTATGTGACTTTTAACAAATCAAAATTTCTCAACTTATTCTGACAAGTTATGTTGTGCATTGGGAGTTGTAAATTTATTATCTATATATTATATGTTGAACACATACATCCTGCACTCACATAGCATATGTATGACTCTAATGTTGAATAGAAAGATGTATTTTATATCAGTTAAAAGTTTTAATTGGTAATTAGTGGCTTAGTGCATAATGTGTTAATAAATGTGGAACCTATATGCTAGGGGATATAGGGATACGGATATTGTAAATATATCCTGAGAATACATCTATCAAAGTGGATTCGGAAATCAAATGAGATCATAATGTACTTGTAATTGTTACCATTCAATTCAAATTAAAAAGGAATAAGGTTTAAATTGACCACTGAACGTAACATGAAAGTGTAATTAAGCTACTGGACTAACAAAAAAAGTGCAATTAGGTCATCGAACACTCCAAATGTATGCAATTTCACCTGATAGCAGGTTGTCATCAATTTTATCAGGTTACTTGCTTATGCGGACAGTGAGTTTGACAATTTAAAATAATTTTTAATAATAAACTATTAAATAAAAAAATTTAAAATTAAATAAATTTAAAAAAAAAAAAAAAAAAAACACATGCGGCCACTCCCCTCCCCTCCCCCCCTTCCCCCCACCCTAACAACTTTTGCTTTATGATTTTGGATGAATATTTTAGTTTTTTTTTGTTAATAATAATAATAAATAAATAAATAATTAATTAAATTTGATTCATCCGTAGGTTTCCTATCAAGGTGGCAAGGATCATATATATGGAGATTGTTTTCAAAAATATAAATATAAATAAATAAATAAATATATATATATATATATATATATATATATATATATATATATATATATATATATATATATATATATATATATATGGAGATTTATTATATTAAAAAAATAAAAGATTTAATATTTTAATTTATATTATTTTATTTGATATTAGTTGCCTTATGTAGATATGCATACTACTATGGTGAAAATTGGATCGAGGTTGGGTCGTGTAATTGCTAATTTGCTACTAATTGATCAATATAATCAGCATATAAGAGAGAGTTGGGTGCTTTGTAATTAATAAAATACAATAAAGGCACAATAAGACATGCTTAATTACACAAGGTCACAACTCACAAAGACCAAGAGAAGAGCTAGCCAAGGATATGATTGTTGGACAACTTTGTTGAGGTCTAAACTATGCTTATATATATTGCCTTATGCTATTAGGATTTTGGCCCGATTTACATTTTTGGAGGGGGTATTTATACACAACCACTCAGTTAGTATAGGAATCAAAATTCCTTACCGATATGAGCCGAAATCTCTACAAAATTTGGCCTAGTCTGGCTCATCTAAAGTGAATTGGGCTAACGTGAAAGTCTCCAGACTTCTCCAAATAATGTTACTCCTTTATTTAGGCATATTATTTCACTAATTCTATTATTTGGGTTATAAGATGAATTGCCATTGCCCAATCTCCTATTCAATCCAATCAATATACTAACAACAGTACAGTGTTTCTTCTGGTGCCGACCTGCATATATGCCATACAACATGTGTGGTGTGAATGAAGTATATTCTATCATTCTATTTTTTTGAATTTAGAAGTTGGAGTGGAGTATAATTGTTGGCCATTATGATTTTTGTAATCTGCTTAATGCTCAAGCTACTTCTAGACGGTCTATATATGTATAAATAAATAATTAATCTCAGTAGTACTGAATCCAGTGCAATTCAAGCTCCAATCCAGGAGGCTATTACATATCTCGATCATCTTCTTCATGGATCTTCTTCTTCGTCTCCTCTCATGTCTTGCACCATTCATACTCTTCCTTTTACTATACCTTAGAATAATAAACCGTAATAACAACAACAAAAACCAGTTATTACCCCCTGAGCCCGCGGGGGCCCGGCCTTTCGTCGGCCACCTTCCACTACTCATGAGCAGCCAGGTTCATCTGGTTCGGACCCTGGGCGGGCTGGCGGATAAATACGGCCCGGTCTTCACCATCCGCATCGGCATGCCTCGGGCCTTGGTGGTTAGCCGTTGGGAAGCCGTTAAAGACTGTTTTGGAACCTACGACAAGATCTTCGCCTCCCGGCCGGCTTCCTGCGCCGGCACGTACCTCGGCTACGACAATGCGGCGCTGGCGTTCTCCACCTACGATTCGTACTGGAGAAAAGTGAGAAAAATGGTGGTGGTTGAATTGCTGTCCAATACGAAGTTGGAGAAATTGAAACATGTTTGGATGTCGGAGCTGACCAGCAACGTCAAAGAACTGTATAATCACATCGTTCGGAACGGCGGAGTTAACGGCGTTAAGGTGGACATGAATGAATGGATGCGACATTTGAACTACAACATGATATCGAAGATTGTGGTGGGGAGACGATACAAGTTCACGATCGAGCACGGGATAGAAGACGAGGAGGCGCGGCACATGAGGAAGGCGTTCAAGGAGTTCATGTCTCTCGCCGGCGAGCTCGTGTCGGCGGACGCGCTGCCGTTTCGGATATTCCGGTGGTTGGATTTCGAGGGTCATATAAAGAACATGAAGCGGGTTACCCGGACCATGAACGCGTTTCTTCAAGTTTGGATAGATGAGCATGTCAAGAAGAGAAAAGAATCAACGGGGGATGTAGAAGATCGGGACTTCATCGACGTCATGCTTTCTGTCATCGACGATGAGTTCACCGCCGGTTACCGTTATACACGCGACACCATTATTAAGGCAACTGCAGTGGTACGTATGCTAATGTTTCTTTTTAACAATCAGTATTGAAATTCGGCACTAGTTAAACGGACATCATTGATTAAATTCCCATGGTAAACCTAATAAGCAAAAATAAGTCTGTCTAAATGGTCATAATTGACTGACTTAAATCAAAAAAGTAATATGGATGTCTCTTTTGGAGAGATAAATTTAAATCTTGTGATTATTAAACTTAACCAACTTGACTAAGTACCCAACATGCTATCTTTATTGCCCCTAAAAGAGAAAAATCCCTTCTCCAAGATCCACACACTCTAACAAACTGAATTGTGGAAGGATAAATTGGTGAGACAGTAAGTCAAGGTTTTTAGGTGAGACGACTATTAGTGTTGGGTGCCTACAAAAAAAGTTCACAAGTATAACTCTTACACTATAATGGCATGTTTGGTTGGATGTAGTTTGGGAGGAATTACAATTCAATGAATTGCAATTCAGTGAATTCCCAAACTACAGTGTTTGGTTGGAGAGAATTGCAATTCAGTGGAGAGGAGGAGGAATTTGTTGGTGTAAAGACAATTTTGCCCCTCCTCCCATACCCTTTGTCTTTTTTTTTTTCTTTTTTTTTTTAAAAAAAAATTGAAAGAATTATTATTATTATTTTGAAAGAATTATTATTATTATTACTACTACTACTATAACATCTACTACAACATAAGGGCATTTTAGTCACTTTGTCGCTTCTTACCTTTCAATTTTCTGTACTTCTATTTCCGCATACCAAACTGTAATTTTAATTCATACTTTATTCATTGAATTACAATTTCATCCAATTAGAATTCTTTTCCTCCTAATTTCTTCCTCCCAGCTCCGTGTAACTGTTAGGCCTAGAATCCTTGTATCTCAATGTATCATCTAAGAATCAATTATTGAACTACCCATCTGAGCCACATGGGTGGAAACTTTCTGTCACATGATATTGCTGGATCTACAATTTAGTAATTCATTATTATGAATTTGGTACCTGGTACAGAGTATGCTCCAAGACGGCGCGGAGACGATGGCGGTAAACATGATATGGCTAATGTCCTTACTATTGAAGAACAGAGAAGTCTTGAAGCGAATTCAAGAAGAACTTGACGCCAAAGTGGGCAGAGAGAGATGGGTGGAGGATTACGACATCGACAATTTAATATACCTCCAAGCAGCAGTCAAAGAATCCATGAGATTATATCCACCGGCGCCGTTCCTCGTACCGCACAAAGCATCAGAGGACTGCAACGTCGACGGATACTATGTTCCAAAGGGCACCCAGTTGTTCGTGAACGTATGGAAACTGCACCGTGATCCCCGGATTTGGCCGGATCCGGAGAAGTTCTCGCCGGAGAGATTTTTGAATACCCCAGAAAACGTCGATCCCGCGGCTAGGCAGTATGGATATATACCTTTCAGCTACGGCAGGCGATCTTGTCCGGGGATATCGTACGGTCTGAAAGTGACGCATCTTACGTATGCAAGATTGCTCCAAGGTTTCGATTTCAGCCCGCCGGAGAATATGGCGGTGGACATGAGTGAAGCTCTGGGCATTACCATGCCCAGAGCAAACCCATTAGAAGCCGTCATCACGCCTCGCTTGCCCTCTGCCCTTTATGCGGCGTCATAGGTGCAAGTTTAAGGTTTAAATTCGGATTATATTAGTGGTCTTTCATCGGCAAAATCATCAGAAAATGGTTAATGTTTACTCTATATATGTATCTGTTTGAAGAATAAAAATGAGAAGGATATGTAATATGGAACTGTGTTTGAAGAAATACATTTGATAAAGGGAAAATGGCATCTTTAGTCCCTGAGTTATAGGGGTAGTGTAGACTCAGTCCCTAAGTTATGGCTGTATGCGAGTTTAGTCTCTCAGTTATTCACAAAGTGGTGAGTTTAGTCCCTGGACATTAAATTTGACGAAAAAATTAAAAATATTCAAAATTTGAGGGGTAAAATAGGAAATTCACATTTTATTATTCTTCTTATATCAAAACCACTTTTACAACATTATTTTTTCACTTCTTAGCCTAATTATTTTCAATATTTTTCATTTTTAAAAGCATTTTAATAACTTTCAAATGACTTGTTAGGAACCTGACTCTCGTATAACACACTTAAAACTTAGCACAAATAAAGAAATGCATGATCATTGTATTTAGGTGTATGAAACACACTGTCCTAACAAATTTTTATTTTTTTACTAAGCAACAAATGTAATAAAATTAAACTTTTGAGATAGGATAGTGTGTAAAAAAAATCTCAAAAATTTTAATTGTATTACATTTGTTGCTTAGTAAAAAAATAAAAACTTGTTAGGATAGTGTGTTTCATACACCTAAATACAATGATCATGCATTTCTTTATTTGTGCTAAGTTTTAAGTGTGTTATACGAGAGTCAGGTTCCTAACAAGTCATTTGAAAGTTATTAAAATGCTTTTAAAAATGAAAAATATTGAAAATAATTAGGCTAAGAAGTGAAAAAATAATGTTGTAAAAGTGGTTTTGATATAAGAAGAATAATAAAATGTGAATTTTCTATTTTACCCCTCAAATTTTGAATGTTTTTTAATTTTTTCGTCAAATTTAATGTTCAGGGACTCAACTCGCCACTTTGTGAATAACTGAGGGACTAAACTCGCATACCGCCATAACTTAGCGACTGAGTCTACACTACCCCTATAATTTAGGGACTAAAGATGCCATTTTCCCTTTGATAAATTAATAAATAGATAGATTAATAACTGACAAATCATAAAAAAGATGATTAATAACTCCCAAATCATACAAAAGATAATAAAAATATATGGCAATCTTATTGCAAAGACTCAAGCAGGCCAATTCCATTACAATTGCTTAGTGGTTAGATAGGTTGCAACGGCATTCATGATTTCAACAAAAGTCTGAGTACTAACAAATGAAGCATTGGCAGCTGATTCCTCCTTCACTTCATACTCAATTGTAGTTTTAGTGATGCAAGTGATTTCATCTTTCTCTATAATTTCAAACCGAACCCGAAACAGAGTGAACCCTAGATTCAGGTATCCGCCTTCAATCACCTCCGCTTCTTTCACTCGCTTCTCTTCGTCAACAACGGTGAATTTCTCCTTCGAATACGTAAACACCGGCGTGCTCGCCGGAAAACTCAGCTTCAGAATTGTTCCGACGCCACCGTCACCTTCGACTACCTCAAACTTCTCAACCAAGTCAGGACGCATCTCCACGACAAGTTTCGCCAGTTGCAGAGTAGAATACACCTTCCATGCCTCGGCCGCCGGCGCCTTTACTTCCATCTCGTCGGAAACTGCTCCGAACTCCATTTTCGATCTTCGAGGAAGAGGCAAAGCGGAAATTTCACCGATTGAGATTCAATACAACTCAAAAATGTAAACTGATATAGGTAGAAATAGCAGATACAGACACAGACGGCATCTGCCAGCGGCCGAGAAGAATATATTTTCAATGATTCCAAGTACCAATGAGTCACTAAAAACAATAAATGTTCCATCGTAACAAACAATATTATTTAACGTTTAGCAATGGGCTGATTGGTATCATATGATCGATCATCCTCGCTTCTCGATCAGCTCTGTCTGCCCTAGTTTCCCAGCCCGTCCAAGAGAATGATTTGGGGCTTTGACTAAATTTGTCTGCGTTATTGGGCTTTCTGGCCCACATGCTCCCATCCATCCTATCTATTTTATTTTTATGGGCTATGGGTTTAAACCTACAAAGCAACCATACCAGTAGATTTTTAGAAGTTTTTGGTACAGTGTAAAAAATAAGGGTTGACATTTTATCAATTGTTATACCCTGCACCACGGTGCACATAGCAATGTGCACCACGTATGTAAAACGACGTCGTTTTGGTGTAAGTGGACGCGGACGCGGATGACTCCATGGAATTCATTATCTATAATACACATAATCATTATCTAGAATACACAGAACGTTTGCCTAGAATACACAGAATGTTTGCCCAGAATACACAGAATATTGACACAAAATACACAGATGTTAGTGGACGCGGAAGCGGACGCGAATGACTCCAGCGAATTCATTATCTATAATACACATAATCATTATATAGAATACACAGAACGTTTGCCTAGAATACACATAATGTTTGTCCAGAATACACAGAATATTGACACAAAATACACAGCACTCATCCTCCTAACATTCGAATGCAAAAACACATCACAACATGTGTTAATAACATGAATACACAGAATATTGACACAAAAAACACAGACATCATCATCTTAAACATTCGAATGCACAAGCACATCACAACATGTGTTACTAACATGAATACACATAACGGTTGCCTAGAATACACAGAATGATTGCCTGGAATACACAGAATATTAACATAAATACAGAGATCGGCCGAAACGGGAAACGTGATTTAAAAAAAACAGACAATTAGTTTACAATACTCAAAACGACGTCGTTTAGATATGTGGTGCACATTGCTATGTGCACCGTGGTGCACGGTATAATTTGCCACTTTTTTATTGATGTAGGAGGTGATTGTTTGGAGCAGTTGTTACGCCATGGACCTAGGTCTATCTTACAAGGTGTACCCATGTCTATGTTCCTAATTTTAGAATTCTATGTCCATAATTTGTGAACTCTATATTCACAATTTCATAACTCCAATTCACAATTTCATAACTCTATATTAAATAGTATAGCACAATTTTTGAATCTATATAACAAAATTGTGGATATAGAGTTCAAAATTTGTTAATATCGAGTAATGTAATTTTATATATTAAGATTTAAAATTATGAATATAGAATTCTAAAATTGTGAACATATAATTCTAAAATTGTAAACATAGAGCTTTTAAATTGTGAACATGGACCTTGGGTCCACCTTGCAAAATGGACTCGGATCCATAGCATAATTTGCCTGTTTGGAGTATTTAACTCCTGCAAGAACAAGTTTTTAATGGGTCCCACTAACTGAGATAGGAAAGGGTAACAGCACATGGGCAGTCCCGTATTGGAGATGCAACTCCCCAGCTGGGCGCGTGCACATCATGTGCCAACTGACGCATTTGTGTGTGCTTTTTTTTTTTTTTTTTCTCAAACTCTCCTCTCTCTCTTAGTGTCACCTAAAAAATTGTGTAAAATCATTTACCGATATGGATGCTCTAAGACCTTTATATACTTCTCAGTCGTCCCAACCACGTTGTACCATTCCAATGCTAAGTTGACAGCAAATTTCACCGTGGACTATGATTCCCTGATTAAATTTTTTTATAACTTAAATTTCTTAGATTTGTCATACTATATCCTAGACACCCAATAAACCTACTTTTAGGTTCATGAGAAGATAAATCGAATCAAATTTCAAGACTTAAAGTGTAAATTTAAATTTTTTCATAACTCAAATACGATTAGGAGTTAATCATACTCCAAAAGTTTTATATTTGTTAATGATAACATATTTGTCCTTACAATCACACTGATTCCAATTGAAGGCAACCTGCAACCCAATTATATTGACAATCGAATGGAAATTATATTTTTAATTTCTCTGTTTGTCTCACATGTATAATGCTGCACAGTAGAAATTAAAGAATTAATATATGCCTGTAAAGAGAAAGCGAAATGAGATGGTGATCCGTTGATATTATCGTTCCATTGGTTTTTTTAATACATATTTCAGTTTTATGGGATAACTTCTAAATCTAAAGTATACGGAGTATTATCTACACTGTGACTTTTAATCATGACATCAAATCATGTAACGAATCACTATATTATATTAATTTTTTCTTTGAAAATTACTATATTATTTTAATGATTTCTTAAAATAATATGATGCTGCCAATATTAGTGCGTGTACTGTTATGATGCTTTGGAATCATTAAGCCCGCTTCCAGTAGTTTACAAGGAGGTTTGCTTCCAATTTTCAAAGCTTTGGAGAAAAACTTCACTTTGGAAGCTGTCAAAGCCCACGTTGTTAGGTTGGTATTTCCACGCCGGCATCCCAAGCTCGTGAATTATTTTATTTTATTTGTTATTTATTGAAAATTTGTTTAAAGTTTTAAAATTTTTTAAAACTAATAATTAAAAACTATTTAATACTTTAATAGAATAATAGTCAATATTAAAATATTAAATAGAGTAAATTGCCATTTTGGTCTACTGACTATAGGGGTCCTATTAATTTTCATCCACGACTTTTCAATTTGTATCAATTTTGGTCACTCCGGCCAAATTACCGGCCAAATTTCGCTGGAAAATCATAAACCCTAAAATAATGAGGGTATTATAGACATTTCACATATAACTTCTTCTTCTCCGGTGAACCCTTCTTCTTCTCCGGTGGGATGCGGCGGAGAAATCACTTGCCGATCAAAAACCGCTGTCGAAAGGTCTGAGGTTGCCGCCGGCGAGGCCGAAACAGCACGAGACGGTGGAGAACACATGGAGAATGATAACTGAAAGGAACCACGTCCTGACGCCGACGAGACAGCTAAGGCAGTCCGACTCGTTCGAAAATGCCTCCGCCGATGAGAATGAGAATCATGCTTCGCTTCCTCGGCCGCAGAACCACCGAGACGCGTTCAAGTCCCGGACGTTCAAGGACCGGACCAACTACGACTCGGCGAAGGCGGCATCGCCGCCGCCGGTGAAGGCATGAAAAGAGTTGTCGATGAGTCAGGACGAATTGAACCGATGAGTGGAAGCGTTCATCAACAAGTTCAACGAGGAGATGAGGTTGCAGAGGGAAGTGTTTTCCCCTTTATTTTCGCCGGAGAAGACGCATCCCACCGGAGAAGAAGAAGCGTTCACCGGGGAAGAAGAAAATAGATGTGAAATGTCTAAAATACCCTCATTATTTTAGGGTTTTTATTTTCTGGCGAAATTTGACTGGTAATTTGGCCGAAGTGACCAAAATTGATACAAATTGAAAAGTCGTGGTATGCAATTAACACTTTTGAAAGTCGTGAATGAAAATTAATAGGACTTCTATAGTCAGTGGACTAAAATGGCAATTTGCTCTATTAAATATTAAACTAAAAAGCATCTAGTGTTTTAACAATTTAGGGTTATTTCACTCAAAACAATGTCCTTCTGAGTGAAATAACTCATTTTAAAAAATAGTTAATCGGCCAACTAGGTAGTCTAGTCGGTGCCTAGTAGGCCTAGGCGATCAACGCCAAAGCGACCTAGGAGGCGCTTAGGCAGCCTAGTCGACCGCCTAGACCATCAATTATGGTGGCACGTTTGTGTAAGAATAGGGTGATAGTAAAAAGGTGTGTGAATATGTCGTTCCGCTAAGGATTATGGCTATGACGCGTACTTGGGTGATATGCTAAAATTCTAGGCACCAAAGTCTTGGAACCCACAAGGATCCAAGCAAATCATATTTGAGGAGAGTTAAAATCTAGAGTTTGGAGTATTTAAATGCTAAGGAATGCAAATTTAATACAATTAAAACTTAATGATAAAAGATGGGTTCAAATTAGGGGAATTGCCTTCTTGATGCTTTCACAACTTAGGAATTAGGGGAGAACTAACCACCAAAGGGTTTGTGGCAATGCACAAAATAACTCTAGTCTAAGTCACAATTGTAAGCAATAAACAAGAATTAGAGCAAAGATTGTCCTACTTTCGTGATGCATCAATCCTAGTTCTTGAAGCACATATGCATTTGAAGCTTCATTTTACCTCTGTTTTCATAGCAAGAAAATGGGTTTAAGGATGGTGAGGCTTGAGTCTTTCACCCAATTGTCATTGTAGTCAAAGACTCTCCGAAAAAAACTAATAATTGCTTTTGTATCAAAGATTAACAAGAGAAATCATAAACCATCTCAAACATAAGAACCATAGGTGGGTTGTTCATCCCATTTATGCAATAATATAATCACATTTCTAGAATCAAGAAAAACAATAACACCCTAATCTAAGCCCAATAGCTAACTACTCACACATTATAAACATAAACATAGCAAGGATAAAGGAAAATAATATCAACATTGCAATAAATGTAAAGAAAGAGAAAGGAAGGAATAAATGCACTTCTCTATTAAATGAAGATAAAAATGGTGGTTGGAATCCACCCAAATCCGCAATAAAGAGCCTTCAATGTGTGTAACTGTGTAAGTAGTGTAAAACTAAGCTAATCTAAGCTACTAATGGCCAAGGACTTTGTGGTCCAGTGGCATCAAACCCTTCCTTTTATACAGGAGGTGGTGGGTTCGAGCCTCAGTGGAGTCAATACTGACTCAGCTAAGACTATCTAGGGTTCGAACTTTAAAAAAAACGCTTAAATATTGAAGACAGTAGAGCTCCATGGGCCGTGTGGGTGGCCATGGAGCTTACGCGACTAAAAAGAGGCAGTAGACGAACCCACGGTCACGGTCACATACAAAAAACACAAACGAGTCTCAATTCTCACTTATGATTAGACACCTTGTACACAAAAATAGTTAAAATAACGAGTGAAAATGATTTAGAATTAGAGTTATCACACGTTAGGCGACTGAACGGCACCTTGCGCCTACCGTGTCAATTAATCGTCACATAGAGGGGATATTTGTAACATTGCTATTTTATTCTCTTAGTTATTTTTTAAATGTTTTCACACAAAGTGTGAATTTAAAATTCGTCGTAACTCTAACGATGATAGCATATTTGTCCATATTACAATCACACATACTAATTTAAGGCAACCAGCGCAGCAATCTAATTATGTTAACAATGGCCTGGAATGGATATTATATTTTAAATTTCTATTTGTCTCTACATATATAATGCATGAAATTATGGGCCTCCATGCATTACTCTGCACAGTATAAATTAAAGAATTAATATATGCCTGCAAAATTAAAATTAAAAAAAAAAAAACGAAATGGGATGTTGATCTGTTGATATGATCATTTCATTGAAATAATGATTTCTTAAAATAATATGATATTGCCAATAATAGTACGTGCGTGCACTGTTTTTTTGGGGAGCATCCTGATTAATGGAGTTTTTCACGGCTTTTGAAAAGATTTTGTAAGTGTGATTAGGAAAGAGAAAATAAAAGGAGAGAAAAAAAAAAGAAAAAAGAAATCTAATTTTAAAAAATTAAAAAAAAAAACACCTATTAAGCGTGCCTGACGCGCCCAGCGGGCGCCTGCTGTGTAGCAGTTGTTACTTCATTTAATTTTTTTCTTGGGACTCTAAATAACTCTTCATTTGCAGGAGATCACCACATTTCTCTCTCTTATTTTCTCTATATGCTCCGTGTGGCATTTAATCTGACATAAACCCATAAAAAACTTCTAGTAAGGATGCTTTGGAATCATTAAGTCCTCCATCATTATTACCACTTTTGTTGGGTAAAGTTTAGGAAGGAAGACCAATGATTCAGTCTTACTAGAGTCAATGTAGGAGCAAACTCTCAAAGTGAGGGAAGCTCCTTGCAGTAAATAAAGGTATAACCTCTGTGTTCACCTAAGTCACTATAATTTACATCCTCCCAGATTCTCTATTTGGCCGGGGCGTGATGAGCCCTTGAAGTTGGTAAGGGGATTTAACCTTTTGGGAAGAAAGAAAGGCATATAATAGCAATTTAATATTTTTTTTTACAGCAATGTACACTTTCGTGCCTTCTTAAAAGCTCTTTTATAGTTTTGCAAGTAGTGATGAAAGAAACGTTACAGCTATATTTCTAGGTTCGCTCTTAACACCAAGAATGGCATTCAAATATTGTAAAATTGGCCTACATGTGTAGCTTGATCAATTGGTTACAAGGGTGAAGTTTGGAAGAAAAGACCAGAGCTAGCTTTTTGGGAGACAGAAAGCTTGAACTCATGTGATTATATATCATCAAGCTAAGTCCAACAACCTAACCAACTTGCTAGGGTTATCCCGTCTTTTTTTTGTTTTTGTTTTTTTTTTTTTGTTTTGGGGTTGCGGATAATTTACCAACTTGTGAGGGTTATCCCGTCTAGGCTTCTGGATAATTTAACATCCACACACTCTATCTTGAAAAATCAAAGGTTACCAATTATTAAACTTCAAGTATGCAAAAATTATAAAATAAAAGAATAAGAGTCAAATAAGCCATCGAACTTCGCACGATAATGCAATTAGGTTACTGAACCTAAAAAACCTACAATTGAATGTCTAAACTGCAATTTCTCCAATTTGCAGGTTTCTAACATGTTTTAAATTTTTTTTAATTAAATAATTATTATTAAAAAGAAAAGAGACAAAGAAGTTCTTCGTATCCTTCGTCTAACGACCGGAGACGAAAAGTTTTCTTCCTCTCCATGGCTGGAGACAAAGAACCTCTTCGCCTCCGACCATGGAGACGAAGAGGTACGTTTCTTCCTCTCCATGTCTCCATGGTTGGAGACAAAGCCGGAGACGAAGAACCAGCTTCTTTTTTTTTTTAATTTAATAATTTTTTAATAATTTAATACATTTTACTTGAACTTGTAATACAGTTCACTTGCACTTAGGTGCACTATATGAAATTGCTACTTGAACTTGTAATATATTTTACTTGCACTTTAATGTTCAATTATTTATGAAAATGACACCGTATTTTTTAAAAATTTAATATTTCTCTCATTCATTATATCTGGACACGTGGACGAATATCATCCTGATGGGGATATTGGGTGTGGGCTGATTTATTGGGCTTGTGATGGTGGCCTGGATTGGGGTGTCCACGGAGGGGTGGGCCCGGGTCAGTGGGGGTGTCGCCGGCGGGGCGCCGACGGGGGCGCTGGCAACGCCCGGACACGGCGCGCCCAACGCACCCGGTGCGCGGCCGAGCCGCGACCTGGCGCCACCTCGCGCTGGCTAGGCCGTGGTTTGGCGCCACCCCGTGCCGGCGGTGTTATAGGGGGTCGGGTGGCGTGCGTGCGTGGGCTAGGTGGCATGCGTGCGTGGACCACGTGGCGCAAGGAGCTGGAATGAGATCTGAAGCGTACGCGTGGGTGAATCTGAGAGGGGGGGAGCCAGTATAAATAGGGGGGCTCGGGTATTCATCAGGGACATCAGAAACACGACGAATACTACGGTCTAGTGGTATCGCTCCTTATTCTCAACCCCCTGTCGCGGGTTCGATTCTTATAGTTACTTTTGTAACCGCCTGGGTCCTAATCTGTTAGACCCGGCCTTTTGTATCCGGTTTATGGTGGACCCGATCCGTTAAAACCATCATTGGCACCATCTGTGGGTATCGATACTGAAAGTACGTGTTCTTTACACAACCCAAGGGTTAGCTCCTCAAGTCAGGCCATATTTCTGAGTTGGTTCCTTGTACAATGGTTGTCCCACCTTCTGAACAGCCAGGGGCCCGGCCCCTAGAAGAAACGGAGGAGGCGACGAAGTATTGGTTTCGGTCCGAGCGGAGGAGCATCCTACCCTCCCGGAGGGTAGAGGACACGGGGATCGCGCTGCACAAGGAAGCCAACCTAGTGCGGCCGAACCCCCTAATGGAAGACGACAGGACATCATTGTCCCTCGCCCTTCCCAAACAGACGTGCGAGGGCGACACGTATCGGGGGATGTTAGTTTGGAGGGAGAGGGCGAAAGCGTCTATCGCCCGATGGAACATTGGGCTAACCGACGAGCCGATCCCCGCGAGGACTGGATCCGCAGGATCGACGCGAAAATGGAAGAGTTGATCCGGTGGAAAGAGTTGGGAGACCATCCGGTCGTACCCAAGATAACAATCACCCCGCCATTTACCTCAGAGATCATGGGCGAACCTCTCCCGCCCAACTTCAAACCGCCTAACGTGAGGAGGTTCGATGGAACTGGTGACCCGCAAGAACACATATTGTCCTACCAGGCCGCCATGATGCTGATGGGGTCGTCCGAGGCGGCCATGTGCCGAGCCTTCTTCTCCACGTTGGCCGGAGGGGCTCAGCGTTGGTTCACCAACTTACCCGGTGGATCGATCGGTTCATTTCACGAATTGGCGATGAAATTCATCACCTGTTTCATGCGGGGAAGGAGGTGTAAAAAACATTTCACACACCTCGCGAGCTTAAAGCAAGGGAAGAATGAGACCCTGATGGAGTTCCTTATCCGTTGGCGAACGGAGGAGGCCGAAGTGGAGGACATGGATGACAGGTCGGCCATTGTCATGTTCATCTCCGCCCTGAGGGTGGGGGATCTATATAAAAGCCTACGCCGCAAAACGCCAAGGACCTACACCTCGCTGATGATGAAAGCCGACCGTTATGCGGAGGCGGAGGAAGCGAACCGTCTAAAACACCTGGAGGAGGAAGGAAGCAAGAGGTCGCGCACGGAAGGGTCCTCAAAGTCCGGGGGTAGCATGCCCTCCCACCCCCGAAGGGGCAGGGAAGAAGGGAAACCCAACCCAGGGAACAAGTCCCACGCGGGTTCTCGTATGCCACCCTGGGCACCAGCACCCCCCTCAGGCAGGACGCCTCACTTGGTACCCTTCACCCCTCTAAGAGCCCCGCCAAGCGACATATTGGCTTACGCCGAGGAATGTCACCTGGTGAGAACACCAGACCCGCGCCCCGACCCCTCGGGGGCGGACATGTCAAAATATTGCAAATACCATCGTTGCCATGGGCATAACACGAACGACTGTCAAGCGTGGAGGAAAGAAATAGAGAGACTGATACAGGCCGGCAAGTTGGGTAACTTTATAGATTGGGACAGGATGGCCAAAAGGGACACGCGGGGAAGGGGTGTAACACCCCAACTACCGCAAACCGAAAAAGAAAAGGATAGAGACGAACCCAATCGACCAGTAGTTAACGTCATATTTGGCGGGGAAGCCTTAGGGGAGCAGGCCTTCGTGGGGGCTGTCGATGATCGCCCGGCCACGAAGAAGCCTCGACGGGAACCCATTTGGTTCTCGGACAAAGACCTCCCGGCGAGGTCAACTGCCCCGAAGGACGCCCTCGCGATGTAACCCCTCGGCATTTTCGTAAGACTAAGGTTCGAAAAATATTTCCTTAAGCTATGACATTCATGAAATAGTCCCTCGAGGCTTCAAGAGAATTTTTTTTAGGAAGAATAGTTGTTATTAAGTTGCGATCGTTCGTGCCGGTCACGAACCGTAAAATTTTGGGAACTAGTATTCGGACCCGATTATCCTAGGAAATGAATTATTAGACACCATGTTATTAATATTGAATTTCCAATTCAATTAAATCAGCCCATAGCAGAAAAAGATTCATTTTGAACGTACATCGCTAAAATTCCGCGGTGTACCGAACCTAGCCCAATTTCAAGTTTCGGTCTGGGATAAATTTTTTGGTTTCAAAATTATTCCTGTTTAAATTATTTTCTACCGAAACTTTATCTGTTTGGACCCCAACTGATAAGTTTAAAAATACACCATTATTTTATTCTATTTTAATTCTTCCATGCAAACATTCCCCTCAAAGTACTAAGTGTCTAAAACATGTTTATTCTCCTTGCCCTTTTGTTCTTGCCTTGGCCGAAATACAAAGAGAGGGAGAGAGTGTGAGCTTTCATCTTCTTCATCCTCTTCTTCCTCGCTTCAAGCTTCCATAGCCAATCTCCACACAAGTCTTCAACTATTCGGTAAGTTTGCGGTTTTATTCGGTTAAAAAGTCTTGATTTCTTCCCTAGAACTTGATTGTAGGTAAAGATTTCTTAAATATGTTGTTATGGTGGTGTATTCTACCTAGGGTTTTTCGGTGAAACTTGGGGATAAAGGTTCAAGACTACTTTTACGGTGATATTACACACTTGTGAGGTAAGGAATTCCCTTAAGTTGGAATTAGTCACTTGAATTTGGATAATTGATTTTAGTTGAAATATGGTGTTTTTGGAGCTTTGGGAATATTTTCGTATACAAGTTCATAGCTTGGATATGCTTGTATATGTTGTATTTATGTCTATATAAGCTTATACTTGTGGAAATAGAGAAAGGAAATCAGGACAGATTTCTGTCAGTAACTTCCGTGAATTTCTGGGAAAAATCGGTAAATTATTTTGGTCCAATTTTTTTTATACATGTAGTTCTATAAGTGTAGAAGCCGCATATAAACTTTCATAATTTTTGGAGTAGTATAAGTATGGTTTTCGGAATTTTTCCCAAAACTGGTCCAGAGAAGGAAAAATGCTGGACAGCACACTGCCAAGGGCAAAGATGGAATTTTCTGTGTTTATTCGCGGACCAAAATGACCAAAACTTTTTATGGACATCAAGTACTATAAGTTGGGATTCTACCATAAAAATTTCAAGTGAAAAAGAGTTCGGGAATTATTTTTACCGGCTCAATCTTTCGGACTGCGCCAAGCTGAAATTTTCTGAATTATGCTTATTATGATTATGGATGTGTTAATGATAATTGTGAGGTAGTTAGTGAGTTAATGGTGATTAGGTGATGCTAAGGACGTGGATTAATGATGGAGATTAAATGATAATCTCATGATTTTTAGGTTATGGTTAGGCAATGACCTTACCTATTAGAATTTATATATATTTGGATGGACGATATCCTCAAGTTATGATCTAATGGTGTTGATCATAGTGGAAGTTGTTGAGGACGATAGTTAAGGATGTTGGTTGATTTTAAGTATGAGATGGACATATGAAGCGTATCCAAAAATGTTTATGAAAACTTACGTTGAAAAACGTATGCTATTTTGATATAAAGGTTGTCAAAACCTTATTGTTTGAGAAAATGATGTTTGAAAATCCTTCAGGGGCTAAAGAGGTAGCCGATTTCAAATATTGGACTCATTGGTGAAATATGTCCAAAAGAAATGATTTCAGTAAGAAAAATTGAAGGAAGAATCATGTTTTCAAAACCGTAGTTTCTAAAGTAAGTTGAGGAGGACCTTGATTGACCCACGGGTGGCTTTAAGTGCCCTTGCCCAGTGGTCGTTATATTATATTGTTAGAGCGAAGTCTATTCGCCGTTATGTCGTCATGTTGGGATAAGGAGAGGTGCCCACGGGAAGGCTTGAGTGCCACGGCCCGGGGTTGGGATAAGGGAGGAACCTACGGGAGGGCTGGAGTGCCATGGCCCGAGGTTGTAGGCCTCACTCTTACTATATGAAACTAAGGAAGTTTTAAAAATGAGTAAAGAGTTACTCTGTAACGTCTTTGAGAAAGAAATGATTTTGTCTTACGAGACGAGTGGATTTTGATTCACTGAACAATATACTATTTTCCAAATGATTATGTTTTCAAACCTTTGTCTACTTTTGAGTGACATCGGATTTCCTTACTTAGCCGTCGCGCTAACTGCACTTCAATGTGTTTCTTATCAGTTGCAGATTAGTGTGGGCCCCTGTAGCCGATGAGCTCGGAATAGAAGGGAAGTACAGGTTGAGGTCTACTCTTTGATGTAGACAGGGATTGTTATTAATGTTGTAAGTTTAGCCTGTGCACTTAGAGTGGAGTTTGTCAAAGAGGTGATAGAATTCACTCTAGGTGTGGCGGTAGCACCCGGNTTACCTATTAGAATTTATATATATTTGGATGTACGATATCCTCAAGTTATGATCTAATGGTGTTGATCATAGTGGAAGTTGTTGAGGACGATAGTTAAGGATGTTGGTTGATTTTAAGTATGAGATGGACATATGAAGCGTATCCAAAAATGTTTATGAAAACTTACGTTGAAAAACGTATGCTATTTTGATATAAAGGTTGTCAAAACCTTATTGTTTGAGAAAATGATGTTTGAAAATCCTTCAGGGGCTAAAGAGGTAGCCGATTTCAAATATTGGACTCATTGGTGAAATATGTCCAAAAGAAATGATTTCAGTAAGAAAAATTGAAGGAAGAATCATGTTTTCAAAACCGTAGTTTCTAAAGTAAGTTGAGGAGGACCTTGATTGACCCACGGGTGGCTTTAAGTGCCCTTGCCCAGTGGTCGTTATATTATATTGTTAGAGCGAAGTCTATTCGCCGTTATGTCGTCATGTTGGGATAAGGAGAGGTGCCCACGGGAAGGCTTGAGTGCCACGGCCCGGGGTTGGGATAAGGGAGGAACCTACGGGAGGGCTGGAGTGCCATGGCCCGAGGTTGTAGGCCTCACTCTTACTATATGAAACTAAGGAAGTTTTAAAAATGAGTAAAGAGTTACTCTGTAACGTCTTTGAGAAAGAAATGATTTTGTCTTACGAGACGAGTGGATTTTGATTCACTGAACAATATACTATTTTCCAAATGATTATGTTTTCAAACCTTTGTCTACTTTTGAGTGACATCGGATTTCCTTACTTAGCCGTCGCGCTAACTGCACTTCAATGTGTTTCTTATCAGTTGCAGATTAGTGTGGGCCCCTGTAGCCGATGAGCTCGGAATAGAAGGGAAGTACAGGTTGAGGTCTACTCTTTGATGTAGACAGGGATTGTTATTAATGTTGTAAGTTTAGCCTGTGCACTTAGAGTGGAGTTTGTCAAAGAGGTGATAGAATTCACTCTAGGTGTGGCGGTAGCACCCGGTTTTCTGTTGATATGATGTAAGCTTCCGCAGCGTTTTATTACGGATTTTGTAATAAATGTAAGAGTTGAAAATTGGGGTGTTACACGTGATCTCGATGGTGGTCAACGGCGCTTGCGTAAAGAGAGTACTAGTAGACACCGGAAGCAGCGTCAACGTCATGTACCATGACGTATTCCTGAAGCTGGGGTTCAGCGAGGACCAGCTCACACCCGTACGGACCCCGTTGGCCGGGTTCACTGGAGACACGGTGGAAACGGAAGGTTCAATAACTTTGCCTGTCGAGCTGGGCACCCCACCCCGCGTTCGAGAAATGCACATGGAATTTGTTGTAGTCAAGGTGACGTGTGCCCACAACCTCATCTTGGGGAGACCAGGGCTGGTCGGCTTAGGAGGACTCATCTCGATGGAGCACTTGTGTCTAAAATTCCATACGGTGGCAGGAGTGGGGACCATTAGGGGAGACCAGCACTTAGCTCGAAAATGTTATAGCACGGCATGTGAGAAACTGGTGGCAGGCCCCCTGCCGGTTCATACCGTAGAGCCGGAGAGGGAAAGAAGTACTGGACCAGAACCTGCAGTAGAGCTAAAAGAAATCCCACTACACCCAAGTCGCCCCGACAGCTGTGTTAGAATAGGTAAAGGACTCGACCCTGAGTTACGGGAGCAGGTAATGGCCGTCCTAAGGGCATACTCCATAGTATTCGCTTAGGGCCCGGAGGACATGCCGGGCATAGACCGCTCCATTATCACACACAAATTGGCAGTGGATCCGAGTTTCCGACCCATTAAGCAGAAACGCCGCCACCTGTCGGCTGATCGAAGAGCTTTTGTGAAAGCGGAGGTAGACACATTGTTGGCAATAGGCCATATCCAAGAAGTGATGTATCCAGCATGGCTAGCTAACGTCGTGCTGGCCCCAAAACCCCCCACATGGAGAATGTGCGTGGACTACACGGACCTCAACAAAGCTTGCCCTCAGGATCCCTTTCCCCTACCCAGCACCGACCAACTAGTAGACGAAACCGCCGGGTGCCAGCTGCTCAGCTTCATGGATGCGTTTAAGGGGTATCACCAGATATTCATGGCGAAGGAAGATGAAGAAAAAACGGCGTTCGTCACCCCGGATGGTGTATATTGCTATAGAGTCATGGCTTTCGGCCTGAAAAATTCGGGCGCCACCTTCACCCGCATGGTGGCAGAAGTATTTAAGGATTTACTTGGCAACATCATGGAGGCCTACGTTGACGATATGCTGGTAAAAAGCAAGGAGGCCTTGACCCATCTGGAGTATCTAGCCAAGTGCTTTGAGATCATGAAGCAAAAGAACCTGCGCCTAAACCCAAAAAAATGTGCATTCGCAGTAAAGGGAGGAAAATTTTTAGGCTTCATGGTCACCCATAGGGGAATCGAGGTAAATCCTAAAAAGGCACAGAGCATCTTGCAGATGAGACACCCCACCACGGTGAAGGAGGTCCAGCGATTGAACGGGAAGTTGGCTGCACTGAGTAGATTCATGTCAAAACTGGCGGAAAAATCATTGCCCTTCTTCCAGGTGATGAAACAGAAAAATGGTTTCGCTTGGACCCCTGAATGCCAGGAAGCCTTCGAACAATTCAAAGCATACCTAGCATCGGCGCCCATCCTGTCCAAGCCGGAGAAAGGCGAGGTGTTATATGTATATTTGGGGGTGGCGCCAGCCGCCATTAGCTCGGTATTGGTGAGAGAGGAAATGGGAGTCCAAAAGCCCATCTATTACGTGAGCAAATCCCTGCACGACGCTAAGTTAAGATACACTCCCCTTGAGAAGACGGTGTACGCCCTCATCCGAACCGTGCGAAAATTGGTGTACTACTTTCAAGCGCATCACGTGATAGTACTGACAGACCAACCCTTAGGGTCGATCCTAAGAAATCCGGTATCCTCGGGTCGGATGGTGAAGTGGGCGATGGAACTCACGCAATATAGCTTGGAATACCGCCCGCGGGCAGCTATAAAAGGTCAAGCATTGGCAGACTTTATAGTGGAATGCACCATCCCCGACGAGCCGGGCAAATCAGATAGGAAGTCCAGAGACTGGGAAATGTACACTGACGGGGCGTCTAGCAAGAAGGGGTGCGGGGGCGGAGCAGTACTGATATCCCCGGAAGGTTTTAAGGCTTACCAAGCCTTCAGGTTTAACTTCCCGGTGTCCAACAACGAGGCAGAATACGAAGCCTTGGTAGGCGGGTTGAAATTGGCCAGGGCACTCCAAGTGAGTAGCCTGACAATCCGATCCGACTCCAGGCTCGTTGTTGGGCACGTAAACAACCAATTCGAAACTCGAGAGAACCGGATGAGACAGTACAAGGAGGTGGTACAAAGGTTATTGGCCGATTTCGAGCGATAGGAGTTGGTTCAAATCCCTAGAGCAGAGAACGGGGAAGCCGACCTTCTGTCTAAAGTCACGCAGGGCTTGGAGGACCATTTGGGGTATGTCTCCCAGATAATCACTACCGTCGATGTAAGCGCGCCCAGCATCGAGAGGGAGGACGCATGTGCCATCCACCCCGCCCCGGACGAATGGATGCAGGAGATGATTCTTTATAAAAAACACGGGACTACCCCGAACGACTCGACGAGGGCACGTAAAGTGGTAACTATGGCCCCATCGTACCAAATAATAGACGGCAATCTATTCAAGCTATCCTTCGGCGGGCCGCTACTCCGCTGCCTAACTAAGGTCGAGGCAGACGAAGTACTGGCTGAAATGCACGAAGGGGTGTGCGCGGGCCACCAAGGGGCCCAAACCCTGGCACGAAAAATCATCCTCCAGGGATACTACGGTCTAGTGGTATCGCTCCTTATTCTCAACCCCCTGTCGCGGGTTCGATTCTTATAGTTACTTTTGTAACCGTCTGGGTCCTAATCTGTTAGACCCGGCCTTCTGTATCCGGTTTATGGTGGACCCGATCCGTTAAAACCATCACATCCCTTCTAAGTTCTCTGACCTCTTAGCCTCACCGTTATCATTTGAACCCAATGCTCTATATATATACCGAATCAAATGCAAGCTCCTATCCAGACCATTTTACCTGATTCCCACTCATTTGTTCTACTCTAGTAGCTACACGACTGATTCATCCATGGATAATCTTCTTCTCCTCTATTGTCTTGCAGGGTTCATCCTCTTTGTGTTACTATACCTTAGAATAATAAACCCTAATAACAACAACAAAAACCTGTTATTACCTCCGGTCGCCGCCGGTGCACGCCCTATTATCGGCCACATTCCCATCCTCAACAACCAAAAACAGATTCTCGCCAGAACTTTGGGAGACATGGCGGATAAGCACGGCCCGGTTTTCACGGTCCGGTCAGGGATAACTCCCATCGCCATGATCAGCAGCTGGGAAGCCGCCAAGGATTGCTTCACCACCCACGACAAAGACGCGTCAGCAAAGCCGGAGAACGCCGTGGGTAAATACCTGGGTTACAACTACGCAATGTTTAGTTCTAGTACCGACAATGCGTACTGGCGTGTAATGCGCAAGTTTGTCGTGTCGGAGCTTCTGTCCAACGTTAAACTCGACAAGCTGAAAAATCTCCGGAAATCCGAGCTGGAGACCAGCATCAAAGAGTTGTACCTTTTCGTCACCGCCTCTTCTTCTGAAACGGTTGTGGTGGTGATGGATGAGTGGTTTGGACAGTTGACGTTGAATACTTCTTGTCGGATTGTTGCCCGGAGGCGGTACAAGTTTAAGGTCGGAGGAAATGTCGGCGGCGGCGATTTCGAGGAATATAAGGAGGCGCAAAACATCATAAAAGTTTTCAGGGATTTCCAGTACCTTAGCGGTTTGTTCGTTCTACACGATGCTTTTCCGTTGCGGGTGTTTAAGTGGATTGATTTCCAGGGTCATGTTTCCGCCATGAAGCGTACCAATAGAAAGATTGATAAGATTCTTCAAGCATGGATTGACCAACATATTGAGAGACGGCGGCCGGAAAATGCTCAGCCGGTGGCCGGAGATGATGATGATCAGGACCTCATCGACCTCATGCTTTCAACTATTGACAAGGAATTCGTTAAAGGTCTTTCCCATACCCACCAAATGACTATCAAGGGATTAATCGAGGTATTGTATACAATTCATTTTATATAAATGCTATAGATACACATTTTTTTCCCTTCCAATCTATTTCTCAATATTAGTACTGTCAAACTAAAGTGGGCTGAAGCCCACGGACTGGTCCGCACCTGCCACACAGTGGAACGAGTTAGGGCTATAAAAAGATAACCCGTGAAAAGGTCGGCCTAACGAAACTGGTCCGTTAAGGTACTGATTTGACTAATGAATAGTAAACAAATCAGGTAAAACGAGATAGGGGAAGTAGCAATTAATCTAAAATAGTTCTTCAATTATATAAAATTTTCTCAAGTTGACCCTTTGATGTACTAAATTATGAAAGACTAAATTGAATAATAAATTATATATATATATAGTCCAAAAATGATTTTTGATGAATTGATAACGGAGAATCAAAATGAGAATTATAACATGGTCAATAGATTTGTTTTCATATTATATTATTTCTATATCTTATATATTATATATATGCTTAACACTAACTTTGCAGAGTATGATAGTGGATGGATCAGATACAACGGCAACTCTTATGACATGGGTAATATCCTTACTAGTGAAGCATAGCGATGTAATGAAGTGTTGCAGGGAAGAGATAGATACCCAAGTTGGGACAGAAAGATGGGTGGAAGATTTCGATATAAAAAATTTAGAATATTTACAAGCAGTAATAAAAGAAACGTTACGCCTATATCCTCCCGTTCCGCTTTTAACTCCAAGAATGACATCCAAACATTGTAAGATCGCAGGTTACGACCTTCCAACAGGCACCCAATTCAATGTTAACCTGTGGAAAATCATGCGAGACCCGAGCGTCTGGCGAAATCCTGAGGAGTTTAAACCAGAGAGATTTATGAAGGGAGAAGCAGAAGTGGATAGTTTTTTGCGACGATTTGAGTATGGGCCTTTCGGGTATGGCAGACGAACTTGTGTGGGAATGACATATGCGTTGCAAATTTCACATCTCACAATTGCCCGTTTGGTTCAAGGTTTCAATTTTAGTACGCCTAATAATGTCGAACTAGACATGACGGAAGGATTTGGCGTTACTTTGCCCCGGGCAACTCCATTACAACTTGTGCTTACCCCGCGCCTACACCCAAAATTCTATGGACGGTAATATCTACGTCTACAAATCTAAAAATAGCCAATAAAGTTATGGTCGTAACGGGAAATAAAAAATGTCAGTGTAAGTGTTTGTTGAAATCAATGGATCATATTATTTTGATTTTAGTATTTTTTTTTATTTTTCCTACTTTACACCCTATTATATCATTTATTTTTCTTAAATACCCTTGTATTTCGTCATTGTAAACTTTAGTAATGGAATATTCCGTTAGCTATTTATTATTCTTAACTTACTCATTAATTTTCATAACGAAGGTCTTAGGTCGAATCCCATCCCAATCAAAATTGACATAATTGTTAAACATATATTATGACTATGTTAGAGTATATTAAAAAAAAATATTTTGTTCAAAAAATATAATATAAAATTTAACATTAATTTTGGTCAAATAATTAGAATCACACATTGAACATTGATGAAACGGTACACCTAATTTACAATATATATTCAACACATATGAGAATTACGTATATTACCATTGTCTTTTTGGGTAATGAGGATTTGGTTCGCTTTTGAAGGTGCATTGTGCCAAGACACTAAAATTGTAGTGAAGCACACCGGGGGACTAAATTAAATCAAGACTTCATTTCAACTATAATTTTGTTGAAAGGAAACTACAGTGTATATAAAATGAAACTGTATGTTACACTAATATAGAGCTACTTTACTCCAAATGGCGCGAACGGATGCCGTCTCTTTTCATTAAAAGAAACGACACCGTTTTGAACCATGGCCCACGGTATAATTTGCGTATTTAAATACTAAATTACTATTTACCTTGAATTCTAAAAGATGAATGGTGTTTGGCCTCTAATTTTTTTTTTTTTTTTAATTTACCTTGAATTCTAAAAGATGTATAACGTTGGGCCTCTAGATTTTTTTATTTTTATTTTTTTTGAAATTTACCTTGAATTCTAAAAGATGTATAGTGTTGGGCCTCTAGATCTTTTTATTTTTATTTTTTTGAAATTTACCTTGAATTCTAAAACATCAGTTGTTATGCATGGACCTGGTCCACCTTGTAAGGTAGACCCAGGTCCAAAACGGTATTGTTTTACTTCAAAACGCTGTCTGAATTTAAAAAAAAAATAAAAAAAATTGCTTCCTTGAGTTCCTTCCTTGCCATTAACTTGCAATTTGTCTTCAGAATTCGTTCCTCTATATTCATAATTTGTGAACTCTATATTCATAATTTTTGAATTGAATATTCACAATTTTAGAGCTCATTATACAAAATTACATATATAATATTCACAATTGCAAAACTCTATATTCACAATTTTTGAACTCTACATTCACAGTTATAGAACTCTATATTCACAATTACATAACTCTATATTCAACTGTATAACACAATTTTTGAATCTATATTCACAATTTATTTTTGGTTGAAGAAATCTAGACGCGTGTTTTGGACTTGAGTACATGGCATAATTTGCTCTAAAAGATGTATAGTGTTGTGCCTCTACATTTTTTTGGTGTAAACTCTTCCCAACTGATCCCCGTTCATTCTAGGAGGTTGGAATTGAACCCTTATTATTTCAAAGATAACTATCTTGGTTGGCATGAGTGGTCGTGCACTATTGTCCTTTAAGAGAGGTCGGGAGTTCGAACCTCCTCTCATATGGAGAAACCAACCTAGTCAGTACTTTGTCCTTTAGAAATCACGTTTCCCGTTTCGGTCGGTCTCTATATTTATGTTGTGTATTCTAGGCAACCGTTCTGTGTATTCATGTTAGTAACACATGTTGTGATGTGTTTGTGCATTCGAATGTTTAGGAGGATGACGTTCTGTGTATTTTGTGTCAATATTCTGTGTATTCATGTTATTAACACAGGTTGTGATGTGTTCGTGCATTCGAATGTTAGGAGGATGAGTATTTCGAATGTTTAGGAGGATGACGTTCTGTGTATTCATGTTATTAACACAGGTTGTGATGTGTCCGTGCATTCGAATGTTAGGAGGATGAGTTATGTGTATTGTGTGTCAATATTCTGTGTATTCTAGGCAAACATTCTGTGTATTGTAGGCAAACGTTCTGTGTATTCTAGATAATGATTATGTGTATTATATATAATGAATTCCATGGAGTCATCCGCGTCCGCGTCCACTTACACCAAAACGACGTCGTTTTACGTACGTGGTGCACATTGCTATGTGCACCGTGGTGCAGGGTATAACGATTGTTTGTCACTTAACTGGGTCGGACCGGTGCAAACAGTGATTAGTCTGAGTATGGTACGAGTTTAAAGGTGTCTCCTACAATTATAGCCTACTTTCTTGAGTTACACAGGGTTATATTGGGCCTCCTGATGAATGAATTAAAGAAAGTAATAACTAATTTTGAAACTTTTGAAAATGAGTGACAAATTTGGGGAATGGACAAAAGAATGAAAAACTCCAATGACATTACCGTAAAACGGTAATCCATTTAAGTTTTCTTTTTGCAACCAAATACTCCATCTATACACAACAAAATACATGCATATTTGGGGAGAAAATACACGCATATTAATCTGACAACAGAATAATGCTTAATTAATAATTACCTATCGGAAAATTATTAAGTCAACTAATAATTAATACAAGGCAAAAACTTGTGTGAGACCGTCTCACGGTGACAGTGAGACGGGTCGGGTCGGGTCAAGATGCAAATGTAACACTTATATGCACAAATGTCATACTTATATGCTCAAATGTAATACTAATCAGGAATAAAATTTTTATTACTTATTAGGGTAAATGTAATACTTTTAAGGGAAAATACAATACTTTTACATTTCGATTTAAAAGTATTACTGTACATTTTTCCTCAAAAGTATTATATTTGCCCTTATAAGTAAGGGGCACTTGTCAACCTTACTTATTATTAAAAATGTATTACTTTTTTTCTTATAAGTAACAAAAATTGTATTTTTGATTAGTGTTATATTTGAGCATATAAGTATGAAATTTGCACGGTGCTTTGACCCGACCCAACACGTCTCACGAATAAGGATCCGTGAGACGGTCTCGCACAAGTGTGACCCTTAATACAAAATGAATTTGATTTAATGATTTGTGGGCAAGATTGATCAAATTAATGACTTAATCAATCCAATAAAATAATTCAATAATTGTTACTAATGTTTGGATTAATGAATAAAGTAGTATAGCACTCAACATGGGGTAACACGAGGAAATTCAGAGAGAAAATTTAATAAAAAGGGTAAGTACAGTGTTTGTTTTTGTCCATTCGCTAATTTTTTTCAAAAAAAACATCAATGCTCTCAAAAATCTTGAGAATCTACCCAAATTAAAGATATATGTTTAAGATAGCAAAATGAGGTCCACGGCAATAATAGAAATTTGTTAATTGCATGTTTGATTTTGATTTCCATTAAGAATAGAAATCATGAAAACGTGGCATAATATATATTGAAGCACCACCCTTTCCAGGGAAAAGATGATGGGACATCAAAATATATAATTGAGTGAGCAAAGTATACCTCTCTTATTGATAGGGATAAAATCCCGGTCTACTTTTCCGGTCTCTCGGGTTCTGTATTTAGTAAGGGGTTACTCAGACCCATAAGATCCTCCTCCCGGTCTGGCTAGACCGGGCTTCTTTGCGCTCCGAACTGTGGTATGAACCTTTGCGGAGGTTCGAACCAGAAACCTCGCACCCGCGCATCTATCCGCTGACATGTTGGACCGACAGACTGACCGGTGCATGCCCGCCACACGTCCTACATGCCGCCAGACCGAAATCCTTGCTGGAGCCACTATAAAAAGCGCATTTAATGTGGTAGAGAGGACTTTTGGCTATTTCTTCTAATACAATAGCTAAAGAGACCGGGAACCTCTGACCCACTGTCACGTAGCTCGGTCTCGCCTAGGGTATTTTTCCTTGTACCCGACCCGTATAAATACAAGTATACTGTTCCGTATTTCTGTTCGGTATTTTGCGGTATCACTTACAAAAAAAAAAAGTTATGAGTTTAATTCTAACTAATATTTTCTCGATTAAATTTGTTGTATATATTTTTTAAATATAATACAATTTATTTTTTCGTGCATACTTTTAATTAGGGAATGGTTACCGATTTATCTCTCGAGACAAAAATAAATAAATAAAAATGGATGATGTGGATGTCATTAGCGATGGTGGTGTAGGGTTACCTGTGGACAAGGATCATATCATAGCAACTTTTATCCATCTACTTTTACAATTGTATGCATAAAATTAGTGGTGGTTACCATCAAGGTCTACTCAGTGAGTCAGTGGGCATCTTAGTGAAGATATTGTGACGCTGATTTCTTAGATTGGTTCCCCTTACATTTTTATCGGAAAACGACACATTTATTTTTGAATTATAAGAAAATTATTTTTCGTCTATCAATGACACGTTTCGTTATTTTCCATCTTTTAATGGAATTTGAAATCATGACCAGCTCTAATACTACTCGTTATATCAAACGTTTATTATTACGTTAAAAATTATAATGAATGTACAACTTTATTTACTTACACTTGTGTAGTAATCATCGTCACGTCTCAATGTCATGATGCTGTACTCGACCTTCCAAACCTCTACCCAATAAAAAGTAATAATAGTATAATTGAAAAAATGAAAATTCCCATTTTCTCATATTTATTTTCTTTAATTTGGATTTCCTATGAGGACATCATTAGCTCAAGGAATTGAGTTCGATCCACCCAGCGAGGCTCGTGGGGTCTTGGATAGCGATAGTGGACACTGGTGACTGGTGAGGGCTAATTGATGGATTGTTGCTCTATTATTATTTTTGGTTGTGTTTGTTGGTTCAAGACTTTTATACACTATTATAAAATTTGATATCTATTATGATGTTTGTTTTTTTATTTTTGTTATTCTACTATTGGACTCAAATTCTTAAATAATTATAAAATTCATTATTATTTTTCTCCCGTACTTTTGAAAAATAGAATCAAAATAAGAAGAAAAAATTTTAAAAAAAAAAAATTAAAAGGATCATTATTGTCCATGAAATAAATATGGAACTTTAATATATATTTTTATAATAATTATTTATTCATTCATTTTGATTTGAATTTCTATTTACTATCAAACAAAAAGACTATTTCTACTTAAACTTATTATCATTACCAAGTATTTGATTCAAATTATTATTCTAATTCTAATGTTTGAACCAAATGCACCCTTAACGTAGTTTAAGAGTAAATATAGTATAACTTCAAGATATTAATTTATTTTGATCTACTTTCAATTTGCGTACGTGTCATTCTATCCTTCACCCAACCAATCATCTCCAGTGTAGTAGTGAGATCGAGTTGAGACCATGCAAGTCCAAATTCATGGTTGTTTTTTATTTTTCTTCTTACTTTCAATTTGCGTACATGTCATTCTATCCTTCACACAACCAGTGTAATTTTAGTACTACTTACTCTGTTATAATATAGTATCTTTTTATAACTATTTTCTTAATCTAGTGAAGCACAAATAATCAATAGTCACATCCACTAAGGCTCAAACTCACTCCCTTCCATATGGGAGTGCACCCGAGTGCCACTAGACCACAAGGTTATTAAGTTATCGAAAACAAATTGTTCTCCTTGGCTTCTAGCTGGTCTTAATTATGACCGTCAAATTCTCTTTCTATGTATAAATACATAATCTTTGTAGTAAAAAGGAATTGCACTTTTACGAAAAAGTGTCGAATAGACCATTAAACTTGTATAATTTGTGTAATTAGATCATCGAACAAAAAATTTGCAATTAAACTATTTAACATTAAAAATATGCAATTAAACTATTTAACATTAAAAATGTGCAATTAAACTATTTGCCAAAGACCTTGCGGTCTAGTGGCACCCGGTTTACACTCTCACATGGAGGGGAGTGGGTTCGAGCCACAGTGGAGGCGACTGTAGAGTGCTTCAGTAGGTTGAGAAAGTAGCTATGAACAAATACTACATTGTAAAACCAACGGTTGAGAAAGTAGTTATGAACAGATACTACATTGTAAAAGTAAAGTTGTTGGTAAACTTTTGATTTAGTATGTCACATAGAAAACAAAATGAATTTTTCTTCAATTATTTAACTAATATAATATATATTAATTTTCATTTAAATATTTAAAAAAAAAAAAAAAAAAAAGCATCCTTCATCCAGATCGACGAAGGAGGAAGCGGCCTCCTCTCCGTTGATGTCGACGTTGACGGATCAGGAGGCGAACTCCTCCATTGTCGACATTGACGGAGGAAGTGCTCTCCTCCTACTAGATGGAGGAGGCAGCTTCCTCCTCCATCGATGGAGGAGAGGATTGAAAATAAAATAAAATCGGAATTTAAGACGAAGAAGGGTTATTTTCAAAAAAAAAAAAAACAAAAAAAAAATGAAGAAGGGAAAGCCATGGCTGCCTCCCCTTTGTCCAGATTGTCTACAATCTTTTTTCTTTTTATATAATGTGCAATGTCACTACCACATAACCGTCCACATAAGCATTAACATTTTTAAATTAATTATATTAAATGCTAATTCATTAATTTAACTTGTTTTACTTGGAGCAATGGGTAAAAAATGATAATAGCACAGTTTTTGCATCTTTAATGTTTTAATTGTACGCTTTTTTATTTGATTGTCTAATTGCACGAACCATACAAATTTGATTGCCTATTTGACATTTTTTTTTTATTTAATATACTTCAACTATAGAGTGACTCGAATTACTCTCTTCTTTCTCCAAATATTTTGTACCTTTAATTTATTTCCAAAACTCTAGTTTTGTATAATTAAAAAAAAAAAAAAAAGATGAAAACTTGATGTGTTGTTATTATGTCTACTCAAACCTTAATACAACCAGTGCATGTATAGTGTCATGAAGATATTGAAAATATGAAAAATATTGAAAATATGATAATAAATACAGTGATTTTAGGAAAACAAAGAGACACATGAGAAACACCCATAGAGGCATAATGATTAATATCTTTGAATATCTCAACAAGTCTATCTATGTTTTTATTATTTAGTAGTTTAATTTATACTAAACTTACCGATTTACTATTAATATGAAGAATCATTACAATAATTAAAAAGGTGAAATCCATTATGATTTTTCACATTTTAGTCATATATTAGTCCATGCTTGCCAATATATTCACATTAACTAGTATGATACCCGTGCGATGCACGGACTGAAATTAAATACTATTATGTGATTTTATTATGTAGTTTACAATGATATAATCCATAGAACTTACTTAATTTGTGATTTATGTAACGCAAGCTAATTTAAGAAAACATTATATATTAAATCTTTTATTTAATATGCAAAAGTTACAAATTATTAAAAACTTCATGGTACACAACATTCGTAGTATAGTTACTACTCTCACCACCTTCATTGGGTATTAGAATTTTTAACCCATTAGGATTACTAATCCTTGAAGCAGCCACATATAGTTGACCATGACATTAATTAGGTCTATGACTCTGGTATAGTGAGAACTGAGAAGGATATTGTACTAAATATGGAATCATGACCAGTTTGCAATATTGTATTGCCAATATATTCACATTAGTATAACTCAGGGACGAAATTTGAGCACGAAAAGATGAAAAGTGCAACGCTAATGATAACTTAAGGACGAAAAGTGAGCATGACTAACACTCAGTGACGAACTCTATGTTGGTGTTGCACTTTTTGCCCTTTCATGCTCACTTAACATCCCTGAGTTATACTAAAATTGTAAATTTCATCTCGAATGTTTTATTAGTAAAGAGACAAAAGTTAACTTAAGGACGAAAAGTAAGTATGACCAACACTTATGGACGAATTCTATAATTATCTTATAACCTATGGACGAAAAATGTAATTTTCGTTTTTGAAAACAAAATTATTTATAATATAATTATTTTTAAATTATTTAAAATAATTTTACAAAACTTTTTTAATAATATAAATAAATTATTTTAAATAATTTTAAAAACAAAACAAAACAAAAGTCGGCAGTCCCCAGCTGGGACTGCCGACTTTTGCTTCTTTTTTTTTTTTTTAATATTTAAAATTTATTAAAACTATTTATAAAATACATATTAATTTGACAGTAAGACTAAATGTGATACAAATTACAAAGTTTTGCGCTTAATTTTAGTTCAAGGAGTAGTAACCTGTTAAACAAGTTATTTAGGACTCAATTGCACCTTTTTATCGATTTAGGAGACTTGAATTAAGCTTTTTTCAATTAGGTGATCTAATTACACTATCCATCCCACTTAAGGGGTCAATTTGACACTTTCTTGAGCTAACATTATCACGGCGGTGTCAATATATAGATCGATAATCTCTATATAAAGCAAGTTGTAGCGCCATTACCTACCGCTATTAGCTACATTACATACTGATCCCTCCATGGATCTTCCTAATCTCCTCTCATGTCTTGCAGGCTTCATCTTCTTCGTTTTACTATACATCACAATAATAAACCCTAATAACAAGAACAGAAACCTGTTATTACCCCCAGTAGCCGCCGGCGCTCTTCCGATCATCGGCCACATTCCCATCCTCAACAGCCAAAACCAAATTCTCTCCCGGACTTTGGGAGATATGGCGGATAAGCACGGCCCGCTTTTCATCGTGCGGTCAGGGATGACTCCCATTGCGATGATCTGCGGCCTGGAAGCCGCCAAGGATTGCTTCACCACGCACGAGCGCGACGTGGCGTCGAAGCCGGAGTTCGCCGTCGGCGAACACCTCGGTTACAACTACGCCATGTTTAGTTTCAGCTCCGACAATGCGTACTGGCGCGTAATGCGCAAGTTTGTCGTGTCGGAGCTTCTGTCCAACGTTAAACTCGACAAGGTGAAGCATATCCGCATGTCGGAGCTGGAGACCAGCATCAAAGAGTTGTACCTTTTCGTCACTGCTTCTCCTGAACCGAATAAGGCGGCGGTTGTCGGCATGGATGAGTGGTTAGCACAGTTGACGTTGAACACCTCTTGTCGGATCGTCGCCGGGAGGAGGTACTCTTAGATATATATATATTTTATTTTATTTTTTTTAATTTTACGGTGGGGTCTACCCGAGTTTGTTCTGGGACACGGGAACTGGCTTAGGAGAATTTTCACTTGTAAGAATTGAACCGAGTTCTCTCGAAATTATTTTCCACAAAGAGAACCGTTTTTTCTTAGAAGCCTAGGCGTCATAAAACCAAATGGAATATTAAGTTAATTAAATCACTTATTAACTCAGTCATATACTTGCCTCATAAACGCTTAAATAATATTATACCATATGAAAAATTCTTATAGGTACAAGTTTAAGGTCGGAGGGGCGGTCGGCGACGACGACAGCGCGGAGTATAAAGAGGCGCAAGACATTATTAAGGTTTTCCGGGAGTTCCAATATCTGAGCGGGCTGTTTGTTCTGCAGGATGCTTTTCCATTGCGGCTGTTTAAGTGGTTTGATTTCCAGGGGCATGTTAGGGCCATGAAGCGTAACAATAAAAAGGTTGATAAAATTCTTCAAGCCTGGATTGACCAACATATTGAGAGACGGCAGCTGGGGAATGCTCCGGCGCCGGCGGCCGGAGATGATCAGGACTTGATCGACCTCATGCTTTCAACCATCGACAAGGAATTCGTTAAAGGTCTTCCCCATACCCACCAAATGGCTATCAAGGGAACAACCCAGGTATAATATTTTTTAAGTTACTTTATCCAAATTAGCCCTTAACCGGTTTTTCTCGATTAAGTGCTTAATTATAACAACTAAGGTCTTAATTCCGTAAAATCATCAAAGTTGATGATTTAATTAAGCACAAAAAAATCATTTTGAATTAAATTCAAAAAACCTATTATAGACTTATAGTCATGATTAAATTGGATATTTAACTTTATATTTTATATATATTATGGTCCTATTTGGTAAATAATCAGCTTATGAACCAATTTTGACTTATTTGACCACTATTAATTGATTGGTTAACAAGCCTTTTGCAACTCCAAAATACTAAAATTCAAAAGGCTATTCAAAACAGTCTTTTCAATTAGCTTTTTGAGAAAAGAAAATATACCAAACAGCTATTAGTGTTCTAAACAATTTTTTACTATCAGCCAACTGGCCTATATGTTGAAACTCTATGCTTGAATTTTGCAGAGTATGATCATAGATGGGTCGGATACAACGGGGACTCATATGACATGGGTACTAGCCGTACTAGTGAAGTACGGCGATGTAATGAAGCGTTGCAGGGAAGAGATAGAGGCGCAAGTCGGCACAGACAGATGGGTCGAAGATTCCGATGTTAAAAAGCTACAATACCTACAGGCCGTCGTCAAAGAATCGCTACGCCTATATCCCTCCGTTCCGCTCTTAACGCCCAGAATGACGTCTAAAGATTGCAAGATCGGCGGTTACGACCTCCCAAAAGGCACCCAGTTCAACGTTAACCTTTGGAAAATCATGCGAGACCCGAAATTCTGGCCGGAGCCCGACAAGTTCATGCCGGAGAGATTCTTAAACAGGGAAACGACAGAAGCGGATAATCCGCTGAAACGGTTTGAGTATGTGCCTTTCGGGTGTGGGAGACGAATCTGTGTGGGAATGACGTATGCGTTGCAGATTTCGCATCTCACCATTGCTCGATTGATTCAAGGTTTCAATTTCAGCACACCTGGGAATGTGGAACTGGACATGGAAGAGGGATTGGGAGTAACTCTGCCCCGGGCAACGCCGTTACAGCTAGTGGTTACGCCCCGCCTGCCCCCAAACTTCTATGGGCTCTAAGATATATGTACAAATATTTGTTTGAATAAATCCTGCCCAACTTCTTATCCCTATATTCTGTGTACAAGAGGTCCAATACTTTTAAATTTTAGATGAAATTTCAACTCCAATGCTGTAGCTGGAGTGAGATTTTAGAATGCTGTGTTGTGTTGATCTTGTGTTTGGATGAATTTAGTGAATAAAATTTATGTATAATATGTCTGTCTTTTCCCATTTAAATTAAATTAAATTAAATGTATTTTAATTTATGCAAATCGTGGGAATGTGGAGGTGCAGTGCCTGTAGGTACTAAAGGTTGTTATGTTATGGACCCGGACACACCTTGTAAGGTGGATTTAGGTTCATGTTCACAATATTAGAATTCTATGTTCATAATTTTATAATTCTATGTTCAAAATTTTTGAATTATATGTTCATAATTATATAACTATATGTTCACAATTTCATAACTCTATATTCAATAATATAACATAATTTTAGAATCTATATAACAAAATTGTGAATATTGAGTAATGTAAATGTGTATATTAAGATTTAAAATTGTGAATATAAAGTTAAAATTGTGAACATAGAATTCTAAAATTATAAATATAAAATTTTTAAATTATAAACATGGACATGGATCCACTTTACAAGGTGGACCTAGGTCCATAGCATAATTTGCAAGGTACCTAACTACTAAGGCCTAATCGGTGGGCAATTAATCGCAACTATAGGCTTCATCTAGGGTGTGTTATGGGCAATTCTAGAAGGCTAGCAAGCTATGTAAATAAGTTTGGGCAGGAGTAAATTATTTTATATCAATTCGTTGCGTACTAGGTTTCAACTATTCATTCTCGGTTTAATAAGATCTTCTAATGTAAGGGATTTTAAAAATTAGCTTCCTTTTAGGATTCCAAGACCTCTTGTATAAATGTCTCCTCTTGCTAATTCAGTAGGCATTCTGTCCAATTATTCTCTCAATACTTGTATTTTAAGTCCACTGTGGACTACTTATTAATCGTAAAACCAACACATATAATATGACTTTATTGAATATATGTAAAGACAAATAATTAGGGAAATTTGCTAACACTATTTAAAAGTGTGCAATTAACTTAACATTATTTAAAAATGTGCATTAACTGAACTCTCTCTTATGTAATAGCCTGTCACACACTAATGTTTAAATAGATGGCAATCTTATTGCAAAGCCACAAGCAGGCCAATTCCATTACACTTGCTTAGTGGTTAGATAGGTTGCAACGGCATTCATGATGGCAACAAAAGTCTGAATACTTACAAATGAAGCATTGGCAGCTGATTCCTCCTTCACTTCATACTCAATTGTGGTTTTGGTGATGCATGTTCTTTCGTCTTTCTCTATAACTTCAAGCCGAACCCGATACAGAGTGAACCCTAGATTCAGGTATCCGCCTTCAATCACCTCCACTTCTTTCACTCGCTTCTCATCGTCAACAACCGTGAATTTCTCCTTCGAATGTGTAAACATCGGCGTGCTTGCCGGAAAACTCAACTTCAGAATTGTTCCGACGCCACCGTCACCTTCGACTACCTCAAACTTCTCAAGCAAGTCAGGACACATCTCGACAATAAGTTTCGCCAGTTGCAGAGTAGAATACACCTTCCATGCCTCGGCGGCTGGCGCCTTTACTTCTATCTCGTCGGAAACTGCTCCGAACACCATTTTCTTTTTTCAAGGAAGAAGCAAAGCGGAAATTTTACAGCTACAGATTTTTGGCTGAGGATTCAACACGACTCAAAATGTAAACTTATACAGGTAGGAATAGCACATACTCTGCCGATTGATGATTCCAAGAAACAACCAGTCACTAGGTAGGAATAGCACATACTCTGCCGATTGATGATTCCAAGTAACAACCCATCACTAAAAACACCGAATGTCATTGTCATAATCAATATTATTTAAAGTTTAGTGGTGAAAGCTTCGCCTTGACAATGACATGGCATCTAACTATCTAACATATTTTCAAAAATCATCTAAATGTCCCAATAATTCAGCAAATTTTCATTTTCTCTCTTTAATTTAAGAGAAAGCTCGCAGTTACTAAACTGCTCGAAAGTACATTTTGAATGAGCCCTGCCTTGTCACAATGAAATAACCAACTTAAGTTATCTATAACTAACAAGTTCAAACCAAAAAGGCCTAAAGTTGCCTATAACTTACCAACTCAAACTAAAAAGGTCCAACCTCCAAACTTTATGATTGTCCGACCACTTTAGCTCAGAGTATCTAACTACATAACTCAACATAATGTTATCGGTGATGGAAAAGAACTATAGTATATGTAGACTGCAAACTGACTTGAATTTCAAAAAGGGATACCAGTAGCAAAATACAAGTTCAAAACTAGGCAAGTAAAGCTTGTAGACTAGACTTTTACTTCATTAATACGTACATTTTGTTACTTGTTCGAGTACATCAAGAGCATATAGACACGCCCCACAACTGTGAACATAAGAGAATGCTCATATTAACAGAAAACGATGAGACATGCACTTGCCAGTAGCCGCTTCCTACATGGCTGCATTAACTGCCCTCGGCTTTCTCCAACGCTGTTCACAATGATGAAAAGAGTCCACATTAGTTGGAACCAGTGAAAAACAAAAGCCAGAGTCTCCAACTACAAACTAAACTTCATATTCACATTCAAATTGCCCTAAATGAAACTGAAGATCAGAGCATGCAGATGAAAAGCGTTCTTTCTTTTCTTGATCAAAACTTATTGCATTACCCCTTCTTTTTCCTTTTTAAAGTAATAAATTTAAACAGTTAAATGCAATAAGTAGATAGTAAATCACGCAGTAAGGACTAAATTTGTCAAACAAGCAATCATGGAATTAAATGGATCCATCAGTAATTAAAAAAGGACCACGAGGCATTGGTGCAACAAGACATTATGCACAAGTTCTTTCTATATGTGTGTGTCAAAGCTTAATAGTAACAAATTCCAGAAGCTTTCAGAAAGCTAGGCACCTGCACAACTGCCATGTCAGCTGGTTAGAGCTGCCAGAAGCAACTATACAAGGCTTATGCCGCTATATCATTAACTTCATTAACTTTCACTCCGATTTCTTCAATTTCAATCAACAGTACTCTAATTTCTTTTTCTTGCTCATCTAAATTCCACCAAGGTATAAGAAGAGCATATTGCTCAACTTCCTCCATTGATGGCATGGCAAGTGGCAAATGCCTCCTTCATCCTCAACTGCAGGATCAATCTATCCAGCTAATTCAATAAACCTTACTACCTATACGTCATCCACTTTTGGATGGAACAAATTATCATCCATGGATCTGAATCATGAAAATTGTATTATTGTTTTCATGGATCACTTATGTACACCTAAGCCAGGCTTGTGCTATTACCAATTCCTGTCTTGAGATGATTGATGTCAATATTTGGGAGTTGGGGACCATATCCCACCATATATATGGCTTAGGCGTGTATACTATACATTGGTTCACTTTCAATCAATAATAATACTCTTCCTTCATAATGTTCATTCAAAATCCAACAGTGTGTGTTGTGTGAGCAAAGTAAGGTAAGAATGGAGCATTACTGTTGTAGTTCAGAAGCTTCTCAATAAGATCAACGTGAGTCATAAGCATTCTTCGACAGCAATACCGAACCAAACCCAACGCATCAAGAGCATCCCTGTAGACAAAAAGATCATATTGTTTATGGTACCATGCCACCATCGTGAAGAATTAATAATGGTTTAACAGGGAAAAAAAAGATGCAGAATAATGAATGCCAGTATACCAAATATCAAAATTGAAATATGGTGTTTTATTTCATAAACCCATCAATACTACAGTATAAACTAGAAGCAAAAGGCTGATAATGCAATACAAGAACCCATATGCAAAACACCTTAAACTTAGGCAGAGTACCCAGAGTTGTTTCCACTCCTACCACCAAATGATGTCGCGACCAAATATGAAATATGGGAAGCAAAAACTTCTAAATGCACAAAACAATAGCATCAATCTCCTAGAGGTAAACAACTAAACAAGCATTTGATGAACGAGCGAGAAGTAAATAGAATAGCGGGATCCGCAGCTTACCCTTCGGTGTAATCAGCTTGGAGAAGATCAAGGTACTCGTCCCATTTGTTTCCGATGACCTGAAAATAATTTATTGCAGAAAATCAGAGCGATGCAAAAGTAGGATACTTGTTTTCTCCGAATGTAACAAAAAAATGCCGAAATTTGCAGTGTAAAAGAAATAAGAACAAAAGAAAAGGTGTGATTGATTAGTGAGAAGGGGATTTTGAAGCTGGATTACCTTTCCACAGGTGAAGCAACGGACTGGTATGATCATCCTCGCTTCTCTCTCGACTCTGTCTGCCCTAGTTTCCAAGCTGTTGTCTGTAGAAGGTGGCGGTATGAGGGAAAGGAGAAGCCTGTTCGCATTTAAAGAATGATTTGGGCCTTTGACTAAATATCTCTGCGTAATTGTGCTCTTCTGGCCCACATGCTCCCATCCATCCTATATATATTTATTATTTATATGGGCCTATGGGTCCAAACCAACATAGGCATTACGACTTTTCTAGGCAAATTATACTGTGGACCACCGTGCACATAGCAATATGCACTACGTACGTAAACGACGTCGTTCTGAGCATTGTAAACTAACCGCCTGTTTTTTTGGAAATCACGTTTCTCGTTTTGACCGGTCTCTGTATTATGTTAATATTTTGTGTATTCTAGGTAATCGTTCTGTGTATTCCAGGCAATCATTCTGTGTATTCTAGGCAATCGTTCTATGTATTCATGTTAGTAACACCTGTTGTGATGTGTTTGTGCATTCGAATGTTTAGGAGGATGAATTCTGTGTATTTTGTGTCAATATTCTGTGTATTCATGTTATTAACACGTTGTGATGTGTTTGTGCATTCGAATGTTAGGATGATGAGTTCTGTGTATTTTGTATCAATATTCTATGTATTATGGGCAAACATTCTGTGTATTATAGGCAAACGTTCTGTGTATTCTAGATAATGATTATGTGTATTATAGATAATGAATTCCATGGAGTCATTCGTATCCGCGCCCACTAATATCGAAACGACGTCATTTCGGACCAGGGTCCACAGTGATATGTGCACCGTGGTCCACATTATAACGATTGACTTTTCTAGACCTCGGCAAATTATGTTGTGGATGTGGGTCTACCTTGCAAGGTGGAACTGGGTCTATGTTCACAAATTTAAAGCTCTATGTCCACAACTTTAGAACTTTATATCCACAATTTTAGATCTCAATATACAAAATTATATTATTCAATATTCACAATTTTTGAATTCTATATTCACAATTTTGTTATATAGATTCAAAAATTATGTTATACTGTTGAACATAAAGTTATGAAATTGTAAATATAAATTTATAAAATTGTGAAGATCGAGTTATGAAATTGTGAACGTATAGCTATGAAATTGTGAACATGAAGTTATGAAACTGTGAACATAAAATTATAAAATTGTGAACATAAAGTTATAAAATTATGAATATGAATCCAGATGGACTCTGGTCCATGGCATAACCACTGTTATACCTCTCAATGGGCCAATCACGTTGTACCAGTCCAATCATAAGTTGACTAATCATTTATTGTGGACTATTGACATAAATTTTTTTAATATGTTACAAATACATTTTTATTACATATTCATGACTACAATGGGATAAATGTTTATTTTTTGTAAATTGAACATTCATTTTTAATGTATTAAGGATTATTTTAACTAGTACACTAAAAACGAATATTTCTCTATTATGGTTTCTTTTCTTTTTTTAAATACAATTTCCGGCCAAGGACCTTGTAGTCTAGTGGTATCAAATTCTTCCCTTTATACGGGAGGTGGTGGGTTTGAGCCTCAGTGGGGGGCAATGCTAACTCCTCTAATAGAGTTAGTAGTATTCAAAAAAAAAAAAAAATTCGTTATCTCCCCACATTATAGAAATATGGTATGAGTTAATTCCAGCAATGGTCCCCACATTTGATCCTCGACTTTTAATTTGGACAATTTAAACACTTGACTATAAATTTTTTTCCAATGTTGATCCTTCCGTATGATGGGTGTTAAGTTCTCGTCTATTTGAGGGGCAAATGGGTCCTTTCAGGTCTATTGTGTATGAAAATGGTGACTTCTCAACGAACCGCCGTCTTCTTCTTCTACCCTAAATTGTCTCCACCATCTCCGGCGGCTTCATCATCATCATCGCGCCCATGTCGTCTCAGTCGCATTAATCGCAGCCATTTTCTCCTCCGCCGACTCCTTCTGCCCCATCACCTACGGCGTCTTCGCCCCCTGCTCCTCCTCGTTCCCAATCCACCCTGCCGCAATCATCGTCTCTTCCCTCACTAGCTCCGCCGCAGTCCCCAGCCCCAACCAGGACTAGCTATGGATGGGCAGAGATCAACCATACTTCAATGACTATTGTGTATATTAGACCTTAATTTCTACATTTATCGCATAAGAGGTGCTGCACTTTCTGGAATTGCATTTTCTAGAGTTTCAATTCTAGGGCTTGACATTTATTGCGTTTACAGAGGGAAGGAACATGAATTATACACAATAGACCTGAAAGGACGTATTTGCCCCTAAAATAGACGTTGACTTAACACCATCATACGGAAGGACCAACATTGGAAAAAATTTTATAGTCAAGTGTTTAAATTGTCCAAATTAAAAGTCGAGGATCAAATGTGAAAAATCACTATACTCGGGGGACTATTGCTGAAATTTACTCAATATGGTATTATCTAACTTCACATCATCATTTTAATTTAATTTGTATATGATATAATTAATTAATTTACGAGTATATAATAAATATAAAACATTATAATATTTGTCAATGAGTGTATATATTTTTCATAATTTACGATTTTTTTTTGTTTAAAAAAAATGCGAGCTGGCTTCAGGTGTAATAAGTACTGCATAATAAATTTCTATCCACAGCAGCAGTGAGAGAGAGAGAGAGAGAGAGAGAGAGAGAAATCAGAATGGTACCCTTAGTACATCTGATTGAACTTGCCAATGAAATATCAGTATTATCTGTCTGCAGTAACATGGACATCTGTATATATATATATATAAAAATAATTTTCTTGGGGTGTCAGGATAGGATATGCTGAATGGTTAAACAGAAATATAACCCAATTATGTTCAGGCATTTTATAGGTATAAATTCCCAAAAAAAAAATATTTAAAAAAAATCATTAAACAGATGTGTCTTGGTCTGCATCTTCTGAGGCTGAAAAACCATTGCCCTGTTGCTCACCCTCCTCACTGTTTTGTGGTGAGGACTCAGATTTTCTCCTTGCACCTACCCCGCTTCTTCTCCGAGTTTCTGCAAAATTTTTGCGTATAATCAATATGCCAGTTTTGGACAAAAACTTATACCGTAGCATCAATAAAATCGGTGGATACTGCGGTGAGTACTTTTGCTGGTAATTGCAGATCGAGTCATTGCCAAGAACTCGTCCCAGTCGAACTTTCTCAGTTCCTGTTTCTCTTCCTCTGAGAGTTCAAAGTTGGGCTCCCTTCCACACATAAAAGCGGCCCTGTGATTCGTTAATATCACCCGTGTGAGTTATGTACATGTAATGCTGAAAAGTAGCTTTCAAATCTAAGAAAAAACTCGGGTACTTGCATGGTAGAACCTCTATTTAAGAACGTGAAGATTAAACACAAATGGGGGTTGCGGGTATATAAGCAAAGGGGTTGTGGTTGAAGGGAGGATAATTTAACGTGGATATTACATATTGCAACAGTGATAAACGCAAGGTTTGTAGACTATACCTGTCATACAATCTCGCAGCTTCTTCTTGCGAGCCAACGGTTCCCAAGTGAATTTGTTTTTTATCGACTTTTATTGCTGCTTGCCACTTCATGTTCTTAAAATAGACCCCTCTCATCAAGCATGGTTCTTGGTTGTCAAAGTGTTTCCTCCTATGCCGTTTTCTGCGCTTAACTTCTAGAACAACAGCAAATGTATATACGTCAATTTAAAACCACAAGCAGCCGATTTGGAAAACACTGTTATTTTTCATGCATAAATAATCCTTCGTTATATAATCAAGCAATAGATATTAATAGTTCTTCTGATTTAACCAATCTTTAACTGATTTCAAAGTTTCTGGTTAAGTTTTCCTGTGTTGCGAGCCATATCTATATCTTTACCAGAATATCATGGCAAGCACTATGAAAAAGAAATGTGGGTCAGAAACTCAAAAAATTCATTGTAGTCGTGTATACATATAACAAACATCATAACAATACCCTACAAAAATCATTCGGGAGCAGAACACTAGACAAAGAAGAACAAACCTGGGAATTTTGCGTTTTCCTGCTCTTTCAAAGGCGGGGAGGCTGAAAAACTAGATGTTCCAAGAGCGGTAGTTTCCTAAGGAAGAAAAGAAGAATGGATCAAACATGGATACAGAACGGTACATTAAAAGTTAACCGGTAGATATCACAGAAATGAAAAAAGTGAACAAAGTCCTGCCTGAATTGACGTCTCTCGTTAACTAAAACTTGCAAATTTCAAAACTAGGTTGTTTTTCAAGGTGGCTATCTTTCCAAGCCTATAATAAAATTCTCAAACTCGACTAGAGCCATGTTATACGGCTAGATTATTGCTTCTAGTGGTTCAATTTATCCAATTTAACTCCAAAAGCAAGGGAGACGAATGACCATATCCAATAGCTTCTGTAGTTATTTAGATGAAGCATTTTAAATTTCAAGAAGGATTTATTTCGAGCCTCGAAATGTAGTATTGCAACTGTTACTGTTTACACGTGAGCCCCAGGATCAAACTGGACTGAACAAGAAACATAACATGGATTAGTACCAACGAACGTATGGAGTAATTTCTAAATTTCCTACCCAACGAACCTACTACTGTACTAACATCTGACATAGATTGAGCGGAAAGCTTAGCTTACAACGTGACAGCATTTTTCATTCAGGACAAAGCAAAAACGAAGTTTTAGTGCTACTGTAGCTTGTGCAAAACAAACAAATTCAGTCACCCTTACAGATAAGGCAATTGAATATAACATATGCCAACAAATCCCTTGATAGAGGGCACAACGAGTGAAGAACTATGAACCTTACGTCACAGATAAGAACTAAAGAACTAATAACCCTGTGTTTACCTCCTTCAGCTGGTCAACATCCATTGAAGGCTTGGAAAAGACACTACCGACCAGTTTTGTATTCTGCATATAGTTTCCAGGCATGCTTCCATTCTCGGGAAACTTTGGAAATGGAACAATGAACGAACTTCTCCCTTCAAAACCAATTTCTTTATCAAGAATTCGAATCTGTAAATCTTGCATAATTTATTATGTAAAATTCAAGATTTTCGTAGGACACTGAAAGACAAACAAGACACTTTTAAGTCCACGAGTCACCAGATAAATTAAAAACGTCATCACAAAATGGTAAGTAATCTTGCGTAAACCTACTCAAACCAAACACTAGGATCATCAAGCGAAGGGAATTGAACTTGACATACCAGAACAAAGTCCAAGGAGTCTACGCCTTCGAAGGCTCACCATATGTCCTCTTCAATTATGCCTAGGGAACAATGTCACAGCCTTGAATTAATATGAAACAAAAACCAGAAACAGAAGATTTCATAAGAATGAGCCAAAATTAGAACACACAGCATCACTGCAGAAAGGTCAAAATTTCGAGGGAATGAAGAAGAAGAAGAAGACGAGGGGTAGGAAAGCATAAGAAAACAAAGAAATCCTCTGTTTACGGTACTGCCATAAAAGGTCAGACCACAGGTGTAATGCGCCCTTAAGTAGCAGGAATCAGCAAAGAATATAGTGATGCAAGATTGCATTATTGAAACAACACAGATAAGGGAAAAAGAAGACATGAAATATTCAGCTCATTTACTTCAGTCACCTCCAAGTTTGGTATACATCAACCCGAGAATTATGTCAATTACTTCACTAATTCCTATCAGTTCTGCCCACGAGCAAAATCATCTACTAGACACTACTATCAACAGAAAGCACATACCACTCGAGGCCGAACAAAGTAACATATTTAGCACAGACAAGAGCCGTACATGTTAAAAGACATTTTTATGGAAATATATTTTCTACAAAGATCCAATTAGGTAAAAGTTAGGTAAACTATGCAGTATGGATTTGTGCTCAGGATCCTAACTTCAACTCCTACCATCCCCGTTATTGAATCCCGAGCAGCACCTTTCCACAATGACAAGGCTGTAACCATAGCCATCACTTCATAAACAGATCACATCCCAAAATAAAACAAATCCTTCCATATTCCATCTTAAGTACTTAACTTGAAACAATGTGCCAAACTGTAAGGCCAAGAATAAACACAAAACTTCATGGATTATCAACAATTGAGCATCAAACAATCAAAAGTATTACAAACAGTGGACACTAAACTTATGGCTCAGTAGAATTTCATAAAGAGAGAGAGAAAGGGGAAACAATTGTATACTATTGAAGCAATAAGACCAAGGTGACAAACTAAAAGTCTACCCCCCCCCCTCTTCTCTCCATCCAAGCAGAGAAGGTGGACTTTGGACGACATAAATGGTGAAGGGCATAATCATTATCAAAAGAGGAAGCTATACAAATCTAATCACACGCAGCAGTGAAGAAATAAGCACCCAAATCATGGTTTCTTTTAAAGATTGGGGAAGTCTATCTCCTTGGAGAAGAAGTCAACTCAACCAACCTACCACCTTTCATGGATGCACAAAGGAAACGGCAAAAACCCATCAACAAAGCAAAGCCCAGAGGCCAAAAAATCCAAGCAACAAAAGGGAAAATCCAAAAACCAAAAACAAAAACAAGAACCCAATATAACCCGCATGTCAAACTAGCAAATTATCGTCATCAAAACCAATGCCAAAGGGGAGAAACTCAGTGCGAAGAAACCAAAAGAGAAAGGCGCCCAAATTAGAAAAAAAAAAAAAAAAAAAAAAAAAACTGAAACACGAAGAAACAGCAGTGAAAGCCCATAATGAGTCGTGAAGAGGCTCACGCGGATATACCTCGCCGGGAAGACAAGAAAAGGTGGGGTGGTGGGTTGATGGGGACGTGGCAACCGAGGCAAAGGTAGAATCAGAGGCGATGTGGTGGCGGTGGTGGTGGGTTGGAATTGAAGGTGGTGAGAGATGAAGGGATTAGAGAGAGAAAGGGAGAGAGAGAGAGAGAGAAAGGATTGTAGTTGTTGTTACTCATGCATCTACCACCTTTTGTTTTATTTCTACTCTCATTATGTCTTTGTTTTTTGGGGGAGAGAGGGTGGTGGTGACCGCTGCTATAAGGTGGGTGGGTGGGTGGGGTTGAATAAGAGAGGAGCAACCGTATGCTTCCTTGTAGTTGTACCTTGAATTAACCTGACCGAAATGCCCTTCCCTTTCCTTTTTATTCACAATTAAACTCCCCTCGCCGCTCTCTTTTACCCTCTTTGGGCCTATGGATTTTCACTCTTCAAATCTTCACTTCATACCCCTACTTCAAAATCAAAACTTCACTTCCAAACCAAATCGATTGGGGTGGTTACAATTACAATGTTAAAAAATCAGCTCTTATGAAAATTTTTTAAAAAAAAAAACGCTGGTAGATGGTTCAATCGATCATCTTAAAATCTTAATCATCTGATCATCTCATAGGTCACTGTGTCGAGTTCAAATCCCGAGAGGTGAGAATCAGTTCTTTCCCATAATTAAAGTCAACCTTTGAGAGCATAATTCAAGTCCAATCCAATTACTCTAGGCAATCATTATCCCGAGTAAGAGTCAAATTTTACGGGCAAAATTCGAACTAAATCTAAATTACTAGGGATACCAGTTATTATTATATGCTTTATTACCCCTAAAAATATTTACTTTGGTATAGGGCATTGTTCAAATCTCGAATTCAAATTTTGTAAATGAAGTATTACGGGTTTGAAAAAAAAAATTGTAAATAGAATTTAATCAAAATTTGAATTCAAAATTAACTATAATGTAAAAAATGTTTAGCAGTTATATAATTTTTTTTTTAAAAAAAAAAAACCTTTTTTAACCTTTTTTTTTTTTTTTATCATTCTTACATAAATATATATTAAATATGATCACATTTATACTTAATGCCTCTTATACTATATATCCACCATTTTAGACCTAACAATTTGATCCATTAGTGAGTCAACATGTATTGTCCCCTTTAGATATATAAAATCTCATTTTCATTTTGCATTTTATTTTTATTACTCTCCATTTATTAACATATGACCATGAATAAAAATAATGAATAAAAGATACGGAGTACATAATTTGCAAGTTATCTTTTCAGTGTAATTTCTTGGCTGCGCCATTGCATAAAATTGAAGTTTAATCAGTATACAGCCTTAAATTAATGTCACATATTTCAAATATGTAATCAAATTTAATTTCATATTAATGTATCAAACATACAATTATTATCTTCAATGTGCAGGTGTGCTCGTCATCCTTTACCTACTCTATACCTTACACATTGCATGACTTAGTCATATTTCTTGCTTCATTATCAGATTTACCTAACATATACTTTCAAATAATAATTGTAAATTTTTTCATCACCCCACAAAAAATTAAATTAACAAATAGGTTCCTACAAATATGAACTGAATTCAATCAATGTCAAATTTAACTTGATTAACTTAACAAGATACGAGTTAATGTTCTATTCAAATTCCATTACGTTTAACAAGATCGAATTTGATCTATATAGTATTTTTTTTGCTACTATGTTGACAATGATAGTGAACATTGATTGCCACATCAACTAGCGAGAATAGCATGGTATGTTTACTTGCACTAAGTACTATTTTTTTTTTATATTTAATATAAGTTTTTTTTAAGCTGCAAACTAGGCGACTAGCATGGATATAATATGCATCAGGTTCAACTACACATCAATGATAATAGTACCCAGTACAACTCAAATAATATACTCTTTTTGTCTTGTTTTAAATGTCTTATATATTATTCATTGGTTAAATAAACTCTATTTTTTCTTCGTTTTTTTTTATAACATTTCCTTATAATTTCAAAATTTGACTTTTTGTGTGTAATTGTACTTTCAATGTAGTTTATAAATATAAAAATTTTGGTAAGGAAATGAGTATTAAATCTTAAAAGTATCCATTTAAACTAATGTTTTATGAGGCATTTTCTTTAATTATTATGGAAAACACACAACTGCTTTTTGATAATGTAAAAGACTTTTTACTATAAATTCAATCGAGGTGATTGTAACAAAAATCAAACTCATAACTTTTAAGAATGAGAATTTTGTTTCATTTACTTCGTCATTCTTTTCAAGGATTCCATTCTACTATATTGTATCGATAGAAGGTGAACATGAAGGAAATATACACAAAAATTGTATTAATTGTACAAAGTATGCAAAAGCAAAATGAATTTGGTCTGATAATGAGAAGCTTTAAGTGACACCTTGACTTTGTCAAGTCAACCATTGCATATAATCATATATAATTTTTTTTTGTGTGTGCAAACATAATACATGTAGAAAACAACATTTTAAAATTATTGCAATCAAGTCATAGATTTTTTAGAACATAATAGTATTAAAATAAAAATTACTTCGAAATTATTTAAATAAAAATGTAAACTAAGCGTACCTCCAAATTGAGCAAATAAAAATGTAATGGAATTCAAATGCTACCTATTCAACAAGTTGTTGATGATCTGATACTAACTTGATTTTCATGTGTAATATTTTTAGAGACCACGATGATTTGACCAAACATATAAAATAAATTGAACAACTTTAAACAAATAATAATAATAATAATAATAATAATAATAATAAATAAATAAATAAACAACAAATAAAAGTAGGTACAAAATGTGATCAATTGTTTTTTTTTTCTTTCAAATTTTATATATATGTTACCATTTTAATTAAATTTTATTATTTTTATAATTATATGCTTTGATCAAATTTTATAATTTAATAATTAAGTAAGTATTGTTATTTTTTGTGAATAATTATCATATTAACTTTATCTCTCTTTTTTTTTTTTTACTTCTAAAAATACATTATAATATAGTAAGACAGCAAGACCAAAAAGATAATTCAAAAAATGTATCATCTACTCCTTTAAATAAGAAAATGGTAATTTTTTTTGGGAGTTTATGAAAGAGCAGGTTATCAGGAGTCAAGACCTACCACTTTAAACAAAAGAATTATTATTTTCACTCATAACTTTATGAATTTTCAAAATTTACAAATATAATATTAAAAGGGAGAAAATAAATACGCATTCAACTACAGATATTATTGAAATGCTTAAAATAGAGTCTTGTTATATTCCCCTTAATAAATTTATACTTCTTAACTTTCATATATGACTTATCATTATTCTATTATATATTTTTTACATTTAATTAATTACTATTGTTGGGGATAATATACATGAGCGTAGCTACACTAGATAACCACCCAAAAAGTTCAAAGTAGCCTAGAGAGGAATTAGTGAGCGAGCCTAATGGGCGTAGTGGTCATTGGGTTATGGCTACTAACGGGTTGAAAGCCGTTGGATTCATGTCAAACCCTAAAGTACACCCAAATTCCTATGTAGCGCTAGCCTAACGAGCGGGAAAGGGAGGTATAACTTGAGACTACCCATCTATCACCTCTAAAGGACAATGGTTATAGAGGAAGATGGAGCATAGAGTGTGATTTCAAAGGTGATAGTTGGCGTGGTATGTATCAAGTCAGCTAGCTCATGAAGAAGCCTATTGAGGATATCAACTCGATCTCTTGAAGACAATGACTCCATTTTTTTTTTCTCCCTAGCTAAGAAACTCTACTCATTGTATTCATGGTGACTCTCAAGTCATTTCTATAATCATTGGCCTTCCGTCCCATTAATCTTTAATACATATGGTTATCATTGATCGTTATTGTCTAATATATACTAATAACCTCGGGTACTAAAACCAAACAACTGGATAGACCATTTCTATTATATATATCTTCTTATTTAAATTACTTATGAATGGTTAATTAACCAATCGTGACAAGATGTAATATTAGAGGTAAAATTATAAAATAAAAATATCATATTTATTTTTTAAAAATATATTATAAAGTCTATTTGACTCAAATTCGCTTAGTGTTATTATAAGAAGTATGAGCGCGCGCATATATATTTTAAATTTCTAAATTTTCTTTCTCCCTTTTAAATTCTTTAACTTCACATTCTCTAATCTTTGTTTTTCAAATTAGAGAAGCGTATAAGTGAACTTGTTTCATATTTTCCTTTATTGATATCTTCATTTTTCAAAAAAAAAAGAAAAAAAAGGAGAATATTTTTCAAAAGGAGTGATCAAGTGGGTAGAGTTTAATCTCGTATTTAAATGTTTTTAGTTTGATTCTTACCATCACCTTCTAGGTTGAGCCAGCTATACAAGATTTTTCTAATGTAATTAGACTCTTTCTAATATAATTTACCTCTTATATGCAGTTTACAGGTTATTACATAAGAGTAAGATTGACACCATGCACACCATCAATAATAATGACGAGTTTTTCTCATCATTAAAAAATGAGGCGGTAAAAGCACATCACAAATCTGTGTTGTATTTCCAAAAAAGTAGGGATAGATATGTGTAATACAATATAATATAACCATTTGATACAAAAAATAATTTTGGACCACCTCACCTGTAATGCTATGATCTGATTTTGAATCTTGATTTTGTGAAGATGCGGTATCTAGTTAAAAGGGTACAATCAATAGAATATGGGACGAGGGACAAAACGGGAAATAAAAAAATCTGTCTAAGGTAAGAAACAGTAAAGAAAGGGCAAATGGGGGAAATACGCAAAAAATAATAAAATAAAAAATTGGAAGGGCATAAAATAATTAATAGGCGGGTATTGGTTGGTAGCAACAGGCAAGGCAAGGAGAGCCAAAAAAGACGAGTGAAGGGAAGAATCGCACCGACGAAGAAGGGATTCCATGATTGGATGGCCGTCCTACTACGACACAACAACTATTACTTTTCTTCTTTTCTTTTTTTTTTTTAATATTCATACTTCACGTAATTATTCACACGTCACATTATCCTTCATATTTATTATGGGGTAATTATATTTAAATTATTTGATTTTATATCGTGATTGAAGGAGCACCTTATACTGACTCTTCTTAAGGAAAGGTTACAGAATCAAACTTCGATCAAATAGAAAAAATATCGTGATTGAACTAAATATTGTGTACTCTTATACAAAATATTAATGTAAATACCTACATGAAAATTTAGAAGTCATTTCCATATAAATACTATACATAACAATGATTGGATGTTGGATTTGATCCATATGCCTTGGTCCAACACTTTATTATCAAATTGAACGAAAAATTAATCAAATATCATTATATTTACAATATACTGTTATTAGGAATACAAATTTTGTGCGCACTTTTTTTTCCCGGTTATGATACAGAAAAATTAAAGAGTATATTTACTACCTGCATTATCCAACAAGTTGTAGTGGCAAATTTTATTTTAGATTATGAATAAAAAGTACATTTTTAATATATTAAAGATACATTATTTATGTACTAAATATACATTATTTGATCCTAAGCGCTTTGTGCTTAGATGGTGGTTTTTCTTGAGGGAATGTCACATGATCGAACCCCGATTGTGGGGTATTGACTATTTGAGTTGTAATAAATAAAGAAATTTTTGGTAATAGGGTATTGACTCTTTAGGCTGCAACAAATAGAGAAAGTATATAACATATGCTACTCAGAAAAATATACATTGTTGGGCGTAATTCCATTTCCACCTAATTATGAAGACAAGTAAATTCATTCGTTTGGTTGGAAGGAATTAATGCAATGCAGAATTGAAATTTCATCATTTTCATATAATTAGAATCTCATCATGCCCCCTTCATATTTCAATTCCATGGATTTTATGAAGACAAAAATAATAACTTTGAGATAAAATTATCTTTATCGTTTTTAAACCTAAAATTGATGTCTGGCGGCTTAACCTCTCTTTTGATTATATTATGTCTTCTTCTTCTACTCTCAAGTCTCAACACAGAATTGAACTTCAATCAGTAGGTCAACCTCAATCAAATATGTTTTCTTAAAACTCTCTTATCTATTTTATTACCTCAATTATACAATTTTAGGGTTTATTTACCATGTGTTACATAAAATTTTAAAAGCAAAATTTGAATTAAATTTGGTCATTTAGGAATAATATAATAATAATAATAATAATAATAATAATGGGCAATTTGAAATTTATATTACTTATTTCCTTTCAATTCACATGTATACCGAACTGAATTAAAATCCCAATAATTCTATTCTTGCAATTCTGCAAACCAAACATTAGAATTTAAATTCTTACATTATTCATCTCCTATAGAATTGTAATTCATTTCTCACCTAATTCCCACCTTTCAACCAAAATGCTCCGCAATAGGCTGAGTTCAAGTGTAATATATATTCGAATGTAGTATGAGTTAGAATATTATAGAATATGTTTTGACTTAGGAGTTTTTTTTTTTTTTTTTTTTTCTTAAAACATGTTAAACTAGTACAGTTTAATTTGAGTTTCAATACTTAGCAGTTAGGTAGTACAAAAATAGGAAGCAATGAAATGAAAACGGAGAAATACATTATACGAAATGCACAAGTAATGTTCTGTCAATTTTATGAAAACTTTAAATAGTAATTAAATGATCTAATTCCTAAATTTAAAAATTTCTTTAACATATCAAAATATCTAGCCTATTGGGAAAAAAGGGTTTCTTCTTATAATAAACTACAAAGTAGTATGTCAATGTCCTTGTAGTCTAATGACACAAAATAAATTTTTAAATGGGAAACCATGAGTTCGAGCCTCAATTGAGTGGTGAAGCATGATTCTCATATGTACATTGCCTTCTTAGTGTAATTTATCTATTTTTTGTGATTCGTAAATTATTATACAAAAAACAAAATTTACTTAATAAATACTCTATATAATGACAATGAGTTTCTTTCGTTCAAAAAAAAAAAAGATTAACTTGCTTCAATATTTTTTTTCTTTTATTTTGGTTTCTTATGAAGACTACTAGAGTACTACGTAGGTGTACCAAAATAATTGTATCAAAAGGTACTAGGTACTTAACACCAATAAACAAATGCTAGTAGGAGAAATTAAATAGGAATATAAATAATGGGAAATGATAAAATGGCTGCAAATGTCAGGGCTTCGATCCTGTCATCTGTCTTCACTCCAAATCATTAAAGAATTTCCTCATCTGAATATTTATCCACTGCATTTTTCTTTCTTTCTTTTTTCTTTTTTATCTTCTTTTTTTTTTTTTTTTTGAATCATCGTGTCACATTTCTCTAAAGCTTTCACCCCCAATCGCCTAATCTAATGATCATAAGGTTTTCATATGAAGTTGAATGTATCGGATATAATTATGTTAGTTATATTCAGTATTTTTGTATCAGATTGTCGAACACTCTCTTTGTGAAGTTCACACTATAAAATCTTTTTTAGTGCGATTACTTTATTTTCTTGTGTGATTTATAAATTATTAAACAATAACGATATTTACTTAATACATACCCATTATGTAGTGGTTGCAAGTTGTTGTCGTCACACAAAAAAATAAAATAAAATTGATGTACTTGATAATATGAGCGTCAATCTTCATTGACATTCTATAAAAAATATCAATGATTATGTACTTTTGTATAATTTTATGAAAATTATATATATATATTTTATATATATATATATATATATATATATATATATATATATATATATATATATATATAGAGAGAGAGAGTACACTCCTCTCTTTTTTTTTAAGTTCTAATTAATTTCATCAATAATTAATTTTAAATTTCAATTATTATAAATAAAAAAACTTTATCTATTTTTTTAATATATAAATTTTATTCGTCAATACTACGTTAATATGTATAAAAATTAAATTATAAATAATTTGAGTTAATACTAATTGGCAAATCATGTATGAACAATGAAATGTAATGAGTATACTATAGTTTAAAAAATCATCTATATCTAAATGTATTTTTGTTGAGTATTTGTTCATAGCTACTTTAATTTCTCAACCTACTAAAGAGCAAAGACTCAACAGATGCCTCCATTACTGGGACTTGAACCCACTCCCTTCCATATGGGAGTGTACACCGAATGCCGCTTGATTCCACAATAAGTAATTGTGTATGGAGTATTTTAGTCGCAAATAGTTCAATAATGCATGGGATAAACATCGCCTTTTAACCTTACTTTAGATTGCCCATAAGTGACTGGCTCAAATTAAGAAAGTCAATAAGCCACTTTTATTGTGAGTCAAATTTGTTATAGTGTGATTACTAAGTCAATAATTTGATCAAAGCATGAAGGCAAGGGAGAAGCAAGCTGCAACCTGCAAGCATTTCCATATATAGAGAGAGAGAGAGAGTGTTGTTAACAATTTGCTAGCTGGACACACGTGGCCAAAATTTTAAAATAGAAGAAGAACCACGTGGAAATATTGACAAATGACAATCAGGCAGCTGGCTAAAAATACCAATGGCCAAGTTGAGGAAAGTTGACAGTTGAGAAATTTGCAACGATCAGTCAACAACCTTATTAATTTTGTGCGATTTTTTTTTTTAAATTAAGGAATGATTTTATGAATTATAATGATGTTTAGGTATGTTGGAACTGTAACAAGCAAAAATGAAATAAGGAATACAAGCTTTATGTTGGGTGGTTTATGAGTGAACGGGAATAATTACATTTTTTATACTATTTTATTTATAATTAATGTTATTTTATAAGTTACTCATGAAAGTATGGATAAAAGGGTGATTTGAGTCTCTTTAAATTTATTAAGAGGTATCATCTTATTTAACATAAATAAAATTAATTTTGGTAAATAGTCTAAGTATCTTTAAATTTAACACGCTATTTATAGTGGAATCATCAGGTGTTTATAAGTAGTTGTATGCGTTGCAACCTAAAGACAAGCTAATTAAAGGCTAAAGTTAAGGATATAAAGGGAATGGTGATATGGTTAGGTTAGGCAAGAGTTGGTGTGCTATGCGACTAAAAGTAGTGACAATGACTATTTTGGGTGCCCCTAATGATTGATAAAAGCTATTGAGTAAAAATAGAGCAATTCTAGTTGAGTTAATCAGACGATTGATTTGGTAATTACAAAATTTTAAATTTGATTTTTTTGTAAGAGATGATGCATTAGACATTTTGTCTAATGAAATAATTTAACCTGAATGATCCAAATTAATTAAAGAGATAAATAAATAGAACAAGATATTGTGTTGAAAAGACAAAGGCGTTGTATTAATCAATTGTGTAATGAGATTACAAGAAAAATTGTGTGTCTTAACAAGATAAATAGTGACAATTTATATTCTTCTTAGCCTCATAACCACCCCTAAGAAAAAGATAGGCAGTTAAACCTCATTGACCAAGTCCACATGCCCCCACCCCAGCCTCACATTCAGGCCTAGATCGTAGTCGAGGTCGAGCGCTAGGCTTGGCTTCAGTCGCCCGGGAATAAGCGTTGGGCTCGGGACCGGTCGGGTTCACGTTGTTTTGCTTCATCGGATTGGTTTGCTTTGGACCTGTCTCTATCATTGTCAAATTAATTTTAACATACTATTACACCTTAATAATGATACCTTAAAATATTTTTTTTATCCATTCTTCCTATAAGAGTTGACATGCTTACAATTATATTAGTAGTTTATTTGGTCATCGGACACATCTCAACTGGTCATATAGTGCAAAGTTTGAATTTTACTTAGGACCATTATTATGGGTACTAGTGTATAAACATTTGGGGCCTGTCAACAAGTGTCCAAGGCAGGACTAACAATTTATTTACCAATTACATGTCCCCAGTTGTTAGGTTTTATCAAATATATTTTGATTATTTTTGCCATACATATAAACGAAGATGAATACCAAGATTTCAAGTAATGAATACCGAAACAGTGTCTCAAAAGCGGCAGTAATATATACAAGAGTTCTACTACATGTACTATATATTTCTACTCCCTTATTTGTACTTCCTACAATTGATGATTAGTTATCTCCGTGTATTCTAGTGAAAATGTCAACATCAAAATTTTATAAAAATGAATAAAAATTGAGAGTAGAATTTGAAAATAGGAGTAGTATTTTCTGCCGTGCGTATAAAAGGGTGTTTTCTCAATGACATTGACATGTTTAATGTTTTGTGTCTGTTCCTTTTTACCAGTCTCCAACGATCAAAGTTTGGTCAAAATTTTTGACGAGACCGAGAAAGGTAAACGAGGAAGTTTGAATCAGTTAACTCTGACTTAGTACCAGTCAAGGTTTGAGACATTGAGGTTGAGGCCTGAGGGAGTTACTGATTACAATTTGCACACAATAATTATGTACAGGAAAACGCTTTTAGCTATTGCGGAGTCCTATTATGGGCTTCTTGGCAGCACAGACGGCCGAAAAACAATGGACCCAGAATAAATAACGTCCATGACTGTCAGCCCAATACCGATTCAGGATTTGCAGAATGCTTGAAGACAAATTACCAATCATAATCCACGCAACTATGTGGGCCATACTACTAAATAATGTAAATTCAGTATAAAAATAGTATACTTTTAATATATTAAAAATATATATTGTATTTAAGGGATGTACATTATTTGTGTACTGAATGTACATTATACAATATAATGTACATTCATTACACAAATAATGTAAATTTAATATATTAAAAATGTACTTTATGTAATTGACCATAAATAGGTAAAATGAAAAGGCAATAGACAAAGACTTTATTATAATTATAATTAAGGACAAACGTTGCAAATCATGACCATCTAACCTCCCTAACCACCAGTGATAAACAAATCCATGCTAAAACAACATTTTGAGACCAAAACGGTCACCTCGAAGGATATATACATATTTAAGGTGGGAAGAAGAAGAATATTTAAGGTGTACAAAACGTTATCATCTCAAGAATAACACATGCTATTTTTGTTCGAACTTGAAATTTTATTTAAAAATGATTTTTTAGAGGAAAAATAAATTAAAAGCACAAAGGTGCACGAAAAAAGTTTATAATTAAAGTGCTGCGAATAAATTATGTGGTCGTATGTATATGACAAGCTGCAGGCAATCAATGAGTGATGAAATCTGAATAGTTAATTTTGTCTCTAATATGACACATAACTATTAGTTATGGAGTGGACATGCAATAGTTTTTTAAACCAATCACACCACCATCTTAATTAATACCCTAATTATGAGGCTAAGACTAAATGATCCTCCGTGTAAAAAAGGGACCAAATATAGCATTTCCATCATATTAGCATGCAGTGGTAGGCACTCTATGCACTAATGTATAGACTATAATCCTATATGCATTTGGAGATAAGTATATCAATTGAGACACATTCAATGATTTATCTCGTTCATCAATACTTAGTGTAGAAATAATGATATACCTTTGAATTTGAGATGCAAACTTATCATATTACGCCCGTTTGGTTCGCTGGAAAATATTTGAAGGAAACGGAATTCAAATTCCATGGAAAACAAATTACCAGGAAAGTAAATTCCGTTGTTTGGTTGGTGTAAAAGAAATTACTGGGAATATGAATTCCACCGTTTGGTTGGGTGTAAAATGGGTAAGGAATAATGAGTATAAAGACTTATATGCCCTTATGTATTAATAATGATAATAAAAATAATAATTATTTTGTTTCAATTTGGGGTCCAATATTTAGTTTTCTACTGAGTATTTGCAAGGATTTTGGGCCAAATGTTTTTTCTTTTCTTTATTGATAACATTTTGGGCCGAATGCTAGGTTTTCTTCTTTCTTCAATATTCTCCTCATTCTTCATTCTTCAATTATATTCTCCTCAAAGCCAGAGAGGCAGAGACCAGAGGGCGAGGCGGCATAGCGGACTAGCGGTGAGGCGGCATCACGGACTCGCGGCGAGGCGGAGGCGCGGACTCTCGGCGGCAGGAGACGAGGCGAGCACGGCACGGGCGAGCGACGAGGACGCGGTGAGGGAGATTCCAGTTTTCAATTTGGCAGTGAGGAAGAAGAATCAGAAGAAGCGAGAGGAAGAACAAAGCCAAGGGTAAATTAGTCTTCCAAAGCCAATTTTTCTTCCCAGCAAACCAGGAAAACAAAATACCAAGGTCTCCAACGGATTTCACTTTCTTCAAAAGTGAGGAACTCAACTTCCTATGGAAAATGGATTCCAATGAACCAAACAGGGGAAACTACCACTTTCCATGATTTTGATAAAAATATTTTCCTTGAAAAAGATTTTCCTGCCAACCAAACATGCCATTAGTGTTTTACATTCGGAGTATATAACCATATAAAAGAATATTTAGAAAAATATAATTTGTACATTTCTAAATGTCATGTTTTTTTTGGAAATAAAGGGAACATGCATCCTTCAATAGAGCCTTCCTTGGTTGAGGAGTTAACTAGGAGGGGACAACTTAGCCAAGTTGGTCAGACAATTTGTTTGGTACATAATTATAAGAGCAGCATCATCAGCATATAATGAGAGATTATTGTCATGGTGGCAAGGGAGAGGAGGAGAGAGAGTGGGAAGAATGCTCTGCAAAATAAAGGTTCATAGTACAGTGGCTTCTGTCATCCTCACTGCCCCACTATCTTCTACAACGCGTGCAGTTCACGCTCCCGCGGGGCGCATCAGGCGCGTCTCTGGATAACTTCAATTTTTTTTATTCTTTTTTTAAAATCTGATTTGTTTTAAATTTTTTTTCCTCCCATCTCATTTTCTCTTTCATAACCACACTTACAAAAACTGCTAAATAACTCTACTAAGGATGCTCTAAGGTTTAAAGTTTGATTCATCTTTGGAGTTGTCTATTCATCATCTTGGTTTGAGGCGATCGACTATGAACAACTTGAGGTAAATAACTTATATATATATATATATATATATATATATATATATATAAACTTTTCCTTTATTCACGCCGCGGTTACTACCATAGTACCATATCAATCACATGTAGACGCAGGCGAAGAAGATAGCCACTTCTTCTCCATCTTCCATTTTTCAATTCCGTCAACCACTCCAAAATGTCTTCCCTATTCTCTACTTCTCTAATCTCCCACTTGAAGCTCCTACGTTCCTTCACTCGTTCTCATCCTCTCTACTTCTCATTCTCCATTTTCTTCTTCCCTTACCTCCTCTCCTTTCTCTCCCCGCTTTCCATCGCCGCATCGCTGTTACTCCTTGCCCTTCTCGCTCTCTCTCCCGCCGTCACCATTCGCGACAAGTTTTTAGCAGAGAGCGATAAGGTTAGTGCTCGGATTTCTGTTTCTTTTGATGGCGAAAGTGAGGATGAGCTTTTTGATTTGGGGAATTTTGAAGAGAACAGAATCCTGTCGGAGGAATCTCTGATGCGATTTCAAGAATTTCGGGTCGGATTCATGGAGAAAAAATCAGTTGACTCAGCAATGGAGGTCAAGGATGCGGCAAATAACGGCAAATTCGAGGAATGTGGCGCGAAGGCCGACGAATTTGTCGGAACTAGAAACGGATCCAAGGCGGCCGTTGGGAATCACGACAATGTCGGTGGAGGAAACGGTACCAGCACAAATGCAGAGAGCCGGCGGACATTGGAGTACAATCTCGGAAGCCATGGGTACATGCGGAAGGAGAGGGAGTGGAAGAGGACATTGGCCTGCAAGCTCTATGAGGAGAGGAATGAGAGCGGAGAAGGGATGGATTTGCTGTGGGAGACTTACGAAATGGAAACAATGAACAACGAGGAACGGCAAGACGACGATTCAAAGGAGAAATATGAAAAAGATAGCGAGGAAGAAGAAGAAGAAGAAGAGATGGATGAGAAGCTGTGTTGTTTGCAAGCATTGAAGTTGTCAGCTGGGAAGATGAATTCGGGAATCGGAAGGCCTAATCTCATGAAGATATCAAAGGCAATCAAAAGGTTTGGATGGCTCAAGAATGTTAGCAAGAAGGTGCACAGGGGAGATATACACATACAACAAAAGGTTTCTAGATAATTCCCATTTTGTTAGTTTAAGGAATTTGATAATAGATTCTTTTTGGTTCGGTAGTTCTGGTACTAAATTCAATTGTATGTCTCAAATTGAAGCTAAGTTGGTCTTTAGTAGTAGATCGGGAATAAGAACACATCACCAAGTCTTATTATTATTGTAAAAATTATATCTAATGTGGTAGGCTGAGTATTAGATACTAATCCTCCTATCTAAAAGATCATGGTCATGTAGGGTTGGAGTATGAGAATCTTATGGGCGAGTGTAATGTCACGGACCTTCTCTCTCATCATGATCGGGGTGAGGAAATTTTTGAGACTAATTACTTTTTATGAGTAAATATATATCTCAAATTATGCATATATAATTAGGATGATGAAGAGAGAATTTTGTTTTTATTGACAAATATATCTCAAATTATATATTTTTGTATTAAAAATTATAAATTTAATTTTTATCAACACTATGGATGAGGATGCTAACAAGTTCACAAAGTGTTGATACGTGGATGCCCACAATAGGGCAAGTTGTGGGCCCCACCTTCACACAATGGCACACCGCTTTATATAAGGGAGCGGTTATCTTTCTCCCTCTCATTTCTTTATCGTTTTTGAACTTCAAGCCAGAGAAGAGATAGCAGAAGAAACGAGAGTAGGAAATGGCGGATTGGCAGTTACGACGCCGCTCCGGACCTCCCGCGCGCGAACATTCCGGTCGAGCTGCTCCGCTTCCTCGTAGTTTTTCTCTGCTTTATATCTCCGATCTCAAAGCTGTTAGTACTTATGATCAACACTCGCATTTCTCTTCTGATCTCCTCTGGTTTTTGTGTATGTATTAGCACCTTTCTCGTTTTGTGTTTCACTCATCCGTGTGTAATACTTGCTCTATTTTGCTTTGATTCTCTGTGATTTTGGAGATCCATTTGTTTATCTCTCAGAAGAACTGCGATTTCAGCTTCATCAGCTCCGCGTCATGACTTGCATTTCGCTGTTTCTATTTAATAATTTTAATCAGAAAAAAAAAATTTGAACATCAAAACTCATGCAGTTGCTACTAATCGATTTTGCTTTGATTCTCTGTGATTTTATTTTGATCCATTTGTGCATTCTCAGAAGCACTGCGGTTTCAACTTCACCAGCTCCATTGGCATTTCGCTGTTTTTATTTAATACAGCTTAATTTTAATCAGAAAAAAAAATGTGGACATCAAAACACATGCAGTTGCTACTAATTGTTTCTGATATATTGTTGCTTATTTCTTTCACAGTTTTTCATTTGCATTGATTTCTCACGTTACTGATCAATTTTGCCAGTAATTGACGTACGGACATGACTGGGAATGTGTTAGGGGTTTTCATACAATTCTTATGGGCTTGCATTGCTTGGCTATAATGTTGATGGAAGAGCGCATTGTGAATCCAGACAAGTACACAGATGAAGGGAAGCCTACTCCACCAGAGATTGAGGATCCCAATTAAGTTTTACCATTATGCAATTTTCTCTGACAACATGGTTGCTGCTCCAGTTGTGAATTCAGCAGTGAAGAATTCAAAAAAGCCATGGAAGCATGTGTTTCACATTGTGAGAGACGAGATGAATCTTGGGGCTATGCAAGTTATGTTCAAGATGAAGGATTATGATGGGGCTCACATCTAAGTGGAGGCTGTTGTGAACTCTTCTTATGTTCCAGTACTTCGGCAGCTCGAGTATGCTAATCTACAGAATTTTATTTGAGAATGCAACAAAGTATTCAACAAATATGATATTCAGGAACCCAAAGTATCTATAGATATTGAATCATCTTAGGTTCTACTTTCCAGAAAGGGATCCAAAGTTGCTCAGTATCTTGTTCTTGGATGATGATATAGTTGTCCAAAGGGATTTAACAGACCTTTGAAAGATAGATATGGATGGTAAAGTGAGTGGAGCTTGTATACATGTTTTGGATCATTCCACCGATATGCACAATACATTAGTTTTTCTCATCCTTTGATTAAAGAGAAGTTTAACCCAAAAGCCTGTGTGTGGGGGCCTATGGGATGAATTTCTTTGACTTGGATGCAAGTGCACTGAGCAATACCATTACTGGCAGAATCTGGTAATAAATAATTCATCCTTCTAAGCTCCTTTAGACACTGGTAGTTTCCTGAGTAGGCCAAACATGACACCTCATTTTTCTACTTTTTGCACATCCTGATATGTGCTGTGTCTAAATCTGCTTAAGTTGTAAAATTAATGGCCTCTTTTGTTTCCTTTATCTTCAGTTTTTGTTAACCATTCCATTTATGTTTATAGCAGAAGTGTCAGGATTTTTTTACTGTAGTTGTATATTTGAATTAACGAGTAATTTTTGTTGAATAAGTCTTCCGTGTAATTTTTTAAAGTAACATGTAATATTTTGTATGAATGCATATAAAAGTATTACAAACTACTTTTTAACTAAAAAATATTACTTGTCCCACTAAATATGGTCTCACATGCTCATTTTTGTTTTAGAATATATTTGTTTGTCTTTCCTGCTTTATGTGCTCATTGTGCTGTATGACAACCACCTTTGCATTATTTCTATATAATCCTCAATTGTTCTGTTGTTCATAAAGTATTAAAACATTTTCCTATCGTTTGGTGCATAATATGTCGGATTCATAATTAAGCAATGTTGTTTTTAAATACATTTTTTGGTTGAAATCAAAATTAAGCAATGTTGTAGTTAGCAGTGTTCTGATCATTTTTTAAATACATTTTTTGATTGAAATCATACAACAAAGACACAAAGGGTGTCTTTTCACTTTTCAGTTTCCTGTCAGCTTGTCTACAAATGCCGTTTCTATAAGCATTAAAGAGTAGCAATTTCTGAATGCATTATAATTTCCCGAAAAATTTTCAATACTTTTGGGATAACAAAAAATAGTTTCCTGCAATTGTTTTTACGTCCGAAATCTGACCACTCTAAAACAAATTCATCTCCACAATTAAAGGTGACAACACCCCCGAAAACTGATCCACAATTGCAACGTGGTCGGCAAAATGACGGGAAAATCATCAATTCAATGTGGGGGCTTAAATACCTATATGCTACATATAACAGAAGCTACGTCAACTCAACAGCTATCATCCTATACCCATAAGAGGGGAAATAAGAGGAAAAAATAATAATACTACGAAAGAACTCGTGAAACATCCCTGACAAAAATAATGGTCATTCATGACAGACACTCAATCTTTTGAATTATTGCAATTCAAAAATGTAATCCTACTTAAATTAGCTCTCGAGATCAATCCAAGTATTTTGTTCACGCAGTAGCAGATACTCGTGGTGCCATGGCTTTTGCGGTACCATTAGGCATACCACCAGCACGATTCATGCGACCACCGTTGCTTCCAGCATTGTCAACCCTCTGATATGCATCACCTCCACGGTTCAATGGTCCTCCGCGATTCCCACCTCTGTTGTTGAATTCATTCCTGCCGTTAAACTCTCCTCTGTTATACCCCCTGCCACCTCCATAATTTCCTCGCCCTCTCACTCCTTCATTTCTGAATCCAGAACCCCGCCCAGGTAAGAACCTTCTATTATTGCTTCCAGCTGCAGGAAAAGCCAAATGCAAATTTCAAGCCATTAGAAAATAACTACAGTTCCACAAACTAGACTACTAAAGTATCAAGATGAATAGCACTCATTTTCAGAAGTTGAAAAAATCTTTTAGATATTCTTTACGAGGTTGAAAAATAGCTTTGATTCTTTCAGGCAATTAATGAAAGAAGCATTCTTCTTTATCTAAAGCCCCACATATTAAAAGGAAATGGAAATTCCCAATACAAGTGGATTTTGAATTCAAGGTGAGCAGTCAGCATATATGCTTAATCCTGTTTTTCACAAATGGCAACATAAAGAGAGGGCCGAATAAAGTGGTTCCACAATCACTATGACTGGGTGGGTTTACCGCTTTTTGATAGGCTGGTTTTACTACACTTAGTTCAAACCAACTGTAAACAGTAAGGTAATTGAACAAACTTGCCTCGTGAATTAGTAGACCGCTTCTCCTCAACAACAGCTTGGCGTCCACCAATTGGAATTGGAGAAGCCTGTTGTATACAATGAATAGAATTAACAGCCACTAGTTAAGAGACAGCAAATTCATCAATAATGCAAATTGTAAGTGAAATGATGCACAGGAAAGACAGGAATTCTACAATTCTAAGATATATTTGTAACAAAGATCTTGGCAGAATGCTATGTAACCTAAACAGTTTGTTATACACATGTGCATACTGCATACTAAAGGCACTAGAGAAAGCCAAATGCACTACAAAATAATATAAACCATGAGAAATGCAACCAACTACTATATGAAAAACAGTTCTCTATCAAATATTATATTCAACATACTCTGCAAACATCTAAACAATTCAGAATAAGAACAAGATAAAAGAACACTGATAGCTGATCAGACAAGTGGATACCTCAATTGCTTTTTGCACAGCATTTGCCTCTTCAAATTCCACAAAGCCAAAACAAAATCCCTGTTGCTGTCACAAGCCAATAACAAATTAATATATGGAAAATTTATGGTTAAAAAACATAGATACATACTCTGTTACTTCTGACTTGAATGCCACCGTTCTTGATAGGTCCAAATTTCTTGAACTCTTCAGCAAGGACAGACACTGTAGCAGTCAAAGGCAGCCCCTTGATGTAGATTGAATGGCCATCAGCTGCTGAAAGTAGGATATAATAGAACGTGTAAGAAAACACCTACGGTTGGGAGAAAAGCTTAGGTGGAACCATCTTAGAAAAAAAGATAAAGAAAAATGTGGCATTAGCATGCCTTCTGGTTCTTGATTATTTATGGCATCAAAAGATCCTGAATTATCTGGACCATTAGCTACAGGGGCTGGAGATTGATTCACTTGCTCTACATTCTTGACTACAGGCTTCCGTGGAGCTGAGGCAGGGGGAGGGGAGAAAGAAGCCGCATTTTCTTTGAGCTCTTGGACCTGAAAACAAAGGGCATAATTCTTTAAGAAAATATTCAATGGAAGCCTGACATTAGGTAACCTTTTGTCAGAACCATGATAACTCAAAGAAACTGAGAACATGCTGAGCAGATGCAAGTCTATCTATGCTAAAAAAAATATTACAAGGAAATGTACTATAAAGCACAGGCAATCAACTAGATATCTATGTCAAAACACCAAAATTATGAAAGTAGTTCAGTTCAAACTGCTCATACACTTACAATTTGAGAATACAATTTCTTGGGCACTTCTTCGACTTTGTTGTTTGATTCAACTGCCACATGTGAATCCTCCTCTACTTCATTAACAACCTCAGCCACAGGAACTTCCTCCTCTTCCACAACAGCTACATCTCCATTCTCAGCCGGGCTGACCACTTCTCCATTAGGTTCCTCTATTGATGCCGTGTTATGCTCCACTACATGATTATCTTGCTCTGGAGGACCTGCAACCAATATGTGGAAACCAAAAAGTTGAATACCCAATTAAAAGAGCCATAAGCAACAGAATTCTATTTAATTGTTTCACTTACTTGGCTCTGGAGTAGAAGGAACCACTGGAATATGGCTCTTATCATGTTGATTGATGGTGTCCACATATCGAAACATGTCATTCAATACAAAGTACCCCCGATCTTGTGGTGCAAGAAAGAAAGACTGTGAGAAGTTTCGGATCTCATTATCCTTCCCAGTCAGATACCCAGTAACAAGAACAGATACCCCTCCATTAAAAGATTCTTGGGCATCAATAGACTTTATTTCAGCTCTTAAGTCCGCATAATTAAGAGAGAGTATCTTGTCATTGATTGCCTGCAGATTTTACATCAACACACAAAATAAGTGTTTCAGCTAGATACATGAAATGAATTTCATTTAAAACATCAAATTTCCCATTTAATTGGTAAACATGTTTTGTTCCTCAAATTTTCACAAATAATATTTCTCATTTCCAATTGCTTTGTTGTGATTATCCGCATTCCAAATGCTAGAAACCCAGGTTTATAAATCACTAGAGGGCATTACATCAATGTACTCAAGTGTTCAACCTATGGCATTCAATAATTGCTTGCTCAAAAAGGGAAAAGATTCAAGTCATTTTTTCTTTCATTCACTAATCATAGCTATCTTATCAATTAAACAGATGCTGTGATATTTGCCTGCATTTTTACATACATAATGATGTAACTAAGTTCTCAAATCCAAAAGAGAGGAAAAATTAAACAACTACAAAACCAAATAAACACAAACAAGCATGGTTGCTGGATATACAGAGAGAAGGGGGCTTACTTGCATTGTGGTAGTGCTGCTCATGGATCCATCTTCCTCAGGGCGGCCTAGTTTACTTATATCCTGATAAAACCTGTAAACGAGGTCCGGAGAGTGGTGCAGTATATGATAATACTGCTGCACAAACGCGTTGCCCACCTATTATCACCACCAAAACAAAAAGTGTCAGCAGAACAGGCCAAATTATTTTTTCCTACAAAGAAGAAAAGGAAAAACACTTACGACTTGGGCAGAGACCGCCGGTTGCGCCGCCACCTCTGGAGCTGCTACTGTCGCCATCGCCACTCGATCTCAACTAGCAAACTGCCTGCGAAAACTGTAGCACAATAAAAGCGACGCCTCAAAACCCTAGACTCACGATATCAAAGTAGTAAGCTACTCTAATCATACGTTAGTGCAAAATACGAACACCTATAAGCGTATATGCATGTATGCAAAAAAACTATTGCAGCTTAAGCAGGGAGATTGAACGATCTGTTGATACCTGAGCGGCTGAGCTCGAATCAGATCGAGAAAATTAGGCGAAGGAGAGTGAGCTGTGCGGATTGCGTCTCTTCGCTTTTCTACTCTCTCCCACTTGCTTTGCTCGGAGCTCGAGGAATGGCGGTGAAGGGGGAGTTGTATCTAGGGTTTTTGCAAGCGGGATCTTGAAGAGGCGCGAGAGTGACCCCCGATGCTGACTAGATTATGGTTTTTATACCGGCACAATCACGCAATCTCTCTCTTTTCTTTCCCTTTCTTTTGGATTTAAAAAAAAAATTATTTAAAACTAATAATAATTCTAAAGTATTTTCTCTACTTACCATGAAAATAGTTCACACAAATAAATAAACCAAAATACTATATGTACTCTCATTATTTATTCTCTAACTTTTACTCTTACACTTAAAATTTGATGTATAACACTTTTACAGAAGTCCACATGAAAAAATAATTTATCAGATCCACCACATCAGGAGTAAATTTGAGGGACTAAGATTTGGGAGTACATGTAGTAGAACTCATAAATAAATGACATAATAACGTAATATGCCCGGACGAATAAGGCGGAGGCATGGACTTTTTTTAACTAGATGATCCCATCTTTACCGGACTCCGTCTTTAAAGTTACTGCGTAGATAAATCGCAAGTCGCGCAGTCAACTATGTGCACAAGGGATCAAATTCAGACCTTTCACTCTTCTCATACATGTTTCTAGTCGCGTGGCATAATAATCAAAGGTATAAAATTATTTTTATATACTAATACTAATAATTGATGGTGAATGGTATTAAAGGATAATTTTAATTTTAAATTTTGTTCCACTATTAGTTTTTTTTTTTTTTGGGTGTAAATATAGAAAGAAAGAAAAAGGCTCATGACAATTGTATGCCCAGAAGTAAAATAGCTCAAAAAGAATAATCGAGTGGGTAGAACATGATTTCCATACTAAAATATCACGAATCAAATTCTTGTCAATACTTGCTTAAACGTGTCCGTGGCACATGATTTTTCTAATGTAATTTACGTTTCCCATGTAATTTGTGGATTATTACAAAGGATGAGAGAGGTTTACCCTATGCACATCCCTATGTAGTAATTATGAATTTCCCTCATCGTCAAAGAAAAAAAAAGAAGTAAAATTAACATTTATGATAAATTAATTTTACATTTGAAAAAATAATTTTTTTATTTCCTTGCCCACAATTTTTATTTCATATTCCTCAAAATATCTATCTCGATACATGCGGTTGAAAAATGATTATTTATGAATTGGATTCTCTAATTAACTATAGAAAAATAAACGATCTCAATATCTAATTAGCTATAGAAAAAAGGAAAAAGTGTCAAATAGGCCACTGAACTTATCACTTTTGTGCAATTGGGTCATTGAACTTAAAAAGTGTGCAATTCAACCATCTAACAAGCAAAATTTGTGCAATTGGACCATTTTTACAAAAAAATTCTGGTAAAATTCAATTATATTACTAACATATATGTATTAAGAGTGGCATTTTCTTCTACCATACTAGTTGGGAGTCAACATTGAAATGTTTTTAACTCAAATTGAATTAAAAATTTTTGTAAAAATGGTCTAATTGCACAAATTTTGCTTGTTTGATGGTTGAATTGCACACCTTTTAAGTTCAATGGCCCAATTGCACAAAAGCGACAAGTTCAGTGGCTTATTTGACACTTTTTCCTAGAAAAAATAAATGAACTCAATATTGTACACATGGGAACTATATTAGGGAAATCCATGATTTTGTTGAATGCTTACGTGGAAACTCTATGATTATGATTTTGTAGTTGGTTTATATACGAAATTAATCTTAATTGATGTGAAATAACTCAAATAAGTTGTTTAATCTCCTGCCAAGTACCTTGTGCTCATATGACACATTTGTAACTCTTATTGAGGGAAGGTCACAAGATCGAAAAAGTATAGAACATATATTACCTTGTAATAGAGTTAATAATACTCCAAAATAAATGGTTAATCTCCTAAAGTCAAAGTAACCAAGTATAGGAAAAGATGGGTAATAATAAGGTTAATTCAAGTTTTCACATATGATAGTTATATACGGAGTATATTTTAGAAATTACATGAAGAAAAATAAAACAACTTTTTTTGCATTACCGTACTCTATTATTCAAATAAGTTAGTCGTAAAACTGTATGTATGTATGAATAATTTTATATGAACAGACATCTGAAAGTATAAAATAAGTAAATTTACTATTATGTCTCGACGAAAAGAGATATTAGTAAAACTTAAACTTGGGAGCTTTTTATATGACATAATGTTCCGAAACTATTTGATCACCGTTTGAGGCTAATTTATGCCCAGCTTAGGATGAAATGCAAGCTATCAGCATTAGCATGTCCAGTAGCTCAGCAACACCTTGCACCCTATTATAAGACTCAACCCTTGTATATGCTTGGATCACCCAATTATAAGTCTCTGGTGTTGGGTATTGACTACCTTGTAAAGTTAATAGTACTTAAAAAGAAAAGGTTGTTTAATTTCCTAAAGTCAAAATAACAAAGTTTATTTCTAGGGGTGATAAAGTTATTTGGGGAGAAATGATCAAAACAAAAAATATATATACATAGTCTAAATAAAAAAAAATATTTTTACATTTATAAAAGTAGTGATATTATTGTCATATTAACTAATTAACTAATTAGAAAATGTTATGTGATAAAATTGTTCATTTTTTAAAGAGTTTATTACCGAAATAGTCCCTCGACTATTGCGAAATTACCAATTTGGTCCTCGACAATTTTTCGTGCTCAATTAAGTCCCTCGACTTTGAAAATTTTAACTAATTTGAGAGTGTATATATTTTGAGAGTGTAAAATAGGTAAATCTAATATTATGTTTTGAGCAAAAGAGATATTAACGAAACTTAAACTTAAACTTAAACTTGCGAGTTTTTGATATAGAAATAATGTTCCAAAACTATTTGATCACCATTGAAGGCTAATTTATCAACTTTATTCTGTTATATGTCATTGTTTTGTTAGCATCTTATTGTCCCAACTTATAGCTCGTGCAAATATTTTGTATATGTGAGCCCCAATGACCCAATAGGTCAATAGCCTTATGAAATGTGGAGGGGAGTGTGAACACGCTATGTCCCCGCATCTATGTTTCTTTACCTACATTTTAATGGAAATTGCTATTTATTTATAATTTTATATTATTAATTATTAAAGTGGTTAAGAATTTAACTTGACATCTGACCTTAGAGTTAAAAAGCAATGCTATTTGTTTTAAAAGTAATATATTCAAGTCTTGATTGTTAGTCGAATACAATTGTCTCTTATTATTATTACTAGTTTTATACGCGCATTGCGCGAATGGGTTAATGCCCAATGTTTATATTTAAATAAATATTTGAAAGTATATTAATGCAAGATTATATAGGAGAAGTTTAGACATGGGTAATTGAATGTCGAATTTTTTTTTTTTAAATATCTAACTCAAAGTATATGAATCCAAGATAATATAAAAAATTCATTATAATTATTACTAAAATAAATGTTTGCAACCTTGTAAAATCGATAGTCTAAATATTTGGTCTAAAAATGATAGTCTAAATAAAGACTACTTTTAATTTGAATTTTTTTAAGTGTTCTTAATTCTCTTTTGAGTAACATTGTCGTTGTCTTCATCTTTACGATTTGTTCTCTTCCTTTTTGTTGGTAGTGTGTTATTTGCAATTCGGTTATTGTTGGTAGCATAGATGACAACGTCATGCAATGAGATTATGATATAGGAGCTATGGGTTTTCCTTTAGGTGTTCTGCTTGGGGTTCATTTGGTTCAACCATTATTGTTGAATGAGTTATTATGGATAAAGAAATCCATAGTTTAAGAAAAAAGATTAAATAAATTAATAAAAATTTGAAAATTTAAAATATTATGTATTCCAGAGATATTAAAATGTAGTTTCTCGCTTCAATTTGCTGGGTAATGGGTTATTTGAGTATTTTCATTGTCAACAAATCTCCCAAGTAGTTAATACGATTGGTTTCAAACTATTCTTTTTAATTTTTTTCATGGTATTAAAGAAATACATATGTATCATTTTTTGGTGTAACTACTAATTTATTTAATTCAATAAGAGTAAAATAGAGTGATTCCGCTTCAATTTGTTGGGTTATTTGAGTACTATCTTTGTCAACCAATCCCCAAGTAGTTAATATAATTAGCTTCAAATTTTTTTTAAATTTTTTTTCATAGTATTAATAAAATACTTGGTAAATAAATATATAACATTATTTTGTACTATAACTTTGATATTTAATTACACGATATTGTAAAAATAAGATAATGGACAATGTAATGAATATCGATTGATAAATTTAAATGTAAAGAATCTTTGCATGAGATAAAATAAAGACAATATAACTAATGAAATTATTTCTCTTATTTAATTTAATTTTTTGATAATGAATAATTTTTTTTAATAAAGGTATTGTAGACACATAATTCTAAATTAAAGAAATACATATGTATCATTTTTTTTGTTGTAGCTACTAATTAATTTAATTTAATAAGAGTAAAATAAAGTGAGAAACTTAATTATGTCAAATTTGATTGAGATGAGGTTCGAACCTAAGAACTTTCTTATAGAAATTAATGGGTAAGTTAAAAGTTAACGGAATATTAACGGAGAAGAGAATATTTAACGGAAAACTTAACGGATAATCATAAAAGTAAGGTTAAATTAGGTAATCTCTATTAATAATATTAATTTGAATTATCTTAACCATCTATTTGATTAAATAATTAATCTGAACCATCCATTTGATTAAATAATTTGACCGCCATTTTTTCTACCAATTTTAGGCCTAACTCTATTTGGCTCTTATTAATATAGTAGATATTGTTGTAGTACCTTTGGCATGAAGTTAATGCTAATATTTTAGCAACACTCCAATGGTTAAAAAATGTGTTTGTCAAACTCAATGAGTAATTAATTATTTAATACAAAATAATATCATCAATAAAAAATGATTAAAGTATCTCTCAATAATTTAGAAATTTAAAATGCATTATTAATATTAGCATAATTTGTTACCCGTGGACTAAAATTGTCACTTTATAGACAATTAAAGGGAAAAAAATATGTGTATGGTAATAATTCATAGGCCGAGTCTATAATATGAGTATAATTGATGGACTAAAATCGACATTTTTCCTATTTAATATGAATAAAAATTATTTTATTGAGATTATGTTATGTGTACTGTGTTGTATTTCGTGCCGGATTTATCCACAAAATGGGGAAAACGAAAAATATACTTGCGGCAGTTCTATGTTGTTGAGCTGATACAGCGGGGTAGGTAGTGGTAAACAATAAACAAACTACAAGTAATTTACCATAATGTCATAGGCAACTTGGTAATTTCCCCAAAAGCCAAGTGGCATTTCCACGTCCTATATTTTCGTCCGCTTCGATCCTATCGAACTGTGTTCTTCTCCTTTTCTCACCATATAAACTTCAAATGACAACGCACCGTACTATTATGTAAGCGCTTGATTACAATGTCGATTCTTCGAGGGGCATTTTCGGCATGCAACCTCACCGCCATTGATTCTCACCCGCAAGTTCTGAGCAATCAATGCCGGTTTCCCAGTCTCAATTTCGCTAACTCGCCCGCCGTTGGGCGCCGGAGCGTGGTTGTTTCCTGCTACGCTCCGGCGAATGGTCCGGCGCTGGCGGTGGCCACCGAGGAGCCGAGGAGCCAGCAGTTGGCGTTCGAGCCGAGCCTCGCGGACCGGCTCCGGCTCGGGAGCTTGACGGAGGACGGCTTGTCTTACAAGGAGAAGTTCATTGTTCGGTGCTATGAGGTTGGGATTAACAAAACCGCCACTGTTGAAACTATCGCTAATCTATTGCAGGTACTCTACTCTTTCAGTGTAAACCTCGCATTTTTAAGTGAATCAACTTCGATTTTAGGGATAATGATTGCTACTTTTGTACACTAATCTGGATTTAAGTTTTCAATGGATGTCATTATGTTATTTTTTGTTGGATTCTAGCTGTAAAGTTTTTGGATTCCTTCAGCTTTTTACTCTATTCTGTAATGTAGTAACAGCTATCTAGTGATTTACATATGTCAATAATAATGTGAATCAAAATCATAATTAATATTTGGTTAACAATTTTTTAAAACACAATTATGAGATTTGATTATCTTTCAGTTAAAAATCTATTACCTAATTTAAAAATGTTATCATTTCATCTCATTGGTAATATGATTTTTAAGTTTGGATTAGTGCTTTTAGATTTTTGTATAAGTGCTTTGGATATCATTATAGTAAGATCAATTTTATTGATTTTTTTATTTTTGTATTTTTAAAACATTTATTCCCTTTATAGGATCATTCATAACCAAACATTAATATTGGTAATCAGGCTGACTACTTAGCCAAATTGGCGACGAGTTTGCCCAAAGGACTGAATGTCCTCATTCACCCTCCGGATGGAATGTTAGGAATATTGGAGGATGATAGTCTTGGTCTCCCAGCGTGGAGGAATGTTTGTATTTCACAATAACAGATTTTTGTAGGGTATCACCCCTCCATTTAATATAAAAAAATATTGGTAATCATTTCAATTTCACAGTATTATAAAAAATACAAAATACTTTCACCAAAACTCATACAATTACCAAGTATTTGACTTACATACCGATTCTGATTCCCATGTACCAACCAAACACACCATGAAGGCATGTTTGGTTGATAGGAAAATCTTTTCCTCAAAATCATGGGAAGCGCACTTTTCTTTTGAGGAAAATCCTTGGACCATGGATTTTGTTTTCCGGGAGGATGGGAAGAAAAATGGGAATGGATGGGCTATTTTACCCTTTGTATCATTTCTTAATTATTACTACTTTTCTTAATTTATAGGGGCATATAGATCTTTATACTCATTATTCCTTATCATTCTAAATCCAACCAAACAACGGAATCAATATTCCCAGTAATTTTTTTTCCACCAACCAAACAATAAAATTCATCTTTCTAGAGAGCAAAGAATCACAAGATAACTCTAGTTGGTAAAAGATCACAATGAGATAAATTGGTTTAAGTTGCTCATAGTCGACGGGCTCAAACCAATTAAGGCAAATAGACCGCTCTCACTGAAAGTTGAACTTAGAACTTTGTGATTACCAAGCCTATCTTAGAACTTTGTGATTACCAAGCCTAACCAACTTGGCTGGGATGGGTCCTACATATGTTAAGTGTTGGTACTTCATAATGGAATGGTTCAATGTTTACTGTGTGAGCTAAGATGATACCCTGTTTAAGTTTATGCACTGCTAGGAGTATCTATGATTCATGTATTGGTTCTCCAATTATGATATGCTTAAGAGTGTTATTTTCTAAAAAAATTTGTTGCGTAGGAAGTTGGATGCAACCATGCTCAGAGTGTCGGGTTTTCAACAGATGGTTTTGCAACCACACATACCATGAGAAAACTGCATCTGATATGGGTCACTGCACGAATGCATATTGAGATCTATAAATACCCTGCTTGGTAATACTCCATTTTATTTCGAAGTAATTGTGATTGCTATATACACGGAGTACTATTTTGGTGACAACCATGATATGAATTGCGTGCATTATGCACAGGAGTGATGTAATTGAGATAGAGACTTGGTGCCAGAATGAGGGAAGAATTGGGACTAGACGGGATTGGATTCTCAAGGACTATGCAAATGGTGATGTTATTGGAAGGGCTACCAGGTGCGCTTGAGCCTACTCCTAATTCAGCCACTGAGCTTATTTGAAAAGATATACGAAATATCAATAAGTATAACACTTTTGAATCTTGATCCATTACAGACTATGGAGTATATAACATTTGTTTGCACTTGAAATTTGAATAAGCTGATAGATTGCTCAGTAGTTTTTATTTGGGGGTCCTAGTTTGAAATGTAATTCCTTGGGGGAAATAGACCTTTCTTTCGTGATGAAAATTGAGCAAGTATCACCACTGAGCAACTACGTATTTCAATTGTGATTTAGAAAGCTTGAACCTTTCCTATCTAAAATCATGGTTTCAGATCTCATCTCTTCTGACAATTGCATCAAACTCCTTATCCAATTACTTGCACTCGTACTCTCATAGACATTGAAGAATATTTATATCCTCTAATTGCAGCAAGTGGGTGATGATGAACGAGGACACTAGACGGCTTCAGAAAGTCACTGATGATGTGCGCAATGAATATGTAATTTACTGTCCCAAAACACTAAGGTAGAGTTATAGTTAACTATCTCTTGTGTCCTTCACTCTATTCTTCCTTGGGCATGTATTCCCGCCTTTTTTAAGAGCAATATCCATTTAAATTCCCCCGCAGTTTGTGCACTGTAGTGATGTCAACAAGTACATATCTTTATTGTTCTTTTGCTGTTGATGCTAGGTTAGCTTTCCCTGAGGCAAACAACGGCAGTCTAAAGAAGATAGCTAAGCTGGAGGATCCAGCTGAGAATTCCCGACTGGGACTGGTGGTAAGTAGTATCAGTTTGAAAATAAAAATGTCCAGGTAAACTTCTATTCTCAGATATTTACATATTTAGTGATTTTGGCAGCCAAGAAGAGCTGATTTGGATATGAACCAACATGTAAATAATGTCACCTACATTGGATGGGTCCTTGAGGTTTGTAGCCTTGTACTTTAATGCAGCTTCTTTCTTGGAATTACTTGATATTTCAATGTGTCCCAGCACATTCAAATTCAGAGTGTACTTTTCTGCAATCAACATGAACCTTTTTACCCCAGTCCACAACATTTCACTCGTTATCATAGCTGACCAATTCAAACCAAGAAGGCTAATATAAATTACTCTCACCGGGAGTCAAACTTGTAGTCTTATGGTTACCAAGCCCAACAATTTGACCAACTTGGTTGAGATTGTCAGATGTCCCCAAACACAATGTTGTTTTACTTCATGGTCAAAGTGTTGTACTTTGATTTGGTATTACTCATTTACTCTTTCCCAATAGTTACATTTGTAAGAACCAAATGTTTGTGCCCTTCTAAGTTGCTTCAATAACCTTTAAGCTGCATGGTTTTATTGCAGAGCATGCCTCAAGAAATCATCGACACACACGAGCTACAAACCATCACATTAGATTACAGGCGCGAATGCCAGCAAGATGATGTGGTTGATTCCCTCACAAGCCTTGAACTGATCGACAATGCAGCTTCTTCAGTACTAAACGGAACAAATGGATCGCCCACGGCTATGATCAATCTAAACAAGTGCTTCTTACATTTATTGAGATTATCTGGCAGTGGGTTAGAAATAAACAGGAGTCGCACTGAATGGAGAAGGAAGCCTGCCCAACTATTATAAACCTATCATATAGAGTCAGTTCTCTTGGAGAAGACTTCATCTTACTCTTCTTTCTTCTCCATAAGTTCCTGATACCCTATGTTGTGTAAAAGTTTTGAAACTATATAACCTTCTGTCAACTTTAGAATGACTAGTACAAGGAGTTAAACCGGGTGAGATGTTAATCTGGCCCTAATTATTATGCCATCTGTGAATTTTGAATGATTTGTGTTCAAATGATAAAGTTTGAATGCCGAATTGTGCAAAAACTTAAAAGTTCAAATATTGAATTGTAAATAAAACCTGTAAACCCTGGCGGGGAGAGTGGTGAAGTATATGATCAATTGATAATACTGCTCCACAAAGGACCACAATCGAGTTGCCCACCTATAATCACCCAAAAAAGGAAAAAATCAGTGTTAGCAGAACTAGCCAAATAAAGAAGACTTACGATACCAGTGGTTTTGTCGCCATCGCCACTTGATCTTAACTAACAAATCGCCGAAACTGTTACAGTATAAAAGCGGTGACTCAAAACCATAGAATTGCGATATTGAAGAAGAAAGCTACTCTACGACGACGTATGTTAGCGCAAAATACGGAAACCTATATGCATGTATGTAATAATTAGGGGAGCTTAATTAAGTAGGGCGATCGAGCGATCTGTTGGTACCTGAGGTCGAATCGGATCAAAAAATTGGCGAAAGAGAGTTCAGAGTTGACCTAGGTTGCTTTTCTGCTCTCTCCCGCTTGCTTTACTCGAAGCTCGAGGAATGGCGGTGCGGGGGAAGTTGAATCTTGGGATTTTGAAGAATAGGCGTGAGAGTGACCCAGATGGTTAACTAAGCCAAAAGAATGTTGTGATCATCTATGGGAGCTTACACTGTTCTTATGGGTAGCGTAGAGGGCTTTAAATTGGGAAGACTCCCAAACAGTACTGACTACTGAGGCCTGAGGGTGAGAATGGAGAAATGAGAAATAAATCAAAAGTAATTTTGATAAATTTTTATATTAGGGTGTGTTTCAAAACCCATAAAATAATTTTTGAAAATCATTTTTTAGATTTTCAGTGTTTGGGAAGGTTTGAAAAATTAAAGTCATTCAAAATAATTTTCAGTCAAAGGGGAAAATGTTTTGTTTTCTTGAAAAACAACTTTCCTTTTTTTTTTTTTGGAAGTCATTTTCAAAGATTCACACGGCTTCTTCTTCCTCACTTCTTCCTTCTTGATTTCTTCCGCGATTTCTTCCTCGGCCATCTTCCGCCACTTCTTCTTCGGTCATTCCGGTGTCTATATTCTCCCACGTCTTTCTTTATCTTCTAGTCCAATATTTTTTTTATTTTTTTATTTTAAAAAAAATAATAATGAAAAATCACAATTAGTTTTCGGCGGAAACCAAAGCATCGATTCCCACAAGAAACGAGAGCACGGGTTCCGGTGTTAAATTTTTTATTTATCTATTTTTATAAATAATACTCATTTTGCTTATTTATATAAATATATATAATCCACCAATGTTCTTTTTCTATACATATCTTATATTCTTCTTGAATTGCTTGGATAATCAAAATGTTTGTGTTTAATGGTGAGTAATGATAATGTTAATAGACAGAATTAAAATGTTTAATTATATTATTATTATAAATGTTACGGAGTATTAGATTTTAAACAAAACAATTAAAATATTTAATTATACAATTCTGTTCATTTTTTTAAAAAAAATAATCAAACACATCAAGATAGTTTTTTGGAATGCAACAATCACGGGAAAATAGAATATTTTATAAAAAATGACTCATTTTCTAAAAGTCATTTTCTTAATTTTCAAATACACCCTTAAATCGAATGAGGCAATGCTATTTTTTTTTTTTACTTTAGTCAACTCAATAGTAAAGATACACATATAGACGTTTGACTATTAAATATTATTAATTTTAGTGTTTTGTTCACTCGTGCTATAAAAATGAAAATGTAACAATTCATACATTATATTTGGATCTAAATTTCATACCTAGACAATCGTTAACAAAGGGATTCTTGTATATCACCTATTGTGTCGGTTGTGACAGCGCTCCATGCATGCCATTACATTAAACGTTGTTAATTATATCATATAGGCAGGCTCACACACTTAACTTTCAAGTTTGGGATGCTCAATTGAACTCATTGCATAATTTGTTGGATTAGATTGGTCTGAAACCTAATATTCCAAATGGTATATTTGTATATGAGCATTATTTGTAAAGTAGTTGTGGTTAGTTTTTGATAGTTTGCAGGTGTAAAAAATTCCCAAATTTATTCTAATGTCAAAATTAAGAAAAGATTACATACAAATTAAATACAACCTCAAAATGAATTGTTACAAAAAAAAAAAAAAAATACAACCTCAAAATGAATTGTTACAAAAATAAAAGGAAAAAAAAAACACTATTACAGAGGAATCAGAAATCCTCTGCAACATAACACCTTCACCCACCAAACTACACATTCAATGATCAGCAATTGACATCATGAAGAAATGGAAGCCCACACTTTCTTCTTATGATCTTATCTATCTACCACCATGGAAAGCAACATTTCTGGGAAAAAGAAAAGGGGGAATGGAGCGAATTAAATAGCGGTAAAACATAAATAATGAACTCTTTATATGAGGTTTTGTGATTAATTATGTTTATTTGTAAAAAGATTGGCATACCCGAGGGCGTTCTTCTTGCTTTTGTGTATTATATGATGATCGGCTAGGCGTCCCAGTCCCAGGTATGTCTGTAGAATCTAAGCGCTTTGCCTCTCGCACTTTGTTAAAAATTTCAGTGTAATTTTCTGCGGATTGAGGATTCACATCGTCCCACCCTCCAAACTTTGGAATTGCAGCTCTATCGGGCTATACATACAATCAGAAGAGAAATTCGTAAATATAAACTAATAATAATAAGAATAAGGTTAATATTCAAAATAGGCATCCAATAAAACTCACACTTTCAGGCTTTAGCCGGGATTTGCCAATACCGCCATAGCTACTATCATAAGACCTTCCCGGAGTACCGAAGCTATTGTCATGAGACGGACTACCTCTCCCGGGAGCTAGCTTTGCCCGCTGCTGGTGGTGGAGGGGAGATTTCTCGAAGCTGTGATCGGAGCCGCCACTTTGGCGGCGGCGTCCGCCGGAATTTGATCCGCGGCCTCTGGAGCTCATATTACCGTTGTTATTATTATTCCTGGATGAATGATTAGAGAATTGCTGGAAATCGCCATCTTCCCTACGCTCATTCGTTTGCCTAACGCCGCCGCGCCGGACTGGTTCCTCCGGCGGTAGGGTTCTAGGTTTGGACGGGGCCGCGCTCTGATACATCTCCGGATCGTTTGGATTTATCGCCTTCCCACCTTTATATTTCCTTGCCTGATCGAAGTAGACCGTGTATGGCTCCTCTTCGTTCTCCCAGTTTCCAAATTTTGGGACATTCGGACGCTGCATTGCAAGCTTCTTTCATTAATTACATTCAATCCTTCCATCTAAAACACGATCGAATGCATAGAGAGAACAGAAATTGTAAAGATTAAATATGCAGAAGTTGAAGGAGTTGACTTACAGCAGCCATTTTTCCCTTGCCGAGCAGGTGTTTGTGAAAAGTACTGAAAAGCCAGAAATAGTGACAGAGAAGGACTATATATGATCTTCAAGAAATCAAAACTCTGAACCAACCTTCTGAAATTCAGAGAATGGGAGTGATGAAGAACATATACAAAATTCCGAGGGAGAAAGAGAACCAGAATTGAACAGATGAGTTCAGCTTGCCCTTATATATACAGTATTAACCAACAAACCATTTGACCATAGGGCTACAGGCTGTAATGGTTGACTAGTCTCCCCTCTTCGCTGCTTAATTCAACATTGAATTGTTTCTAATTTCAGGTCTATGACTATTATGTTGCTTCTATATTTGATCACTAAGTATCAAGTACTCTAAATACATCACATTTTCAGTTCAAAATCATATTAATTTTAACATTTCAACTCTTGAGTCTGAGGCTGTGAAAACATATAATCTAGTTATTTTTGTCATAAAGAATTTAAGGGGTTACAAGGTAATTCAACTGACTCAATAACCAAAAAAGTAAGTTCAATGTAACGGATCCAAATATCTAATTCGTCAAGACCTTCTTGATCCATTGATGGAAATCAACTAAACTTGTATGGCCGAGTTACGTCTGATAACTTAGAAAAGTAACATCATTTTAGGCCTGTCACATGGCCTAATGGGATGACCCTTGCAGACCGATCAGCTTGTACCAATTCGTTGTGTCAATGCAAATTTATTTTGTACTTTTTTTATCTGATAATGTAACTCTATACCTTCACCATTGACTTAATTTACTCTATCAAAACTAAATGGAAGAAAATAAATTTTAAAAGAATGTACTAAATGTGACAAAAATAATACTCTAAAAATTAAACAGAGTATAACCATGGTGAAATTAAAAGTGAATATAATTCATCCAACATTTCACTCTCACAATCTTACTGCATGCATAATTTACCCTTACCTCACTTACCACAGTAAATAAAAGCTCCTATTAACAAGGAATCGTCCCTGTGAATTCATTAATTCAACCGGTGAGAATTAACCCTTCTAGGCTGGGGTTCCCGGTCAACGAAGAAACATTCATCAACTCAACAAGTGTCATCAACTCATCAACCGGTCAATGCTACAGAACACAGGATACTTGGTCGTATACTCGTATATATAGATGGTCAACGATGAAGCTTTCAACTTGCTGGAAGGATTAATCATTTAATTGGTAAAAATATTATTAGTTAATTAATTTTTTTATTCTTCCTAGTACCCTGTTTTCCAAAAGGGCGTTTGACTTTTAACCTATGCGTGGCGTACCACGTCTCTATGCTCACTCAATGACCTCACAAAATCTTGTAGCCCATTTTTTCTGTGCACATGGGCAGCCGAAGTTGTCTTTGAATCTGTAAATATGGAAGTTGTCGCGGCTGATTGCTCCATTTTGTAACAAATATAATACATTCATGAGCAACCAAAGTTGTCTTTTAGGAGTTTAGTTCGGGGATATTTTGAAATAATATAATAATTTTATATTGAGGATGTTTATTAATTGATTGTTAACTAATAGCTGATTGTGTTAACTGATTTTATCTGCGGATAAATTTTTGTAATTTAATAAAAATTGAATAAATATAAATAACATAATAACCAACCACTATTATGAGTAAATTAGACTAAGCTGATATCAATAAGCTACTCAAAGTAACTTTTTCATTTTCAACTTATTAACATCAATAAGTTAGGTCAAAAAGGATAATTTATCAAACACTCATATTAGATGTTTGACCAATCAAACAAGCTAAAATTGGTCAAACAAGCTAGACTTTAACTGATAAACTATTTTTCAAACACCTCCATATAATCTAAGAATGTGGACAATAATCTCACACATATATATTTACATTGTTGAAGTTGTGTGAGATAACCTGAACCAAACACTCCATTAGTGTATTATGTTGGTTTGTTAGTGTTCAAGATCATTGGTGTAGGTGTGTAGCATTAATCTTATCATCCACCCAAGATGTCTTGTATCCCATTTTTTGTGTATAGCATATTATATCCCCACCACTGTGAAACTAATTTAAATTTAAATTCAATTTACACCAAAACCTATATATAATAGGTAGTATTTAATATCTCTATCATTGTGAGACTATATCATATTCAATCTGGTTTGAAAGTTCTTTTAACATAATGCATGCATACAAAATTATCATACAAAAATCAATCACCTTAAAGTTACTATTTGCATTAATAGTAGTTCACTTATTAATCCCCCAAACACCTGTGATTATGTATTGCTTTATGAGGAAATGCAGTAAAATGTACAATCCAGCTTACATGGTAAAAGCACAAAAAATGAGTAAAATAATAATGATCACTTGCTTAATGGTTGATGGTGGATCCACTACCAGTGATATAAAAGAGTGATAAAAAAATGAAAAATAAAATAAAATCCCATAGAAGTTGCATTACATACTTGTACAGTTAAAATGAATGGGCCCTCTAAAGAGTGAATCACACTATAAGCCATCAAAGGAGTAAAAGGATAAGAAGAGCCCCAACTCTCAGGATTTAGACTCCAATGCCAGAAGTATCTTCTTTCTTGGACCCTGGAACAAACAGAACCATCAAATTTACAGCTGTGGTTTGTAGGAGAAATTAAAGTATTAAACAGCTCATAGTGTATTGACTAATCAATCTTCTAGAAATAACAAAGATTATGTAAATAGGCATGTGCACCTCCACCTTTATTCTCCTTGCCCCACCCCCCCACCCCTAAAAAAAACCAGAAGACTAAAACATCATCTCTAACAAGTTACAAGTAGTGCACTTGGTGGGCTAGGGAGTATTATGGAATAAAGAGGTCAAGTTAGCTATCCCTTTGGATAGGGTTGACCCCAACATAAGCTCAAAAGACTTAGGTCAGGGAATTTGAATTTTGAAAGTCCATTTCACAATTTGACACAGAAATCTCAAGTAATTCACAGTATACGAGGACTTATCACAAAAACTAAATATATAACATAAAGAATTACTACGTATTATACAAGGCGGAAAATATTTTGGGAGATAAGAAAGCAACATGTCTTTCCTGCTCCAACCAAACAAGGAGCACAATATCTTTCTTCTTCACTACTCTAGCAGGCAAGTTAACTAGGTTATAATACCAAGAGTCCAAGATGTCACTACTCCAATAAGAACAGTTAAACATCTCTTCAAAGAGCTAGAAGAAAGAACTGAAAGCAAAAGGGTGCAGAAGAATAGCTTCTGGCACCCTATTGCGCAAGCATTCCAAGAATAACAAAAGACTCCTTTATTCAACTGCCCTCTAGAGCCTATATATCAATGAGATTCTTGGACTCACAATGGGGAAGAATAAAAGCTTCATCCATGGCAGATTATCTTTCAACCTTCTTACTACTCCGTATTATTTTTTTCCTAAAATTCATTGTCTAATTTTCTAACAAGATCCACAAATCAAAAAAAAAAAAAAAAAGAAAGAAAATTGTGATGATGGTAATATATTCCTATCAGAATAATTCACAGAATGGGTAGAATCTGATAATTTACCATTGGTATTCCCATAGCCTTAAGATCTTCATCAGTCATGTGTACAAGGGCAGCCATGTCAACCTACAAATTTTTTTGGTTAATATTCTGCAGCTATCATCAAATACAGTATAAACAGAAAAGGAAGATATAACATACTTCTTCAGCTTGAAATGTAATGGAATATTTCTCAAGACCCAATGACTGCAGAAAACTATCCATTGATCCAGCCTGCATCAAATTAGTCCAAATTATACACTGAGCTTTAGTGAGGAGCAGTACTACATGTCTACATGGTATTGAAGCACATAGCAGACAACCAAAAGGACAAAAAGAAATGGTAAACAAGTATGGATTAACTCTGAAAGAGCTAAAATTTCTACATAACAGCAAAACCAAGAGGAAACATAAGCACAATGTGATAGATGATAAAAGGAAACAGTAGATGTAGTCCTTTCAGAAGGTGAAATGAAAAAGTTGACAGGTCTAATGACTTGGAAGAATGGCAATCCAAAACGCCTACACTAACCTCATTCTCCTATGTTTATTATGAAATCTAATTCCTTAAGACATACTCCATATTAAAACTCGGTCATCTCACAACTGGGAAACTAAGCTAATTTAGTCATTATATCTTTCTTAAAAAGGCAAAACATGATAATTAAATTACAATCTCAGACCAATTTAACTAGAGAATAAGTCATGTAAGGCCAAAAAGACATGAACTGGAAAAGTTCACCATAAAATAAATGCATAATGTAAGCTGTAATATTCTTACCTTCTGTTGACTCTTCTTAATAATCTTGTTAGAAACTTTCTTGGTCGCCGATATAGGAGCTTCAGATATGACATTTTTCATAACAGGTTTACTGATCTCAGGTGCATTCTTTGGCTTTGGCAGATCATTCTCCACTTGGGGATGAAATATACCAGAAAGCCTTTCACGTAGATCTGCCTTCCCACTTTGAGAAGCTTGTTGGTTACTTTTCCTCTGCAGCTTCAGACGAAGGTCTGTAGAACCTATTTTTCTTCCTGTCCATTACAACAAGTCAACAGGACAAGGTTAGCCATATAAAATACAAAGAAAAGCTATGCATTGCTCATGCATTCAACAAGTATATCTTCCAAAAAAAGATATAACAGTTGCCAAAATCATCACATATTCACATACTTGACATTTGAGGCCTGTTGTGCTCATACAAATCATGCTCCCATTTGTCATCATCCTCTCTCTGCCTGCAAAATAGATCATAGCTTTGTAATGATATCTTATATATTGTGAAGGTGTGCATTTGCTTTATGCTTCAAATATAACAGCATTCAATCTCACAAACTCATATGTGTAAATGCTCATATACACAAAAATTCCATTGCCCATCTGCTCTAAAATTATACAACCCCACACCAATCATTAAATTGCACTATTGCTACCATCATCCTCACCATCCATCTAGCCAAAACTAAATGAGTAAATGCTATTGCTTAAGTCAAGCTAGAAAACACCAAAGAGATAGATTTGTGAGGCAATTTGCCACATAAACCTTCTCCACTCAAACTTTAACATTTTGACTAGGCAAAAGGGAATGATTAGAAAGCAAAAGTTTAAGTGTTCAATTACGCAGTCCTTTATCCTAGAACGCCACACCCGCCTTCACCATACATGCACATAGGGGAGTAGGGTGATAAATGCATGTACTGTACAACTAAAAAGAGAGAGAACCTCTTGCCGGAGATTTGTCGCCAGCGACCAGAACCATCAAGTGTTCTGCCGTTGAGCCTATCCTTTACTGGAAGCCTCCCTCCAGCCTCCAATCGATCAGCGTACATCGCACAAATTATTTTATGGCGGGATTCGAAAGTAAAAAACACCTAAATTCTCAGGTCCAAACCCTAACCCTAACCGCAATTCTGCAATTTTCCAGTCCTTGAAATAGAGAGAATCACGTTAGGTGAAAAGCGCAGCGGAGGCGAGGGTTGAAGGGAGAGCGGTGAATGCGAAGATATGAAATCGAAAGTCGTCTACGAGATATTTGGATGATTACTTAAACGTGGGGTGTTCACCTGGAAATAAATTGTACGATTTAAACCCGCGAATAACTTTTGTGTTGGCGTGTTGAACTCTTTACTCCGTTGTAGTTGATTAAAAAATAAATTTATAGAAAATTTAGGGAGGTCTAATTATTCCAATTAGGATTAGGATTCGTATAATTTTTTTGATTCTTATTCGAATTAGAATTAGTATAATTGTTGAATAGATATTATATATTAGAGTGTAATAAAAAAATATTAGAAAAAGTAAAATATTTTTTATGATGAGATAAATTCATTGTCACTATTTAATGGTGTATATCAGTAAGTCTCACTCCGATGTAATAGTCAAAGTAAAATAAATTCGAGGTCAACCACAATAAAATTGGTTAGACGGTTCATTTGATGACCATAGTGTTACTTGTTCGGTTTTATACAATGCACACTCTCAAGTAATGACTACGAGTTTCTCTCAATGTATTTTCTCTATCAGTTGTAACCTAAAGAGTTAATATCTCACCACCGGAGTTCAATCCTGTGACTTTCCCTCGAGCAGAGCTACATATGTGTCAATTAAGCACAATGTGCTTGGCAAGTAAAATAAATTTTAAGTATTCATTACATATATATGTAGGAATCTCCCAAAAAAAGTACTCCGTATCACTTAAGACTTATTCTTACGATAAGGTGAGATTCAATTTATACGACAAACATTGAGGGTTTGATTTTGATTCCTAGCGTACAATTTAATGTTGAGTCAAGAGATAAATCTAAGGACTTAAGGACATGGTCATGAGATCTTAGAAAATATTAGTTATCAAATAGGTGGTATTCTTTTATTTTTGACAAATTCCTGACTATCTTATCCTATTACTAATAATTATATTTTCTTGTGAATTTTAACAAATTCTAATTTTCTATTGCGCATAACAGTTATTAGAGGTCACCGGCCAATAGGCCAAGCAGATCCAGCCTAATTCTCAATCAATTCAAAGTAGTTTGGGACAATTATAACTCTTTAATTTACGAAAAAAATCACAATCATTATCTGAAAGTGTGCTTTGGGACAATTATAACTTTAAAACTAGTGGTTAGGACGAGATCCACTCAAAAGGAATAAAGCATTTGGCATTTGAGATATGAAGAGATCTTAGTAAGGTGTGGATTCCTTCCACATGCTACACCATGACTTTGAAACCTCATTACATTCTAAATTATCAATCTTCTGCACTATATATGCTGTATTCCACTTTGTCTGAAAAGTTGAGCAATCATTGACAGTCTTGATCTTCACTTACTTTGAGAGAAGCCCAAAGAAGGGGTTGGTTATAGCAGAGTGCAATACAATCCCAGCAGACTTCAGCACTGCCATGTCAAGCTTTTCTCTGGGCAAGAACAAGAACTGATCTCCTCCAACTCTTTCAAACCCACAGAGCTCAAGAAACTGAATGCCTTCCCTGCAAAATCCAACTCTGGCCTGTCACCAGATCATGAGCAATGGCATTAACATCCTTGGAAATTTATAATAATAATGGTTGATTAAAGTTTCAGTCATGCTACCGGGAACTTAAATAATAGTTTTGAGTGTTGTGAAGTTGTGTACGTTGTTGTATTTTGGATGAGGAGGGAAACTCGTAGCCACTACACAAGAGTGTGCATCAGGTAAATCCCGCCTTGTAGTTGTTGTATTTAATACATGCCTAAAGTGTTTTTGATTCCTTTCATGTATCACAGATATTTTTCCTAACAAACGTGGAATGTGAAAATAGGTAAATGTTGAGAGACTGGAATGCTTGGGGTTCACCTGAAAGGCTGGATTCCTTAGCCTGATCTTCCTGAACTTTTCTTCATTAGGATTATTGACCACATTTCTGCAATATATTAGAAGTGTTTGGAATGCCCTTTTCACCTTGGTATCATCTTCCTGCCACACATGGCATTTGAAGATTAGATTACACAAAATGGACTTGCTGATATGATTCAAAAGTGCACAAAAATGAGCCTAGAAGAGATTCTTACAAATTTTTTGGATTGCATACTAATATACACTACGTAAAAAAGAGCAGCATCTACCTTGTATTGACGCCTAAGAGATCTCAGACATTCTCTCATGAGCTCTGTCCTCTGAGCAGAATAATCAGGCAAGGGAGCAGACTTGGTCACTAATGGGTTCTGTCTCTGATTGACAGAAGATTAATGAGATTAGCACAGGTTTTAGGACTGAAGTTCTTAGAAGCCAGAGGATATAGTGCAAAAAGTACTACCTTCTCTTCGTTCATCAAGGATGCGCCATGTATCCCCATTCTTTCTGCCTATTAGAACATACATTTGTGGTGTACAATGGTTAGAACAAATATTAGATTGAAAAGAAACTTGAGGTATATACCTTATCCTGCAGCAACTTCTGTCGAACTCTATCTCTTGCCCTTCTTTCTTCCTCTTTGTCTTTCTTCCGTTGTGCTATAAAGCTGATATAGTACCATGTGATTTAGTTACAAACACTCACTATGAGTCTGAAAATGAAATAACAAAGAACTCCGTTGTGATACAAAAGTAGCAAGTTGAAAAATTACCGTTCTCTTTCAGTTTCTTCTGCCCTTCGCTTTGCCATTAACAACTCCTTACCAGATTGAATTCTTTCCTAGAGTCCAAGAACTCAATTAAATAATATGATCTCTCTCTTAACACAAACATAAACTCTTAGCTCCAATGCAACCATGGAACTCCATAAATTCTTGATTATGAAACCAAGTTCAAATTACATCTTCCTTTTATGGAGTATAATTTTCCTATTTGCAATAGGTTCCAGAAAACTTCGTTATTTTATTGCTGCACATAGAAAGAGTTTAATTTTACCCGTCTTCTATACAGAAAGAGAGAAACATCCCACTCAAAGAGCTGTTTTGCTACAATAGAGGGTGATATGCTAATACTTACAAGATCTTAATGGAACTGCTGAGTGAAAGAAAGGCTTAAAGGCATTTATCACCAAGTAATGAAGGTAAACGGGAAGGAATAATGTAGAGAAAACATGCAGTATGCTAGGCGATAGATGCTGAGGATATGATCAATATGGGACATAACCTTTTCCCTTTCTCTTTCTAGCTTTTTCGCTTCCTCTTCCATTTTACTGCGCGCTCTATCCCTATCAGGAGAGCTAGAAATTTGATAAGAATCAGAAATGTTTAACCACGGAAGACCAATAGAAAAAATAAGTATAATGAATGGAAATATACATCTAATTTGAGTGCTTGAAGGGGAAAACATTCAAGAGTTCCTTCATGAACAAAAAAGGTAGAAGCAGACCTTAGTCCCTGTGATCTAGACTCTACTTCTTCAGAAATCGAAGGACCTTCAATATCAATAATCACTGGGACCTGAATGCAATTTCCACACTCAGTGTTGTTCACAGTTGTACACAAAACCATGAAGAGGAAAAGTAACACAGTATATAGCAATTGAGATTGTTAAGTATTATTTGAGTTTGGTGCAAAAGTAATTCTGAAATCTGAACTACTATAGGTTAAAACTGAATAGCCAAGATAGTCAACTATTGGTTTGGTAACCACAACATTCTAAGTTCAACTCCTAGTGGGAGCGGTCTATTGGCCTTCTTAGTTTGAGCGGGAAACCTAGGTTAGTTTACCTCCTTGTGGTCCTTTCACAACGTCATCCAAAAAAACTTGAATAAGCAATGAAAGAAAAACTAGAAGCTTGTACTCTAGAAGCCAATTGTTGCCCAAAAAAGCATAACTGCAAATTGACTCTATCTGCCATTATTATATATCGAAACTCAAAAGTTATAACAACAAATCCTTGAAGATTAGTCATTTTCCCAAAGTAATCAAAACAAAATCCCAATAGCAACAGAGAAAACTACTTGAAGATCGAAAACTAAATGCATAGTGACTGGGATTAAGCAACACACCTCGGTCGGGTCATCCTGATCATCATCTGGGCTTTTCTGATCATCATCCGGGTCATTCTCATGATCAATAAGCCAATTTATAGCAGCTTCAATACTCGAATTACCTGAATTTAATTCTTAATTTTAAAAAGGAAGGTCATGAAGCACAAAGAAACTCAGAGCTAAATCTTATGAACTAACCAGAAGATTGAAGCGCCTTCTTGGCTCGGCTCTCGGAGAATCCCATGAATTCAAGTTCACTAAGTAATCCATAGTTAACTTGCAAAGCATCCATTCCCGAAGTTTGACAAACCGAAATGAAAACAGTAAAACTTATATATTATTTCACAAAATATAACGCCCAAGCAAAAGAAACAGTTGAAATTAAAATGAAACCGGATCCGTTCTTTATATAGAATCTCGCTATGAGATTTGAACTGGTATAGGAAAGAGGTTAGAGGATTATACGCTGGTTCTACGGACTTCCGGAGAAACCTGTCGCGAGGAGTTCCAGGAGGGAAGAAAACGCCACCGGAAGCCATCAGAGATTCCGATTCTTTGCCCCAATCCTTAAGCTTCTGGTTTGATAGATTCTGCATTTTTGCTTCGTCAGTACCCACAAATTTGAATTGGGAAGAAGGGAAAACAATATCAAAAGCGCGCGAAACATTTCCTATTCTTTCATTATAACCATCTAATCATCAATTAATCATCAATAACTAATAATTCCTAACATTAATAATTAACTAATCATTATTATTTTAAAATAAAAGTTGATCATTCTAATAATGATTGAAAATTGATCATTCTAATAACTAACTAATCATTGAAATCTAGTTAGTTATCAATAAAAGATGATCATTAGAATAATCATCAGACATTCCGTAAAAAAATAATAAAAGCTAACACTCCTCTTTGAGGAAGTGTTACCTTTTTTACTACAACACCACACACACCCGTGTTTGTCTTCTTTGCTGGTTTATTTTTTTTTATAACATTTTAGAATCAAATTCAAAATACCTTCTCCGGCCGCGTAAGGATTCGCCATATTGGGCCTCAGAAGGCGGGCTATTGTCCGCTGATCCAAGCACAAATCATTCCCTCAACTGTTATGATCTTGTTATAACTTCCCATAATTAATCACATGCAGTTCCTTCAAATCCATGAGGTGATTTGACAAATTATGTTCTTGATTATTCTGTCCTTTTTATTTAGTCACGTCACAACTATTAATGGAATTGAGTTCCTTATTGCAAGAGTAAACAAATTAGTTTGTCGAATCTTAGACGTTCATTCGTGCTAGAGATATCAACCACCCTAGATTCTTGCTCAAAGGCGACATCTTTATTAAAGCATCCACACTAACTGGTTTTTTGCACAATATTTAAGAAGCCAAGTAAGAGAGAGAGGAGGGAGAGAGAATAAGAAAAAAGATGAAAAAAACAAAGGAAAAAAGCATTCCGAGTAATAAAAAAAAATTCCCAACGCGCCAGCCCGCTACACGTGGCGAAACGCGCACAGAATGCACACAATTTCTTATGTTTCTCTCACTAGAGTCCACAAAAAACCATGAATTTTCAGGAAGATAATATGCAATATCTCTTTTTCTTCTCTTTCCCTCCACATCATTTTACACTATTCTAAAAACCATAAAAAATCCATTGACATTGATACTCTCTGTTACACGTGTTAAGCTCCCATTAGTAGCTCTATGACAAATAGATCTTTAAATCATGTATAAATAAGTAGTTCATTATATTGAGTGAGGGGTCGAAACTCGTATACTCTCTTATACTCTCTCATATTACCAAAGTGATTGAGAGATCTAGAATCCATAATCATTATCCAAAGCATTTAACACAAATCCAATCTTCCATGTGCCTATTGATTTAAGTTAGCATCTTCAAGTCAATAAATACTAACAACTCAATGTAGAATCATGCAGTCAATGTCTGTAACTAAATGGTACAAAATTGAAGTCACATTTTAAACAGTGGTACTCTGGGCACATTGTACAGATATGGCTTTCATAGCTGTTCTGTATGTCATTTTACACAAATGGCTTTCATAAGCTGCTCCTCAAGATGTCATTCCGAGAAGTACTGCCAACCAGCAGCAATGCAGGCTATAATTATGACCTTTATAATCAGCTTAGAACTCAAGAAAGATGAAGATGATGATGATGATGAAGAGGCTGGGTTGGGAGGATTCCATGGTTTTCCCCTCAATTTAGCAGACAATTTGGATACTAACAAAGTTAAACGACCGGTCCCCTTCGAGGCTGCAAGGAAAGATACACCATGAGTGATTACCCTCGAGAAAAAGAAAATTTTTGAATGGCCTCACGGTGTATAAACTCAAGTATGGAAGTGTCAAGTATCTAAATTAATGGATTAATTCTCTCAGTAAGTGTTACCTTTACTTTTCAATAACCGTTCCTCTTCACCGGCACGCCTTCGGAGTGCATTGAGCAGCGACCCAAAGTATAAAGCAAAAACTGTGCATGTAATTGTGATGACATTGTACGGCATGCTAAAATCAGGTGTTGTCAAAGGAACAAGTAATACTTCTGTGTAGGAAAGAACGGGGCTTTCATCCTGTAAAATAATCCGGATTGTTAATGACAAGAAACTGGACAAGATACATTCTTTATCAATTCTTAATATTCTTTTCTGAAACAAATAAGTACCTGCAGTTTAGATAAAATAGGCAATGTGTTGGCAGAGCTATCCTTGACTAGATGCAAACTTGTTTTGAACTCAGGAAAACTAATTACAGCTGATGGGATGTCAAACCCCTGATTAGCATCAGGAGGATATTCATCAATGTGCAGAAACCCCTGCAAAGGAATACCAAGCAATGGAATCACATCAGGAATTGGGTGACACCGAAGGAAACATTTTTAATACATGCTCACAATGAAATATGAGGTCCAAGTTTCTCAGATCATAAAAGGTAAAGATTTCTTAGAACTTTAAATGATATGATTTCCTTGTACTTCTAAAATTACCCTGGCATCATTCAATGAAAGATTCATGCTATTTACAAGTTGACTGAGTTTACTAGCAGAAGGATTTAACGCTAGGCATATTGGCAATAGAGCGACATACTCCAGTTTTTCAACGAAAATTTACAACAGCTTCTTATGCTTATTTAGCAATATCAATTTCATGCATTGAGATTTCAATTTTAATAATGATTTGGAGAGAAATTGCTCATATGGATTCTGCATACCTTGTCAAACTCCAGAGTCAATGTAGCTGAGTTCACATCACAGGCTAATCTCAGAGTAATTTCCATTAGTCCTGGCGAAACCTTGTCTTCAGAAGGTGAAACTCGCATTTTCTCAACAATATCTGCTGTAGATTTGGCATGTCCATCCAGAAAAATTTTAAGTGTATGATAATACACCTTCACATACCATGGAACAACTTGGAAAATATTGACCCGCAAGAAGCATCTTCCTTCACTGCTAGTAGCACTTTGTGTATTGTCACTCATTCCTGTGGCCTTTAAAGAGATGGCTATAGCACCCCGTTCATTCCCACTTCCCATTAGGAACCTGCTTGCATGCAAGGGTGCCAAATGACTTGACCACAGTACAGGTAGCTTCCACCTGAATCCCAAATCAAATGGTCTGGATTGGCTGTAATGTTCAATTGAAAATTCACATAGAATGGATTTCTCCTCTTTGGATGAGGTATAGACTTCTTTGATTACCCTGGCAGGAGGTATGGACATTTCAAAGCTTGGGTTTTTCCATGAACCTTCAGAGGTCACATCAACATCATCAGATATACCATCTTTCTTCCATAGAGTCTTCAACTTTGATACTAAATTCTTGTCAAGATGGACATACACATTACTAGACTTGGAAAGAGAACATCTTTCACTAACTTTCCTTCCAAACAATGAGCTAAGAGACCAGCTAGGTTGTACTATTGACCCATCAAAAGAATTCAAGCTAGATCCAAAAGTATTTGGTTGAAGGACAGTTGTCAGAGTTTGTTCAAGCACTACTCCAGAACTTGATGCATCTAAACTAAACTCATCTGAAATCAAGTGCAATCTTTGAGAGTGATAAAATCCTTTGTAGATAGATGGTCTGTCCATTAATGCAGCAATTCCAGCTTTATCTCGACAAGGAAGCAACTTTAACCAGGGAGTGAGGTTCTCAGTGCAAACAGCCTCACGGGGTAATGTACCATATCTCAAGTTTCCAACAACAGACCGGAAGCTCCACTGAGGAGCAGCATAAGCAGTTGAAGACTCCAAGAAGTTAACAGAAGCACAAAAGAGGCCAGAAAGAGCATGCGTTAAGTTTTTCCAGGAAGCATCAACCTGATCTTGAGGGACATCAAAAACAGCCCAGAGTTCAACTCCAGGAGGCTTTGCATTGTTGCTCGCAATTGGATCGTACCCACCCCATTGTTCATAGTTCCACCTACCTTGGGTGAAAGACAAATCCATTTCTCGTATGCGAAATTTGTGTACCTAAAATGTAGAGCAAGACTAGTTATCAGCTACAATCTATGAATGATTCAACCGGTATTAAGACTAAACTGTAAATTAAAGCTCTAATCCCACACAAGGGCCAAGAAAAAACATAAATATCAACAAAAGAAAGTAAACAAACAAACATTCCAGAAGAAGAAAGCAAAATACTGAATTTCAATTGAACAAGAGTCCTCAAAAAGATTTTTTTTTTTTTTTCCTGGAATCTGATCCAATTTCAGTTTCCGAGCTTCATAAAGTATCAGCAATTGATTGCTCACGTAAGAAACACTAGAACTGACATCCACAGTTCTACAAACTTCAAACATCCAACGTTGCTACAACTACACCTCGTCAGCTCCCACAACATGCAACTGAGTAACAAATTATGCAAAAGAACGAAAACAAAAGTTCCTGAGACTAAACTACTATGCGAAAATAAGAAAATAAAAATGAAGTAGAGAAACGCATTAAAATTAACCACTACCAAAACAGAATATGATCTGCGGAGTAAATAAATGAATAGGCCTTACCAGTTGATAAATTGATTTGGGGAAAAGATGGTGATGACGGCCATGAGTGTGAGTTGGGGGAACTTTGCTTTCAAAGTGAAAATGAGAAAGCACTTTGCGATCAGGCAAAGGCCTCAACAGCAGTGCTTCTGAGAACTCTTCCTCCTTTCCAATCGTTGATTTGGAGCTCAAAAGGAGCGTAATCAATAGAAAGATTAGCTTTAACCTAACCATCTGACTGCATTTAAGTGAGATTTAGCTATGATTTTAGTGTTGCGAGTATGGAGGATGAAAGATGTTCCGCCATTGAAGCTTCAACCGGTGGACGAAAAGAACAAGATCCAGGTTTGAGTTTTGCAGAACTGGGCCCAACTGTTGATATTTAGTGGCCCATTAATCTTTTTGGTTTGGGCTATTATGGGAATTTATTGGGCTCAAAAAAATCTTTAGTTCAACATTTCGCAAAGCATATTACAAATGGGCAAAAGGCCCATTAACCCTAGCTGGGGCCAGCAAATTATTGTGTGGACGATGTTCTATATAGTTGTGTGGACCATTAATATAAGGTACATTTTTATTGTGCACCAAAAAAAAAAGGTACATTTTTATTATACTAAAAATATATTGTTTTTATATTAAATGTATATTATTTGATAATATATATAAAATAATGTATTTTTAGTATATTAAAAATGTACTTTTTATTTATGCTCCACACAGCTCATGGTCTATGCAATAATAATTGGCTAGGCCTAGGTACTAGGTAGCGAGATATTGCTCATAATTTTACTTGATTTTAATTATTTTGAGAAAATTCTATGTCGGCCACCAGGGCCACCACTACCAAATTATTGAACCACTACACTCCACCATGGTTCAATGATTCACACCTTCGACTCTGCGACGCCATATTAGACTCTTAGTCGATAAGGTTGGTAGGGGTGTATGTTTCGGTTTTCAATTCAACTTTTTTTTTTTTTTTTCAGGTTTAGTTTGGTTTTGATTTTTTAAAAATGAAATCATTCGATTTTAAATTTTAGATCGGTTTTATTTCGATTTACTTTGAAATAGTTTAGTTTTGGCTCAGATTTTGATTCGGTTAGATTTGAAAATTCAAAAATTTCCTAGCCTATTTTCTTGCGCACATAATTATATATTTATTTTCACTAAAAATTTAAATTTAAAAATATGAACAACAAGACAATTTTAGAACTCTATATTCATAAATGTAGAACTCTATGTTCACAACTTTGAACTCTATATTCTCATTTACAAAACTCTATGTTTACAATTTCAGGACTCTATATTCGATAGTATAACACAATTTTTGAATGGACATGGATTTAGGTCCACCTTGCAAGGGGGACCCTGGTCCATAGCATAATCAAAGAGTCAAAATCGCATCCACTGGGACTTAAACTCAACTCCTTCCATGTGAGGGTGCAATCGGGTGCCACTAAACCAAGTTCTCTGACAAAGTACATCTAAATTAATTCACAACATTTTAAACAAGATATCTCATCAAAAACAAAAGTCTCTCCATTATAAAAATAAATATATTTGTAGGTCGTAGGATAATCATCACTAAATTAAAATAATTCACTTCAAAGTTCAAACAGAATCAAACAAATCAAGAGTCAAGACTAAAACTAGCTTTTTATAATTTCTCTATTATATAACACAATATGTGACACGACAAGAAACTTAACACGCCACTTTCATAACTCTCATTATCTATATCAACATAATAAAATTTTATCCCCACAAAATTAATAAGTTAGTAGAGCATCATTTTCGTATCTGAAGATCACAAGTTTAATATTACAGACGGTTACATAAAGTCTATACTTATCACTGTAATACTCTCTCACTTTCAAAAGTGGATTTCACTTCCACATCATCAAATTTGTAAATTCTCGACTATTCTCTTTACATCCCTACAATACTCTCCACTTTCAAAAGTAGTCATCCTTACCTTTTATATATTATAGATATAATAATAAAATAACAAATAAAATAAAGAAATATAGTCCATTGCAAACTTGCAAACCAAATAAGCTAACAAAATAAAACAAAAAATAAAAATAAAAAAATTCACATAAGCTTACACATCATCTTTAAAGGGGTTTACTTAGTCATAAGGATAGCCCAAGAGGATTTTTTTTTTATTTTTATTCTTTTTTTTTTTATTTAAGATAGATAGCCCAAGAGGTTTAGTCAGTGGCAGTCAAACAAATACTCCGTAAGTTAAAAGCATTTAATATAGACTCATCCAGCATTTAATATATACTCATCCGAGGAATTGAACTCAAAGAACCAACCAATAATTGTCTTTAAAAAAAAAGAACCAACGAATAATGGAGCTTCTTGTCTCTAATTCCTTAGCCATAGCAGGGCTCTTCATCTTCGCAGTACTCTACACTTCATGGCAAAGAAGAATAAGAAAGAATGGCAATTCATCAAAGCCGTTACCTCCGGTAGTCTCCGGTGCATGGCCGGTGATTGGCCACTTCCGGCAGCTCACCTCCGGCAAGGAACCACTGTTTCGGACTTTCGGAGCGATGGCGGATAAATACGGCCCTATATTCACCGTCCGGATCGGGATGCAACCGTCCGTCGTCATTAACAGCTGGGAAACCGCCAGAGATTGCTTCTCTACCAACGACAAGCTCCTTGCTGATCGCCCGCCGAATTGTGCAGGTAACACCTTCAAACTGGATTGTATTAACGCGGTTACATGTGTTGAGCATATAATATATAAAAATTTTATTTTATTTTTGTCCTAAATTTATAATTCTCAATTCATTTTTAGTCATTTTTTATTAGAACATATTTATTTAATCCTAGTATTTTTGTGACATGATCATTTTTGGTCGTCTGTCATTAAAATCGTTGAAATCTCTTTAAATATAAGGACATTTAGATATTTTTTTTATACAAAGTAGGTTGACCCACTATATTTTTATGTTTTTTTTAAAAAATATATATATATAATTGAAGACCGGAATGCCTTTGTGTATTTAACAATATTTTAACTGTTTTGTTGATAGAGGATAAAAATAATCACGTCACAATAATACTAGGACTAAAAGTGGACATTTTGAATAAAAAAAAAAAAACTAAAAGTGAATTGTTACCTATAAATCTAGGACAAAAAATGAAATTAACTCATATATAAATATAAATGTGTAATCCAACTATATCAGTTTAGACTTTCAATTGAGATGAAGTAAATGCTTCAATTTGGTTCCAGAACCAATCTCATGTCAAAGGTAAAAAAAAGTAAGCACACGTAAGAGGACATATTGAGCATATAATATATAAACATAAATATGTAATTTAACTATATCAGCTTAGACTTTTAATTGAGACAAAGTACATGCTATAATTATATGATGCAATCTCAGTAGGGTTGGGTTCGAGTCAAAGTATACTCCTAATTAAGGAATTGAAGAAAACAGAAGGGTGATTAGAGTATTGGTAGTTCGGGTCTACCAGAAAAAAGAGTGTATTATTGTCTTAATGAAGTATGGATTTTCTTGTGGTTATATTATTAATAATTTATTACAAAGCCAAAAACTACCGTCTCATAAATCATTCTGTGAGATCGGTTAGGTCAAGATAAAAATATAATCATTTCTTTTTTGGTAAATGTACATCTCAATTGTCACTTGAGCTACTCCATTGCGTTATAAAAATGTAATATTAATAGGAAATAAATTAGTGTTTATTACTCATATGGGAAAACGCAATACTTTTGATAAAAATATAACAAACATTTGCCAACATTACAAGGACAAATATAATACTTTTAGGGTGTATTTGGAAACCCGAAAAATGATTTATGGAAATCATTTTCCGGGTTTCAGTGTTTGGCAACAAGGAAAATTTAAAGTCAATAGAAAACAATGAGTTTGTCAATGGAAAATAGCTAACATTTTAAGGAAAATGACTTCCCTTTTTTTTTGGGAAGTCATTTTCCGTTTGTAGCAGTGGAGCAACCAATCACCCCGTCGTCGTCACCTCCACCTACTACCCCACCACATCCACCACCAGCATTGTATATTTTAAATATTTAAAATTAAAAATAATTATGCTCATTTTCTAGAAAATGAACCAAACACATCAAGACAATTTTCTAGAATGCAACCAAACACGGGAAAGGAAAATGTTTTATGGACCCATTTTCCAGAAGTCATTTTCCTGCTGTCCAAACACAACCTTAATGAAAAATGTAATAATTTTACATCAAAATCTAAAAATTTTGACCTAACATACTTTTTCTTTCCCTTATAAGTAACAAAAACTTTATTCATGATTAATATTACATTTTTCAATATAAGTATTACATTTTCATATTGATTGATGACCCGATCGACCCGCTCACAGATAAAGATCCATAAGATATTATCACACAAATGTGACCCTATTACAAATGCGATTATTCTTCGTGGCATTCACCATGTGCTTTGGCTTAATATTATAACAGCAGGAAAATTGGATATATAGTTTGTAACAAATTTTGATGTCATTATGATAATTGATCGAGAAGGTGACTGATTTGACCAAGCGTCTGAGTCGATCGGTTACTTTCTAGTCTTCTACAAATGCTATGGTTAATTTGACGAAGCCATCAATTGGCTTTTTCAGCTTCAAGGGTTGGAATTATTTACCCGAATATGTTTAAACTTGTATATATCAACCAAAGCACTTAGGATATGTTTATGATATTGATAGGCTTCGGTTTGAGTACGTCCACACAAACTTGCAGGGAAAACCGCAGAAGAAAGATTTAAGTTGAGTAGAAAGAGTATGAAAGAAATATAAGAGAAATACATCAGAGACAGTGGGACTGAATAATTTGTGATTGCCTACTTTAGTCTTGATAATTATAAGATTTCAAGTTTATCTTGTGATCTTACAATGCAGACTTCACTCAAAGTACACATTCAAAAATATATATATCATTTGCGTCAACAATATATATCCCTAAAATATAATCGATCCCAACTGTAATTCTAGCTAACTTTCATTACGATGCATATATATATGCAGGGAAGTATTTGGGGTACGACTATGCAGTGTTGCCGTTCAGTCTTCACGGTCAATACTGGCGCAACATGCGCAAGCTAGTGGTGGTGGAATTGCTCTCAAACAACACACTGGAGAAACTGAAACCTGTGTGGATGTCGGAGTTAGAGACCAACATCAAAGAACTCTACACTTTAGTACGAGATGATGTCGACTTCCGAGCAAGAAAGGTGGACATGAGTGAGTGGTTCGGACATTTGACCTTGAACATGATCGTGAAGCTGATCGGAGGTAGGAGATACAAGTACAGGTCGAACGACAGCGCGGATGAGGAGGGGCGATGTTTGACTAAGGTGTTCAAGGAAATTATGTGTCTTATGGGGGAATTTGTTCCCGGGGATGCATTTTTTCCGATTGGGTTGGTTAGGTGGTTGGATTTTGGCGGTCAAATTGCGTCCATGAAGCGAGTCTCGAAAGTCATGGATGATATTCTTCAGAATTGGATTGAAGATCATGTCAAAAGGCGGGAGATGAAGGGAGACAACGACGATCGAGACTTCATTGACGTCATGCTTTCAGTGATGGATGATAAATTCCTATCCGGTGGTCATTCTTATACACGCGATACAATCATCAAGGCAGCATCACTGGTATGTACACCTTCCATTTTAAGTTGAAGGGAAAATGACAATTTTTCTACCTTAATTAATGATATGATTGATTTTCCCTTGATAATGGGCACATATATTATTTAATTTCACACTTAGAAAGTATTTTTGTTTAACCCAAACTCGTTAATTATTCTCGGAAAACATCAAGAAGCTTAATTAAAAAATTAGAATTTTTTTTTTGAGAATTAAAAAAAAAAAAAGAAGAAATTTTTAGAAATATAACTAAATCTTTCGATGTTAAAATGTAGAGAAATTTTCCAATGTTAAAATAGAACCTTGATTCTAGTTAATAGAACCCTAATTGCATATCCTATTCTCAAAAAAAAAAAAAAAAAAAAAAAAAAACCCTAATTGCATATCCAAAAATTAAAATCCAAGGAATTTTCTTGTTTATTTCCTGGGTTTGAATTAAACAAATGATAACATTATTTTCCCCACTTAAGTTTCCATAATAATTTCCGCTCATTATATTGTTTATATTTATTGGTTGACATGAATTTGTTGGTCTCAGATACTTTTAATTAAGTACTAAAAAATACAATCATTGTGAGAATAATCAAAGGGTCGGGGAAAACGATATTAAGATAATCCAAGAAAAAAATGTCATTTTTTCATATTTTCATATGTTTTATGCACTCAATCAAGTTAGGATTATTACTTTATGCACTCAATCAAGTTAGGATTATTTCATGCTGCTACTAATATCCCTACTTTTGGTACAGAGTATGCTGGAAGATGGTGCAGACACTTTAGGCCTTAATTTGGAATGGATACTATCCATATTATTGAACAACCCCCATGTAATGAATAAAATTCAAGAAGAGATAGATACCATAGTTGGCAAGGAGAGATGGGTAGAAGATTATGACATTGATAACATGGCATACCTCCAAGCTGCTGTCAAAGAAGCCATGCGATTGTACCCACCAGCGCCTATGCTATTTCCACACAGGGCCATAGAAGAGTGCATTGTTGGTGGCTACGCCATTCCAAAAGGGACCATTTTGTACACCAATGTGTGGAAGATACAACGAGACCCACAAGTATGGCCAGAGCCTGAAAAGTTCTTGCCAGAAAGGTTCTTGGAAGGTCAAGCAGAGATGGATACTCCTAGTAGGCATTTCGGGTTCATTCCATTTGGAATTGGAAGAAGATCTTGTCCTGGAATCTCGTATGCATTAAAAGTGGCACATCTTTCCATTGGTCGTTTACTCCAAGGATACAATGTCACCGCACCTTTGAATATGCCAGTGGATATGTTTGAAGGTCAAGCCACCACTATGGTTATTAGAGCAACTCCATTAGAAGTGCATGTTACTCCTCGCTTACAACCCTCATTCTATGGAGAAATGTAAGTTCCTACTTGATGGAAAAAAATTTCAGAATCCTTTAATAAGAGACAATTCTTGAGATCCACAGGTTGTACATTAAATTGTTAAGTAAATATTCAGTGCCGCAACATATTATGTACATTGAACAATTTTTTTCACGTCAGTAGCATAGTTACACTCACACATCTAAGTCAGGGAAAATCAGGTGTGAGTCCAATCCTTCCAGCAACTATCTTTGAACCTCAAATTTGATATAGCCTAAAGGGCGAAGGAAATCAATATATAATGTTTCAAAGAGGCGCATGATAATATATGTTAGTGCCACATAATTGTTCTGCACAAACTGAATTTGGAGAGTATATGCAAGTTAACCTCTTTGTGCTGTGATGGGTTTGAAGATGAAACCACAGACCAAGAGACATGTTTAATGCGCTGTTCCAAAGCCATCAGGTTCTGCTTGTTCCAGAACAGATTGAACAGCTATGAATTCTTAAATGTGTTCCAGTAAGATTTATGGCACAGAACAAACAGATTCATGTGCGTGTATATATATATATATATATATATATATATATAGGGTCATGTTCAGGTGTGGTCGCGCCCTTACGTGCGGCCGTGCGGTTTACACCACTCAATGTTAAGAAATGCACCACTCAATATTACGAAATATACCACTCAAATTGAGTGGTATATTTCGTAATATTGAGTGGTGCATTTCTTAACATTGAGTGGTGTAAACCGCACGGCCGCACGTAAGGGCGCGACCACATTTGAATAAAATTCTATATATATATATATATATATATATATATATATATATATATATATATATATATATCCAATCCTTCGTTTATTATTGTATAAATATTTATCAAATCAAATAAATCAATCATATTCAAATTAAACAACATAAATTGTTCAATAATCATATAATTTTTCGATAATCATAATAAAATAAAACTTGCATATAAACAGGTAGGAGAATGATTTTATTGTGGCTAAAGTAATTTTGGATAGACATAAATCTTATCCTCGAAGTCAAGATGTCCAAATTGCTTAGATTTTTCCTTCATTCCTACATTTCTCTTTCTATGTAGTATAGAGAAAATTATAGAGAGTTTCTCTTCATGTTAGAAAAGAGAAGAACTACTATGAGAGAGAAGATTTGAGTGGTTTTGGATGATGAGAATGTTATATATAGCTCAAGTAGCAAGTGAGCTCTTTTTGTGGAGAAGAATTTCGGGAGAAATCGAGTTCAATTCCCACAAGTGATGATTCTCCCTAGACTAGCTTCTGTGCCTCCCAGAGTGAACGCGGGTGTACCCGGACCGTTAAACGGACAGAGAAAGTCACGGTGAATTTACCAACAAAAAAAATATGTTATAGAACTAGGGTAATTATATGTGGAGTTTTGGATATAACTGTAATTATTTCCTAATAATTTAAATATAAAATTATAATATCTCTTAATTGGCATCTTATCTTCAGGCATCCCCTTGTCTTCAATTATGCTCCATACATAATGGGAATTTATTTCTAATTTTAGATAATATAGTTAATAACATACCACTTGGAAGAATAAGATACCACTGACTTTCATGCCATTTTTTACTATCATACATTTTATTAATGTCTTAGTGGTCTTCATGAAAGTTGTAGCCTTATAAATTACCTTTCCATATATTCAAGAATTATTTAATTTGGATATTCCTACACTAAGATATGATCAAAATACTAAACTGCTGTCAAATAATGCAAAAATGCCACTTCATCATCATACTAACACCATCCTTATTAATTCCATCATTCTACTAATTCTACTAACTTCGTCATTATAATTCCCTCAATATGTCATCATTTTGCATCATATACACTTACTCCATAATATCCCATCGAATCTCATATATACACTTATTCCGTAATATCCCTTGCTAATTTTTTCATTTACCCAACAAGTTGAAGTGTGTACGTGTGTGTAGAATTCAGTTCCCATGCGGTTGTGCGGTTAAATCTGAGTCATTGATCTTGCTTAAATCAACGTCCAGAATTACCAAAATTTATAATTAAAAAAAAACGCGGGGACAATTTGACAATTTTTGCATTTATATCAAAATTTAAGGTGCATTTTTCCTTCTTAATGTGCGTATTTTTGTGCTCAAGGTGCATGGTTTTTGTACTTAAGGTGCGTTGATTGTGTACATAAGGTGAGTAGTTTTTGAAACTTAAGGTTCGTGTTTTTTGTACTTAAGGTGTGTGGTTTTTGTGCTTAAGGTGTGTGATTGTTTTGCTTAAGGTGTGTGATTTTTTGCTTAAGGTGAGTAGTTGTTGAAACTGGTTCGTCAACCTGAAGCTTAAGGTGCATGTTTTTCTTCTTAAGGTGTGTGATTTTCCTTTTTAATGTGCGTGGTTTGTGTGCTTAAGGTGCGTCAGTTGCTGAAACTTAAGGTGCGTTGGCCTAAGACTTTAGGTGCGTGGTTTACCTTCTTAAGGTGCATTGTTTCCTACTTAAGGTGCGTCAGTCTGAAACTTTAGGAGACACTTTTTTTTTTTGAAATTCCAAAACACAACTAATATTCTTTATAAGATTTTCTCTACAAAGTCATATTTATATTAATCCAATTTAAGTGCGTAGATTAGAAGTTTAAGGTGCAATCAGTTTAGAATTTTTTTTAAATAGCATTGATCACCACACAACCGCACCGAAAGATATAATCGCACATGAATATATATATATATATAATTGTAAAATAATTTTTTGAGGTATTATTGTCCAAATAATATTGTTGAAAATAGATAGTGTTTTGTAAAATTTTGGGTGTTATAATCAACCCTCCTTAAAAGATGTTTCCGGAAGTTAAAATTATTTTATAGGGATTTTGGTTATAAAGCTCAAGGGAATAAGTTGGTTTGATACAGATCAGATGTTTTTCATCAACATCAGCACCAACATATATGATTACATGAGCAACAAGGAATAATGGTTTGATGGTTTGGGAATTAATCAATTACTCATCAACATCACCATTATTTCCCTATATAAATAACGCAATATCTACCAGCTTCAATCCCATCAATAATGGAGCTTCTTGGGATTGTCTCCAATTCCTTAGCCCTAGCAGGGATATTCATCTTCGCGTTACTCTGCACTTCATGGCGAGGAAGAAAAAGTAATAGCAATAGCAATTCATCAAAGCCGCCGTTACCTCCGGTAGTCCCCGGCGCATGGCCGCTGATCGGCCACCTCCGGCAAGGAACCACTGATTCGGACTTTGGGAGCGCTGGCGGATAAATACGGCCCTATATTCACCGTCCGGATCGGAATGCAGCCGTCCGTTATCATTAGCAGCTGGGAAACCGCCAGAGATTGCTTCTCTACTAACGACAAGATCCTTGCTGATCGCCCGCCTAGTTGTGCAGGTAAGTAACACTTTCAAACTGGATCGTACAATGGCCAATTAATCCTGTAATTCTAACTAATGATCCATAATCAACCAATAATATGCATTATGTGACCCTAAAATTAATCCTATAATTCTAACTAATTGATAAAAACTTGTATCATTATGATGCATATGCAGGAAAGTATTTGGGCTACGACCATGCAGTGTTGCCGTTCACTCAGTACGGTAGTGGAATTGCTCTCAAACAACACACTGGAGAAATTGAAGCATGTGTGGATGTCGGAGTTGGAGGCCAACATCAAAGAACTCTACACTTTAGTACTCGATGATGTCAACTTCCGACCAAAAAAGGTGGACATGAGTGAATGGATTGGGCATTTGACCTTAAACTTGATCGTGAAGTTGATAGGAGGGAAGAGATACAAGTACATGCCGAAAGACGGTGCAAGGCGGACGAGGAGGCACGATGTATAACTAAGGTGTTTAAGGAAATTATGTGTCTCATAGGGGAATTTGCTCCCGGGGATGCGTTTTTTCCGACGAGGTTGGTCAGATGGTTAGATTTTGGCGGCCAAATTGCATCCATGAAGCAAGTCTCAAAGGCCATGGATGATATTTTTCAGAATTGGATTAAAGATCATGTCAAAAGGAGGGAGATGAAGGGAGATGGAGGGTCTAAGGACGACGATCGAGACTTCATAGATGTTATGCTTTCAGTGATCGACGATAAGTTCCAATCCGTCGACCATTCTTATACATGCGAGACAATTATCAAGGCAGCATCACAGGTATGTACACCTTCCATTTTAAGTAGAAGGGAAAATGACATTTGTCCTATCTTAATTAGTGATATGATTGATTTTTCCCATGGGCACATATATATTATTTAATTTCTCATTTAGTCATTTTAGTAGTTTTTTTTTGTTGATCAAAATTTGTCTCGAAAAACATCAAGAAACCTAAAGAATTGAAAATTTTTAGAAATATCAACTAAATCTTCCAATGTTATAATTCATTTGATTAAGTGCGCGAAATAGGTCTAACAAGTTCCATCGATTCTAGCTCCTAGAACCCTAATTACATATCCAAAAACTAAAATCCAAGGAAATGCCATTTTCCCTCCTAAGTCCCCTTAACAATTTCCCTTCATGATGTAGCTTATATTCCTGGGCTGCCATGAATTGGCTGCCCCATATACTTTTAATCAAGGAAAAAGTGTCAAATAGGCCACTAAACTTATCACTTTTGTGCAATTGGGCCATTTAACTTAAAAAGTGTGCAATTAAACCATCAAACAAGCAAAATTTGTGCAATTGGACCATTTTTACAAATTTTTTGGGTAAAATCCAATTATATTACTAACATATATGTGTTAAGAGTGACATTTTCTTTTACCATACTAGTTGGAAGTCAATATTGAAATGTTCTTAACTCAAATTGAATTAAAATTTTTTGTAAAAATGGTTCAATTGCACAAATTTTGCTTGTTTAATGGTTGAATTGCACACTTTTTAAGTTCAATGACCCAATTGAACAAAAGCGACAAGTTCAGTGGTCTATTTGACACTTTTTCCTTTAATCAATACTAAAAAACTCAATTTGGTAGGAATACATCAAAAGGAGAAATTAAGAGGTAGTGTAGCATTACTCTTTTTTATGTGTCAAAGAAGTCTTATTTTAAAAAAAAATAAAAATTTGCATGTTTATAATGGATAGTTAATGTGCTTGGATTAAAATGGTGATAACTAGGGAAAATAGTGAATGGACATATAATTAAAAGCAAAAGTCAACAATATTAGTACGAAGTATAATTTAGAAGAAAAAGTGTCATTTTTTCTGATATCAATATGTTTTATGCACTTAACCAAGTTATGATTATTATTGACTGCTACTAATATCCCTCTTTTGATACAGAGTATGATGGAAGATGGTGCAGACACTTTAAGCCTTAATTTGGAATGGGTGCTATCATTATTATTGAACAACCCGCATGTAATGAAACAAGTTCAAGAAGAGATAGATACCGTAGTTGACAAAGAGAGATGGGTAGAAGATTAAGACATTGATAACATGGCATACCTCCAAGCTGTTGTAAAAGAAGCCTTGCGATTGTACCCGGCAGCGCCTCTGTTAGCGCCACACAAAGCCATAGAAGAGTGCATTGTGGGTGGCTACACCATTCCAAAGGGAACCATTTTGTACGCTGGAAGATACAACGAAATCCACAAGTATGGCTCCGGAGAGGTTCCTGGCAGGTCAAACAGAGATGGATACTCCTAGTAGGCATTTCGGGTTTATTCCATTTGGAATGGGGAGAAGACGATCTTGTCCTGGAATTTCGTATGCTTTGAAGGTGACACACCTTTTCATTGGTCGTTTACTCCAGGGATTCAATGTCACCACACCTTTAAATATGCCGTGGATATGTCTGAAGGCCAAGCTGCCACTTTGCCTAGAGCAACTCCATTGTTACTCCTCGCTTACCATCCTTATTCTATCCATGGCCTTCGAGACTTGCGCCATTAGTGAGATCTATCTCATGGTTACTATTTTGGCATAATTCCCATAATAAAGTAATAAAAGAAGCTAACTTTCCAATTCAGCAGCTCGATGAGTCAGTAAACAAACTACAAATGCAATTGTAAGATTGAGAAGCAGTCTTATATGAGTAAGTCATCTTAAAGCAGTTGTTCACCTATCTTTAGTTTTTTATTCTATGTGACCAAAAACCGACGAAGAAGAGGCCAAATAAACTATATTGTTTCTAAACTTTGAACTAAAACACAGAAAATAATTTCCTGCTCGATGGAAAAAATTTCAGAATCCTTTGATAAGAAACAATTCTTGAGATCCGTTGTACATTAAATTGTTATGTAAATATTCAGTGCCGCAACATATTATGTACGTTGACCAATTTTTTCCTCGTCAGTAGCATAGTTACACTCACACATCTGAGACAGGGAAAATCAGGTGTGAGTCCAATCCTTCCAGCAACTATCTTTGAACCTCAAATTTGATATAGCCTAAAGGGCGAAGGAAATCAATATATAATGTTTCTAAGAGCATCCCTATCAAGGTGATAGCGTAAATGTAAACGGGTCTACGATTACGCTACGGATACGTGTGTTACGTGTGGTGAAGGATGCCGCTCGGCCGGTTAATCGGTCGCTCTACCGGTTGACGACTGAGCGGTAAGAAGCTATATCGCTCTACAGGTGACGAACAGTAACAAGGAGAGAGCAAGAGAGACGAATGAGCAAATCACAAGTGTATTAGTGTAGTACTGATGTGTTTCTCCTCCAGTGAGGGGAATGACCCCTATATTTATACAAAGTGGATTTACTATGCACATGGTGTCTGATATGCAAGTGGAGGGCATATTTGCATGGGCTGAATAGTCACTCCGCAAAATGCGCATTGGTTTGCTCGAAGTGGTTGAGTTACTCGAGGTGAAGAAAACACGGATCCCTTGTTCCTGAAAAGTTGTCGGTCGTCACATCAAGCTATTGTTGCGCTCGCGAGCCTCCAATCCACAAGGTGTGTTGCTTCCGATCATGCGGCCGAACCGGTTGGGTGACCGTCGACGGACCGGTGGGGTGACCGTTGACGGACCGATTGGGTGACCGTTGACGGACAAGTGATTTACGGACCGACTAGTACACGTGCATGTTGCTTCCGATCATGCGGACCGGTTGGGTGACCGACCCGGTTGGGTGACCGTCGACGGAGCGATTGGGTGACCGTTGACGGACATGTGATTTACGGACCGACTAGTACATGTGCATATTTACCCATCACAAGTCCCCCACTTCTTGAATCTGCGAGAGTCGTCAGGTTCGAGAAGTAGAATGTGCTCCAGGCGGCTAACTTGTTGCGAGCAAAGTCTCCCTGGCTTGAATGCCTTGATAGTCCGTGATGAACCCCTCAAGTTTGAGTTGAGCAGGAGGGGCGTGATTTACACGGGTTGCCTCGTTAAAAACCTTAGACTAAGAAAAACCCTTTGGGAAAAAA